>NW_027511570.1:4249629-4557901 GCF_048772815.1 Callospermophilus lateralis | reverse complement strand
GCTTAACTGTTATATTTGTGGTTAATTGTAATACTTTGATAGTTGCCTTTATGCTCTATATATCAGCTATTGCTATTTATAAAATATATAAAATCTTAAATTATATTATTGAATATATTTGCCCTATAATCATAGTTACAAATAATTTTACTCAACCTTCACTATAGATAAATATTTTTCTGGGTACTGAAGTTATAGAAATGAATGTTATATAAGGAGTTTTAAGGTATTCTGAGGTACTTTCCAGACAATTATACAAATAATAAATAAGACAATTATAGGTATTAATGACTTGTGGAAATAGATGGAGTGATGGAAAGGTACTGTTGGTTTTGGTGAAACTTCCTGGAGGTGCTGGAGGAGTTTTCTTTGAGAAAGTAACATTTAATGGAGAGGAGCAAAGAATGCAGAACAACATTTTAGGTGGCAGAAATATTGGGTGTAAGTGTAGAAGTATGTTAACAGAATTTGCTTATTTTATAAATAGTTTTAATTAATTTAACCACAATTTTATGTATTACTTATTATAAATTTATGTTTTGGTGAGCTTTTTCCTTGCTGTGACCAAATCACCCAATAAGAACAACTTCTAGGAGGAAACGTGTATTTGAACTCATAGTTTTAAAGGTCTCAGTCCAACTTTTTAAGCCCTTGAAGGAACTAGCTAGAAATTCTTTAATGATAGTCCATGGCACATATTGAAAGGTTTATACCACTTGTGCAAAAGAAACAATTATAATGACACTGTTCTTTCTGAAACTGACGTGGAGATAAACATGTTTTTACTCATAGCTGATAAGCTACACATTTTGACTAAAATGTTATGAAATGAAAATAAGGCCCAATTTAAATTTTTAATAAAAGTTCAATAGCTATTTTCCAAGAGGGAATACAATGTTGTTTTGGGGGCGTGAATTGTGTAGTTCTAAGTTAATCCTTAGGAAAGTTCATCATTGCTAAGTTGTCAAAATGATTCATATGCCCTTTTGGAAATGATAGGGTATTTATGACTTTGGTCTGAGGCAAACTACACCTCTAACTTTCTATTTCTCTTTTTATACCCCACACACTTTCACCCTTGTTTTGAGCTACACAGTAGGCAACATCTCAAGTTTACTTAAGTATTAACTATAGTGGGTAAGAGCTCAGGTTCTGAGTCAGAAATGTTTGCTTTATTTCTTTCTTCTTCTGTGGTTTCAATGTATTTTATCTTCCTAAATCTCAGTTTTCTCACGTAGAAATGTAGATAATTCTAATTTTCAGGTTTGTCAATAATTGTGTTAAAACATTCATCAAAGTACTTATAATAGATAGTAGTCTTTAAATCATTTTGTGTGTGTGCACTAGTTACTTCAAATTGTATAATAAACCCATTTGTTTAAACTCATTATATGTGTTTCTGCTACTATAAAATCATGCTATATTTTTACGCTGCTTATACAAACTAATATTTCACTATATTGAGAAATTACATAATATAGATAATTTAGTTAATACAACTGACCAATCATTTCTAATAAAAAACAGGTAAGTCAGTTTGACCATTTTAATGATAAATATTGAGATAATTTGAAAAGTAAATAATTCTAATTTCTAATAAATCTGTACTCAATTTGGGAATACTAGATTTTTTTAAAAAAAGAACTTAAAGATCATTTAATTCTTTGAGAGGTCATTTATTATCATCTTTACATAAATCTGTATTCTTGGTTATTATTTCATCAGTTTATGTCTTGACAAAAAGCCTCTTTTAGACTGGTCAGATAATAGAACCACCAAGCAAACCTAGAAGAAATTGCTATTCTTAACCAGTTTATCAGTGGCATTCTGGAAATAGCAACAACTTAACTGTGGAAGAGAAGCTCCCCTAAATCATAAAAGAGCAATGTCCTCTGCTTTAATGTGGTTTCTTGAGAAACATAACAATAGGAGTATCTGATAGTCAATTAAGCATTTCACTTTCACAGCCTATTTACATGAAAATAAATTATTTATAGTAAATTATGTCTTGTGATTTCCTATTGGAGTGAAAGATTTCTGTTTGATGTTCCAAAGGAAAAAAAAATCTATTCATTTATTAAATTACTTGCATTATATAATATCATTTTTGCAGGAAAGTACTTTCAATTTTATTTTACTTTGGCAAAGAAAGCTTATTCTATAATGATATCTTGCTAAGGTCTATAGGGAAAATGTTTGTACCTACATTGGATATTCACACATAATATCAGTTCATATAATCTCTTTGCCAATGATTTTGCTGAAGTCATATAAAATCATATATATATTCCTGGGTTGTATTTTATATATGCATCATATTTTATTCTACTATAAAGGGTGTTTATATACATGGATGCAGCTTCAGTATTTTTGTTCTTATATATATAAGTTTAGAGAAAATCATGTATTTCAAGTTCCCGGAGGCCTGTATGATTCCACTCCTTCCTTTGTAAGACTTAAATTTATAAAGAAATTTTTACTTAATATTTCATCAAACTTTCATAATTTGCTTTTATTTTTTATGACTGAAAATGTTTTCTTTTGGTAGAATACAAAATTTTAGAACATAAGTTAATTACTGTCCATTAATATGTCAATAAAATAAGTGAGCATCTGACCCAGTTAAATTTGCATCTAAAACGTTTTTCAATTCATATTTGAAACAGCTTGAAAATCTTACATTCATAAAACTATGCTACTTAGCACAATGCTTTAGCTCCCTCTTTTGGATGGCCCAGATTACAATATGCAAATAGGTGAAAATGCCCTAGCACATTTTCACAGACATGGAATAATATATGATGCAATATTTATTTCATTATTAAACTCTGCCATCATTTTCATCAGTATTCACATAGCCAAAATTATATCTTTAAGTAATTTTACAAGTTGAATGCTCATTGAGCATTTTATTTTAATGCTATTTTAAATAATAAATTTTTGATGGAAGTGTTTTAAAAAATACTATTTGAAATGAATTAATAGATACTCAATTTTGTAAGGACTTAGAAAAAATGTTTCTCCAAATAATATATTTGAGCTCAGATAACCCATAAATCAAGTAGCAATTTTCCATAAAACAATTCAAACACCAAGAAAGACTTTGAGATGTTCCCAGATGTTACATATTTCACAAATTATTATTTTAAATATTTTTACTATTTTCCTCAATGATTTAAATAATGGCACACAAAACAATATATCAATATGTGTAAAACAGGAACTTCATGCAATATATATACATATGTACACACACATATAACAAAGTCCTAAATATATTTCTTTTTCTATTATAGCATCATGACATAATTTAGTGCTGAAACTAAAGCAATACAAATTGATAAAAATCAAATATCACATTTGGTTTTAAGCCTTTAATTTTTTCAGTGAACTATATATATTACTTTATTTTTAAAGTTTAATAACAACAAACATAATTTGCACTTTAAAATACAGTAATTGATGGAATAGTTGCATTCCAGAAAAGAGAAAGACTGTTATTTTATTTATTTACATATTTATTTATTTCTTGTCGTTGCAAATGGATAGAATGCCTTTATTTTATTTTTGTTTATTTTGAAGTGGTGCTGAGGATCAAATCCAGTGCCTCACACATACAAGGCAAGTACTGAGCTACAGCCCCAGCCCTAAGCTGTTATTGTAATTATCTAAATGTATAAATGCATGGTGTATTTTTATTTTTATTTACTTCCAATTGAAATTTCTTTGCTTAGTCATTATTTTGGAAAAAAACAACAACTTAAAATTACCAAATGATGTTTAAGTTGTGATTGTCATTAGTATATTTAAAGTAATGTAAGTAAACAATTAAGACAATTAAATTTCCACATGAAATTCAGACAATTGTATTTCCATTTCTCAAAATATTTTACACTTATATTTTGAAGTGCACATGTTATTATCAAGTATATAAAATAATTATAATGAAAATATCAATCACCCAATAACCAAATGAAATACAATTTTATTTTATACATTCCCCAGATGTTCACATCATAAACCCAGCCTTCCAATATTATAATACCTCTCCTTGAGTTTTATATTTTACAATAATTTAGATTTTAATCATGTTTTAAGAATTTGAAAATATAAAATAAATTTCCATTCTATAAGCAGTAGATTAATACTAGTAATATATTCATACAGGAAATAATTATCTTATTTGGTTTTATTTTCTCTCTCTTTTAAATATAATATTATTTCAAAGGATTTATAAAATTGATCTCAATTGTTTTTATTTACACACTATTTACCCATTATTAATTGGTTATTTTTTTCTCAATTGAATCTAAGTTGTTTACTCCCTCTTCATACCAATTTTTCTGCCTTATGTGTTCTGTGGAAGAAGAAATGAATGTACAGATATACAAAAGTTTTGCCATAAGCTTCATTTTACCATATGCAAATGATAATATGGCTATTACATTGCAATAAACTTCACAAAATAACATCATATCATAAAAATAAATAATTACGGCATTTGCTAATGTTGTCTCATGATAGAAAAATGGCAAAATAAAATATAAAAGAATACTGGGATTAATTTTAGGTTATAAAAATGTGTTAAATATTTTTTGGGTATCTAGTAATAAGGCTTAATATGTGAGGTCCTAGATTCAATCTCCAGGACCACAAAAAAAATCATATATTTCTATGTCATATAAAAATTAGAAGATGAGTCCAATATTTTGGAAAAATCGAAAATTTTATAAATCAAACATTTAATTACTTAGGGTCAGACTAAAAGCATTTGTATCATAGATGTCTGATGCTCCATTATTACCAATATCTGCATCTTTCAGTCTTTTTTGCCACATGTAACAGAAGGTATATACCTAAGCTTTCCAGTCTCCTATAATTGTCTTTTTTTTTTCTTAACCAAATACCTAATCCTAATTCCACCTAGAAAAGTGAGTCAATCCCAGAATTTATGTCCTTAAAATAAGAGTGCTTCTAAAACTCTATATTTCACCTATTTCCAGTTATGATTAATGACAAACCTTCAAAGTTGATTTTGATACTCAAACCCAATTAGCCCTTATTCTTTCCCTCAGTATTACTAAGATCTACTAGTAAATTTATATACATATATATGAACATATTTAAGTGTATATGTATATACATACTTAAGTATTACAATTTAAAGGTGGGGTGACGGATAAAGATTATGTAGAGGACACAGGTTCCCAGGAAAGAGAATACTAAAATCCAAAACATCATTGCTAAATCTCAATTATAATTTCTGGCATGGATTCTGGACTTGGCTGCAAGTAGCTGGGCTATATCTCTCCGAACAAGTATTATGTGGCAGGAATTTTAATTTGAAAGTCCAGAAGCCTTAATCCTCAGATTGTAGAAAATGATTTTTAAACATAAAATAATACACTGTAATTTTATTAGTCCAGAGATGCCAGCATTAAAAAAAAAAATACACTGTTAAACAGAATTCTTTATATCTTCGTATGATACATGAACATTTGGATTTCTCTATTATAAAATGTAACATGAGCAGTTTAGCTATTAAAACAAATACTATTATTGTTAATATTTATCATTAATTATAAGTATGTTTAATTAATTAAATATTTTGTTGTTAAATCAGGACTAAACATATATGTGAGTATATATATATATATATATATATATATATATATATATACACACATATGTATGTATGTATATATACACACACATATGTGTATATATGTGAGGAATATTCTATACATAATATGTGAGAAACAAGTTGCTTATAGAAAATAATAAATAATACTATTTGTATCTTTCAGTCTTATCAGTAACAATGCCTATTTTTACTATTCTGAAAGGTAAGATTACCTTCACATACATAAATTTCATAAAAATTACCAATGTGCTTCCCAAAATGTAATATCAATGAAAAGAGAAAGAATACAAAACACATGCACAACTACAATAGAACATACATTAAAGCTTCTGTATATGAATCAGACAGACATCATTGCAGATATTATCAGGAGTGCTGGATTGGGGTTTAATAACCCCTCACTGGTCTTGCCTTTTAAATGTGTCTTTCTGAAATGCTTTGCTATTAATGAATTTCTAAGCAAAATGAATGTCAATCTTTCTTTGACTTACAATGTAGTTGGAAATTTACGTATTCTATTCTAAAATTGTTACAAAATAGATCTAATAGAGTGTTAAAAATTTAAGTGAAATAATGAATACCGAGTTAGGTCCTAGAATCAAAAAGTAAAAGATATCTACAGACATTTCACCTGCATGAATATGGGACACAAGAAAATGCTTCAATGTTTGGAGTTTCCCTGAACCATGCAGAGTACTTGGCATCCCTGATCCCTGTCCTCAAAATTTTGTAAACCAAAATAGAGAAAGATTCACTTTGAGCAAATTTCTCAAAGACAACCTGGGGGACTTTCTGATGTAAATATGAATGGAAAACACAAGGGTAATTTTGGTGTTAGGAAAACAATAATGCCAGAAATAATGACAACGAGTCTCAATTATCTAAATTCTCTCTGCATCTGTGTCTTTCATATACACATATACACATTCTCTCTCTCTCTCTCTCTCTCTCTCTCTCTCTCTCTCTCTCTCTCTCTCTCCTCTCATTTTTTCTCTCTCTCACTGGAAAGAAGATATGTACTAGGATTTAGTGGGCCAGAATTTCGAAGACCAAGTTGATCTTTCTGAGTCTCAATTCTTTTTTCCCTGTACAAAGGACTCATAATAGTTTTCCTTATAGATGATGTTCATCTGCCATCCTTAATTAAATGTACATGAGAAGCATGTATTTCCTATGAAAATGGAAATACAGGACAGAAATAGTATTTTTGAAAAAGTACTTTGACATTTGCATGACAGAAACTGACAAAAGTGAGACTGAGTAAAACTAGAAAGATGACATGAAGAGTTTTGAGGTGATGAGTTCCTATTGTTACTAAAGTTAATGTTCATACTGTAGGAGAAGAATAGTATTATGGTTTGGATATGAGGTATTCCCTGAAAGCTCCTACACTAATGCAGGAATGTTCAAAGAAACATAACCTAATCTTCTAATTAATTCATTTATTGGATTAATAATATGAATGATTGAGTAGTAACTGTAAGCAGATGGGCTGTGGCTAGAGGTGGGGCCTGGGAGATATGCCCTGGAAGGGTATATCTTCCTTTCAGACTCTTCCCCACCCTCTTTCTGCTTCCTGCAATTCATGAAGAGAGCACGTTTTCTCCTCTATATCCTTCTGCTCTCATGGTCTGTCACCCAGAGCATTGTAGTCAGCCCACCCTGAAGTGAACCCTTGAAACAATGAGGTAAATGGAATTTTGATAAGTCAAAATAACTTTTCCTTCTCTAAGTTGTTTTTGCCAGGTATTTTGGTCACAATGATGAAAACCTAACTTACAAAGGATGTTAAAAAAATCCACAAAAACAGAATTTGATAACACTGGCTTCCATAATTTCCCTTGATATTAATGCAATCATTTAGAAAACTGCCAAAGATTAATACTAAATGAAGAGAAAAAAATACCTTTCCTTGCTTTCAAACAAAAAACAATGTTCTTTGAAACTTTTTGTCTGCTTCTTTAATTTTTATCAGTCTCAAAAAATCCCATTAATAAAAAAACATATTAAATGTTTTTGACTCTTAAAAGCATTTCTACTTGTTGAAGGTAATTTTATTTAATAATATCTACAATATTTTCATATTATTTTTTATTTAAAACTACTATTGTAGGAGAAAATTATGTACCATCAATGCTGAAATTTCTCCATAAATGAATAGAACCAAATCCTCAGATTTTTTAATGCAGGACTTCAGCACCCAAACATTAACTGTATCTTCTTATGTCATGAATAAAATAAGAGATTTTTAAGTACAATGGCAAAATGGGCTTACCTTCTGAATTGAGGGCAGAATATAATGTATAAGGTAAGGAAACATTTTACAGAAATCTCAATTGTGTTCATATTATGAAATTCTGTAATGGTAACATCTTTTTATTGAATGATAATCTCTCTCATGTTCATTTTTTACCCTACCCATAATAGAGTATATTGATTATCTTATAATGCTATAAAACTGGATTGTGAATATGTCCAAAATCCATACTTCTGACAAGTTTCTGGAAAACACTCTTGGATAGTTTATTAATAGAAAGCACTAGAATTCCAGTACTATCAGAGATTTATTAAGAAATTATAGTTTTCATCTCTAAGAGTGGTTTTTAATTAAGAAGTGAATAGTGGTTATTCATGTTAGAACATGCACCAAATATTAAAGAATAGGTTATTTTGATAATAATTATATAAGATACCATCACACATTTGAATATGCCTCAATCTGCACAGTCCCTCTTCCTATTTACCTACATCAGTTCTCTTGATGATGATGTCTATTAGATCAGAATGACAATATCATTAACTAAAAATAGTGTTGCACTGTATTATTATCAGGAGATAATGGCATGGTGAGTTTTCTGAGTGCCACTGTTGACACAGATGACCCTCAAATGCTTAATAAGCAGAATCTTATTAGAAAGACAGCTGTAAACGTAGTGACTTTCATTTGTGAAAGCCTTTTTGTCAACTGTTTGGCAGAGTACATGGTTAGGATATTATGCAGCAGAAACATGAATTAAATAATGCTGGGAATCTATATTGATATTTAAAGAATGAAAACTTATATTTTAGATTTTATTTTTAGTAATGGACAACTGTCTAAGAGGCAAGCATTTGAAGTTATTTTAGCTTTGATAAATATATTTCATTTTAGTATTTCATATCTCTAATGCCCAATGTGCTACTTAAGTAACAGTTAAATGTTGCTTTGGTAAATACATAAAAAATCTAGTGAACTGATTTTATTATGTGGCAGTTAAATGAGTCTCCCACACAGAAGACTCTATACATAGCAAGAGATATAAGGAATTTAAATAAGGTCTGATTTTAGAAGATGAGCACTGATGATTTTTTGTCTAATTAGATTTTTCTTATGAAAGAAAAGATGTGTTATGATCAAAATTAATAGTGAGAACATGATCATTTGAGAGAAAAATAATAAATTACTTACCTTTAGAAGTGTCTCTGTCCTAAAAGAAATATTGCAGTCCTCTATTAATCTCCTTAGTTTTGTAGTAATGCTCTCTTAAACTTAGATATTTTAAACTTTAAAGTGTTTTAGAAATGGATTCCAATTATATGAAATAAGTGCAAAGTTAAAGAAAACATGTCTGAAGTGGGGAAATAATCCACCAAAATTGTATGTCCCATTGTTTCCCCAATATATAGAGCACAGATGACACATGGAATCTCTTCAAGTCTTGGTGCAGTATTCCTCCTACAAACCAGATCATAATTCTACATTAACCTCTTGGGATGTGAAAAGGATAGCTAATTTTTATTGTAAAACATTTTAGATTCGTGGGTTCTTATTAATCTATATCAACATAGATTGTCTCTATGTCTATCCAAGACTTTATCTACATCTGTATTGATATTTTATATTTATATGAGGCCTATATATTGGGTATCACATGCAGTCCCCAATAAATCATATCAATGCAAATTTTACCACACTATCTGTTACATGATATTTTAATCAGATTCCTTGTTTGATTCAGCCAAATCAATTTATTATAGAAAAAGTTGGAAATAACCTGTTCTAACCATCTTATTAACTCTCAACATTCATATTTAGATTGCAGCTTATCAGTTACTTTGTGGGCACCAGAAATATACTCTCTGATGATAAATCACAGCTACCACTGACAAAAGACTTAATACACCCATAGTGTCAGGAAATCAAATATGTTATGTATATATTATATCTTATAGCAAGGGAATATTTAATTCTTACCCATGAAAGGGAAATATGAGAGTTTGGTTCAGGGGTGGATAAAATTAATGTAGAGTTTAGGAAAATGCAAGAGACTCTAAGGTGTTCTTTTTAAAAAGGGGGTAAATACCTGATTGTCAGGAAATGAATGAAAATTCCCTAGATGTATATTAATTTCTGGATAAACAAAGTTTGAATATATTATTGGAAAAGTAGCAATAATTAGAAGAAGAAATCTGGTCCTATTCTGAGGTTCTCAGTGCCCTTAATTGTCTGGTTCAATCACAGCTATTGAGAGAGTTCATCAATTAGGATATTCTGTTAAAAACATTATGTTCACTAAGGGAAATCATAGTCTTAAACTTAATCACCAGGGTCAGTCAGTACCAGATATTGATTCTCAATCTTTTTTTATATATATATCACTACCTAGTAAATGTGTTACCTTAGGCAATGTGTTTAATTGCTCTGAACTTTTACTTTGTGTGTGTGAATGGGAGATAACACCATTTGGATCAAGTGGATTTTGAGAATATCATATGATTTAAGATGTGCCATTGATGAATGGCTACATTCTAAGTGAAGTATCATGGTTTGAGTGTGTCCCCCATGGATTTATGTATGGGAAGCTTTATCTCAGCATTGCAGTAATGGAAAGTGGCAGAATCTTTGAGAGATGGAACTATGGGTAGTTAATTTGGTCATTGGAAGTATCATCCTCAAAGAAGATGAGTAAAATTCTCATAGGACCCATCTTAGTTCCCATAAAAATGGATTGCTATAAAAAGAATTATGCTGGTCCCTGAATCTGCTTTCCCTTATTGCCCTGTTATTTCTTCAATACTTGTTCCTGTAATTTTGATGCTATTGCCATGAGGATTTGATATAAGACAAATAGATGAGGCCATCTTATTTTGGAATTTAAGCTTCCAAAACTGTGAGCTAAATAAACCATGTTTGTTTGAAAAGACTGAAATTCAAGTAGTTTACTAAAACAAGAAAAATAACTATGATAGCATATACAATATAAAGATGCTAATGAATCCCAATCCTATATACTGGCAAGAGTGGATACATATAATGAATAGAAAGAGATGATAAATGTGTGAGGAGACATATATATTTAAACAGATTAGGACATCACACAATTTTTACATGCATCAAAATATTACATGGAAATGTACATCAGTGTACAATGATTTTTTTCAGTTTCAGTTAAAATTAATTTAAGTGAATATTTTAAGTAAATTTTAACTGAAAAATTCTAAAATAATTTACAAAAAGATGAACTTAGTTATACTAAATTTATAGAGTTGAGTGAAGCAGGCAATGATTCATGGATGAGGTACCACCAGACCATAAGCAGTTTGACTCCACCAGAAGGATATGTGGGAACATCTAAAGTTTTTGTGAAAGTAAGAGAAAAAAATTTCATTGATTAAAGGAAAATGTGAGCCTTAAATTTCTGAGTTAAAGACTTGTTGGCAGTCTCTGACTGGTTTAACCTACTTTATTTTCCTAGGATATGGCCACACACATTGAGCTGAGTTTCATTTTGCTCACATGGGGATCCAGGGTGCATGAGCCACCTAAATATAATGGCTCCATAATTAATTAGTTTAGCAAACAAATAGCTACCACAAACTGTGCAACACTTAGGGCCTGGCATGTTCTTCATAAATGCTAATTATAGCAATAATAAATGAGTATTATATTATTATTATTATTATTATTATTTTCCTTTTTCTCTTGCCCTCCTGCAGCTTTTAATAATAATGATTCATGCATCATATGTAATTGTGTTTGTTCATCCTTAGATAGTCTTTCCGGTTGAAATAAAACCTGGAATTTAAATATCAGTGTTTGCCATCGAGATATTAAGAATATACTCTCTGTAAGTATATTGTGTTCTGATGGGGGATTTGCAAAGGGAAGCATACTAATGCATTTTTATATTAAAATATCCTCAAAGTTTATTACAGTATTTTTAAAGTTTAAATCCTAGGGAAAATTTCATGGTTTTTCTCTAGTATGATTTTTGTTTTGTCCATTTAGACTTTATTTTCTGGTACAATTAAATTATCTATAGATCCATTATAAAGTTGCCAAATGGTACACTAGACTCACATTATACCAGAAACTGTGTCACACTATTGAAAGCATTACCATGGTGATCATATAGTAACATTTAAATTGGCATCAGTACCAAAAATTCTTTACTATTGATCTCATACAGGTTATTTCACTGTACAGTTAAAAAATACAAATGGAATTTTGCTAGAGTTTTCATTTATGTAAAGTGAGAAAAAGTGTAATTTATACATACATCTACAAGTACTATTTAGATCAATCTTAAAAACTAGATATTCATAATTAGGATAGTGTGCTATTTTTAAACATCAGACTTACCTCATATAGTTCTTTTATATATTATATTTTCAGGGTTAATCTTAAAAGCAGTTATTAAGCACCAAGTATATGTTAAGCATTGAGTCTTTTTGATCTTTATGTGCCCTTTAATATATAATTTTGAGATTTTGTTCTGTGAGATGATGTAATATATGAATTTGAAAAAATCCTTTTCTGCTTTTAAACCATTGTGTTACAAAGAGAGAGAATTAAGTATTTTAAAAAGCTAACCTAAACTGAGTACATTTATAAACCTTCAAAGAGAATTAGCAGTGAACCCATGAATTTTTTATTGAGACGTATTAATTATACAGAATGGTGGGTTTTGTCATGGCAAATTTGTTCATGTATTTAAAAACATAATTTGTTTAGTTTCACTCTCTTTTATATTCCCTACCCTCTTTTCTGTGTCCCTCAATGCCTTCTGTCCTACTGTTCTTTTTTCTAATATCCTGAAGTCCCCTTCAGTTAAATCGCATTTTACACATAAAAAAATTAAGAAACTAGCAGTGAAACAGATTAATGCACAACCAGTAAATTGAAGAGCTATCTGGAACAGTTCCAAGTATTAAATCATAAAAAATTTTTCATGTGAATTCTTTGTAGTATTTAGAACTCAGGGATGCTGCAGCATAGACAACATCTCTTGACCTCTCTTGGTAAAATGAAGGAAGTATTACAAATGGATAGTAATTATTAATGATTGATTAGCACTGTATTGGTATCCTGAGGCTAACATAACAAAGTAGGCCAAACTGTGTAGTTTCAAGGAACAGAAATGCATTCTCTTACAGTATCACACACTAGAAGTGAATTAAGGGTGTTGGCCACACTTTCTCTAAAGTTTTCAGTGAAGCAACTTTCTTTGTCTCTTCTAGTGTTTACTAATTTGGCTTGTGGCATAATTTCTTCCCCCTTCACAGTTCTATTTTCCCTCTATGCCTGTGTATTTTTCTCTTCTTTTAAGAACATCAGTAAATTAAATTGGGGTCCACTTTAATTCAGGATGACCTCACCATAACAGAGTTATATCTTTGAAGATACTATTTCTGAATAAGATCAAATTTGCAGGTTCCAAGAGATGGTATTTTAACATATCCCTTGGGGGGTTCATGATTCAATCCAAAACAAGAGTTTTCACATGCTTTTGAAGTAATCTTCAGAGCTTTTGACCATATTTCTGGAATTAAATGTGTCATAAAAAGTTGGGGTGTAGGTAAGAGAGAAATGCATATGTAGTTTGTATGAGGACAGAGGTTTGATCCCTAGCACTGAAAAAACAAACAAAGAAGCAACCTGTTGTGGTTTCGATTTGTGTTATCCCCTATAAACTCATTTGTGAGACAGTTTAAGAAGGTTTGGAGGTGAAATGATTGGGCTAAGCCACTTTAGTTCAATCAGTGACTTAATTCCCTCATAGGGATTAACTGAGTGGTAACTGAGAGCAGGTATGGTGTGGCTGAAGGAGGTGGCTCACTAACTAAAAGATGCCTTTGGGATTCAATTTCATCATGGTAAAGAGACCTTTCTCTCTGCTTCTTGATGCCATGATGTCTTGCTTCCTCTGCCACATTCTTCTCCCATGACTTTCTGCCTCACCTGGAAGGCTGAGAAATGTAGAAGGTTGTTTATGGACTGAGATCTCTGAAATTTAATCCTTACCCTGGGATTCTTCTAGCCTATTGAAAGGTGAGCACAAATGAAGTTGTCTCTTCTCTGAGTAAAGCTTAAGAGCTGTGGGACAGACATGTTCCCTCTTTTCTCTTGGAGATCACAGGAGAATGTGATGGAACTTCCTATTCAAAATTCATGATAGTGAATTTTGTCAGGGTTTCTTAGCAAAACCACAGTGTGCATACAGACTGAGCAAGAATAAATATTTGCTTTGAAAGCCACTGTAATTTTGAGAGCTATCTGTTATTACAGCATAACCAATCTCACTGCAACCAGTACATAACTATCTACCAAAAGTCATAGGCTTTCTTAAAGAAAAAAATATAGCATTAGCTTAAGACAAAGACAATTTTTTCAGGGTCTCAAAAGATGGAAATCCACTTCAGGAAGAAGGATAATATTTTGTAAAATTATAACTTGCGATAACTTTGGAGAAAGATTCTGGATTCTGTAAACTTGCACTAGGAGCATATTGAAAGATGAATATTATTAGTTTGCACTTGTAACTATATCAATATCTTTGAAGTATTATATAATAAAGGGAGGTATTCAGAAATGCTTTTGCTAGATTGCTGGCCAGAAGGTAAGGGGATGAAGATGAAGAACACATGGGAAACTATCAGGAAAATGAAATAGGGCTACTCTTTCTGATACTTTTTCCTAAAACACATAAGGATACATTTTGTGCATAACTGGCTATATCATTTAGCATAAGGGCAAATATTGAATGATTCTGCTTTTATGCAGTATTACAAGTAGTCAAACTCATAAAAGCACAAAGGAGAGTAGAAGTTTCCAGGGGGCAAGGGCATTGAAAAATAAGTATAAATGCTTTTCAGTGAAGTTACTTTTTTGTTATGCAAGATGAAGATACTCTGAAGATCTTCTGGATGACATCATGCCTATAGTTAATAAGAATGTACTGTACAATTAACAAAAAAAATGTTGAGATAGATCTCATGTTATGTGTGGGTGTTTTTCTTTAATATCACAATAAAGTAAAATGAATACCTTTGTGTTAAAATGGGTTATTTGAAATCTTGTAGCACAGAGAAATTCAAGAGAACAGCAATTGCATCTAATTTTAAACTTCTAAATGTATTACATAAGCAAAATGAAGGGCACTGCTAATGGTTCAGTCCCCAGTAAAACCTTTTCATTGTACAAAATTTCTCATGTTAAGGTTGTGACTGGTCCAATAAAGCTGAGGAGTGGTAGTAAAAATTAAATAAATAAATATAGAAAACCTAAGAAATATGCTTAAAAAGACACTGTCTCTGTGGTGTGTCTCTTGATATTATGAAATTAGAATCAAATAGAGAAGAAGCCTGTGGTTTTAGAGAGTTGTCTTGCTGAATAAACCATCAAACAAACAAAAAATGTCTGATCTCATTGAGCTTAAAATGCTGTGAGGTCCATCAACTTTCACAGCTAGTGTGTGCATAATGTCTGTGGCCTTCCACAGGTGTGGCCAATAAGGCTACTGAAACAATTCCAAAAGGTGAAGGAAGACAGAGAGCCCTAGACAGGGGAGCCCTTCTCAGTTAGCAGAACTGAAGACTGAACTCAGCTCAAAGCTTCATTCTTCACTCCTGGGTTACAAGGGCATGTAACAGGTGTTCAAAATGGCTGTGGCAATGAGAGGAGTTGAGGAGGAGGGAGGTTGATCAGTGGGGACAAAGCTATAGTTAGAGAGGAGTGAGAAGTTCTGGTGTACTGTTGTATATGAATGGTGTGCATAATGGTAGATCATGATAATGTATATTATGTTTTCTTTTTAAAATCTAAAGAAAAGATTTTTAATGTTTTTTACCACAAAGTAATGATGCAGTTTGAGAGGATAAATTATATTTAAACTGATTTTAACATTGCAGAGTAAATACATATGCTGAATATCACATAGTATCTGGTCATAACATTTATTTATATGTTTTTACAATGTCACTTAAATAAATTCAGTGTACAAATTGCTATGAATTACCCTGTGTTTCTCTTCTCCTTTTAGAAGAAAGGTATTTATGGTGCTTACAGTGCCCTTCTGTCACCACTGTTTATTGCTTGTGGGGGAAAGCAGGTACACTGTCATTTGGTTCATAAATCTCTTGGTCAGGATCTTTCTCTGAACCTGATGCAAAAATTATTGCCTCTTACATATCCCTGCATCTCGCCCTCCCACTCCAAACACATTGAATCAATATACAAACTATCAAACCCTTCAACTTGCACTTCAGAACAAACCTGAATGTGGCTCAGATGACATTTTAAAATATTTTCTCTAAGATGAAGAGTCAGCCTCATATTTGCTAACCAGGAATTCAGTGCCAGGATCATCTGTGCTATTTACCAACTATTTCTATATTTGAGGGCATGATGGGAAGATACTTCACACGTCTTGGAAGTTAGACCAAGAAAAATGATCTTATCATTTTTTTTAATTTGATGTGTACCTATTCTGGGTGGAGTTATTATAAAACTTAGTCCAAATTGCAAGACATTTGTTTCCTACCTTAGCAAAGTTGAAAAACATGATACTTGTAATTGTATTACACATGATGAGCTTTGGTGATCTAGGTCTTTAGGTTTTTGGATTGACTTCATAAGTAGGATCTGAATGGAACAAAACATCATCTACTACATTTTACTATCTACTATAAATGTGCTTATGCCTTTAAAATGATTAATGTAATAATTTATAATGACCAGCTTCAATTTCATTTGTAGTTCCCTGGGTAACTGTATTTAAATTAACTGTATTTAAAATTCATTCTATTCAAATGTTTTATTTAATCATTTTATAAGGTAAGGTTATGATTCCTAGTTTAGATAAAATGGGGAAAAAGCCAGTTAATAAATTCACACAAACCCATGAAGAGTGTAGTAGCAAGCTCCAAATGTTGATTTGTATCTACTTACTACAGGTTTACTCTTTATTCCCCTCTTCATTCTGCATGTCTATGACTATATAAAATTCAATAGTTATCAAAATGTAAGCTTTTTTCTGTATTATAGAGTTAATATAAAGATTTTTAGGACTCAAAATGTAAAGTAAAAAACAAAAATTCCACCAACATTTCTACCAATCTTTTAAAGTGACATTTAGCGTATACCTCAGTTATAATTATGAGTATCCACATCTGTATTAGAAGTGTCTAATAAGACTTTCTCATCAGTAGAATTTACATATCCTGCTAAGTGCCTTGTGTATACAGTCCTTCTCTGAAATGATGATAATGATTAGTTCTTCTACTGGAGCTTATTATTTACTACATTAATTAGGAAGCACATATATTTTTTTTATCACAACTATTTTCTAAAAATACTTTTGTAGTTCTATGTTAAAATTTTTTTATATATAATAGCATAAGACTTATTTCTTTTTTTGTGCTTTGAATACATTACTCTGTCATCAGACTGACAAAGCACCATTAAAACAACAGGAAAAATCTATATTGAATATTGAATTAAAATAGTGCTTATAATTTACATGTCTATTGAGAAAAATATCATAAGTTATTGCATGTTTATTTTACAATGTATCTTTCTATAGTTATTCAGTTCCCCTTGCTCTACTTAATATTGCCACAAAACTTGGCCACCTACCTCTCCACCATTCCAATTTTTCCCTCCCTAAACTATGGATTTCCAAAACTGACTGATAAAAGAAGCACTGTCAAATACAATACAGTTTTAAATATGAACATTTTTTTTAACACTGAGTCTTTTCTTGTGTGTGAAGTACTTAGTGTAGGCTGACTCATATAAGATACTCATTAACTTGCATCTGCCAGACTCTGATGTTCATTTCTGAGCTAAAAGTTGACATGAAACCACAGGCTGAAAATTCATTTATAGCTTTCTGCACTGATTAAAAGTTTGGCATATAAATTCAAGGTTTTCTTTCATTTTCTCAGGAGATTAAATATTATTCAGTAAATGATTCTAATGGCCGTGCTTTATTCAGAGATATGTTATAAACACTCCATTGTTATATATATGGATTATTTTCCTACAATATAAACTCTTCTAGAAGTCAGCCATTGTGTTCACCTAGAAAATGCCTAGAAAACAAGTAGGCATTTCAGATATATTTGGTGAAGGAATAACTATTTAAATTTCTGAATGATTTTATATATTTCATAAAATTGGCATGATTTGTTTACCTTTCTGTTCTTAGATATTTACTTCATTTTCATCCTTCCCCTGAAATTTTCAACAGAGAGCTTTAAGAAAACTGGTGATGTACTCAAATGAAATACAGGGGAAAGGTTTAGTGGAATATGCAGGCATACTTGAGGGAAGGAACACTTGGGATGCTGCCAACAAGAATTCTTAATGGCAAAAACCTTCTTACCCATCTTGGGCATGAAAGTCACAGGATTGGTGCTGACATTATCCCAGAAAAGGTACCTTGTTATTTTAGCACAGTGTCATCTGTAAAAAGCTGTGGTCACATCATAGAAAAGCAATCAAATCATAGATATGCAACATGAAGGAAAAGATACCCCCTATCATCTCCCTAGATATCCTGCCTGCACTTCCGGCTCTGGAAAACCAACTTAGGAGTACTGGGCCAACAAATTCAATTCTTGGAGCTTTATTTCCTGTAACACTGAGGAAAGTAAAGAAGAGCTTGGAGTTGATCTGAAGGGGAAAATCTTCTAGCAAATCTAATAATAAAATGTGATATAATAAACAGGTTTCTACATAAATATATCTCTCAAATGACTAATTTCTTAGTAGACTTTCTAAAACTTAAGTTACTTGGTCAAACATTTGTAAACAATTTAAAGATATTTTTTTATGTATATTGTTAAATTACATTGGAAAAAAACCCCTCAAGTTATTTTTCCTTTCCACTTATAATATTCAAATAATTATTTTAGTTTCCCTCTTTATACAAAGAGCTATGCCTTTCCTATAAGAGCTATGCCTTTCCTATTTCATCTAGCTATGCCTGTCCTATTTCATCTTTAATAACTATATTTAATATAGTTATTATTATTATTTATTTGAATACTATACTTATTTGTTTTTTGTTGAGGCATTTAGATAAAATATTTTGCTGGATATTTTATCTGGAGTATCTTGCTAATATCGAATCTCATAAAATCAAACTTTCATTTTACCATGTGTATTTTCTCAACTTCATTGCAAATAAAATTTTATTACTGTTTTTATTGTATACTTCCAACCATTTTGATAATTTCAACAACTGTGGAATATACTGATGGACTACACTAGTATTATTCTACTCCCAAAAACTATAATTTCCAGGCTTGACTTTTCAAAAACATATTTGAGTGATGATATGTACTTGCATGTCAAATAAATACTTGATTACCTTGATGTAGGTGTTAAATGGAACACATGGCTTTTCACTGTTAAAAATCAAAATTTTGGCCAGGCACAATGACCTGAAATTCCAGCAACTTTGGAGGCTGAGGCAGGAGGATAGTGAATTGAAAGCCAGCCTTAGCAATTTAGGGAGACCTAAGTAACTTAGTGAGACCCTTTTGCAATTACAACATAAAAGGGGGTGGGAATGTAACTCAGTGATTTAACACTGATACCAAATTTAAAAATAAATACATAAGTAAATACAAAACTTGACTTTCCATTCCCACATAAAACCATATTAATACATCTAGTGGCTCTTCTTAGTAAATTACAACTTAATTTGCTGTTCAAGACAAAGTCATAAATTTATCACTATTTTCTCCACTTCTGTTTTTTAAATTAAATTAGTGATTTATTTTGAACAGATTATTTTATTTTAAATCCATTTTTATCATTTTTCTACCTTTTTCCTTATGCTGTAAAGTCCTATTTTCATATAGCAGCCAGAATTACTAATTCAACATTTCACTTGCATCATGATCCTACTCTTTCACAAACCCTCTTGAAGGTGAAAACTGTATGATTTTAAGGACTCTGAAGCCTACTGCCAGTTTGACCTCATTGTTATATTTCTCTTGTTCACTTGCCTATAGGTGTTATTTTGTCCTTTCAATGAGGTCTTCTTCCATAAATATCATTTCACCCACCTCACAGTCAAGCATGTGCCTTGTACTGGGTCTTTGCTCTGCAGAGCTGTTCCTATTGAAATCCTAACAGCTTGTTCCCTATCTCCTTTGAGCTTTCTACTTTAGTGTCACCATACTAAACAGGCCTTCTTTGACCACAGTACTGAAAATAACAGTACTGTTATGGTTTGTATATGAGGTGTCCTCCAAAAGCTTATGTGTGAGACTATTCTAGAAGGTTTACAGGTGAAAAGACTGGGTTCAGAAAGCCTTACCCTAAACAGTGAATTAATCCCCTGATGGGGATTAATGAGGTGGTAGCTTTAGGCTGATAGAGTAGGGCTGGAAGACAGGGGTCATTGAGGGTGTGTCTTTGGAGTATATATTTGGTGAGCTGAGCTTAGTCTCTCTCTGCTTTCTGATGTGATGTTTTGAGTCCCTTCCCTCGATGGCACTCTTCCACCATGATGTTCTGTATCACCTCAAGCTCCAAGAAATGGAGCTGGCCTTTCATAGATTGAGACCTCTGGAACTGTGAGTTCTCAAATAATCTTTTTCTCATCTAAAATTGTTCTAGTTAGGTCTTTTTGTGACTGCAAGAAAAGCTGACTAAAACAAGTATCTACCCCCATACTTCTCACTATTCAAACTGCTTTGTTTTTCTTGTGTAGACATATTTTTATCATAATTTTAGATTTATCAAAAAATTAAGAAGATAGTTTATGGTACTTCAAAACCCTGCATCCATTTGTGTCTACTTTCAAATTTTATATTCACGTGGTATGCTTTTATAGTTGATGAAAGAATGTTCATATATTAATTATCAAAGTACACAGGTTGTTCAAATTTTCCTAGTTCATAGGTCACATCCAGGATTCTATCTAGGATACAACATTTAATTTAGGACTCATGTCATTTAAGGCTCCTCAGGGACAAGATAATTTGTTTTTTCTGCCTTTGATAGCCTGGACGTTTTTAGGAGTACTGTTCATATACTATGTAAGATGCTACTCCATTGAAATTTTTCAGATATTTTTCTCTAATTAGATTGGGATCAGTGCTTGTGGAGGAGGTTCAGATAGGTCAAGTGGCTTCTTCATCTCTTCATATCAATGGTCCTTGTACCCTTTATTTAGCTTTGTTGATATTGGCCTTAATGATACGGTTGACCTGCTGTTTGTCAAGTTTTTCTAAAGTAGAGGTACTTGTTTCTTCCAATTTCTATTGTGTCCTTTTGATAAGGAAGCTATTAAGTGCATGCCATGCTTAGAAAGTGGTCATTTATGTTCTTCCTCCATGAAAGCAGAACATCTACAGAAATCACTGGAATCCATCTTTAGAGAGCTTCTTCTCTTCTTCTGAGTCTTTAATTATTTCTTACAGACTTAATTACTCATTTATATCAAAATGAATTTATAAATTATGAGCATTTATTTTACCTATTAGGTTATGATACTTCTTTTTTTTTTTTATTCTATTACTCAGATAATTTTAGTTTCATCCATAAGGATCCACTCATTATTTTCTTTTAATATACCCCCATTAATATATATTTTTATTTTGTATGAGAAAGAAAAGCTAGGGAGGGTGAGAGGGAGGGAGAGAAAATGTGTAATTTCTGGTATATTCCTTGATCTAGTACTAGAATCAGCCATTTCTCTTTGAATCCTAGTTTCTTTTATTGGAAAATATTAGAAACGAAGGTCTGAGCTATAGATGATATATTGGTACTGTGTGTTGTTCTTTCTAGGCCATCACAGCTGACAGAGCAAAGAATATGCACGTTTGTATAAACCTCACACATACACACTCATCTCTAAATATCGCACTATGTAGCCATCTATATTATGATAATGAGTTTACATTGATAACTCCTACTTTTATACAAAGAGATCATTCTGGCTTCTTTTTCTTATCTGTGAATTTCTAGAAGAATAAAACAAGATTAAGAAGCCTGACTCTAAGATCTAAGATCTATATACTTAATTGATCAGGTCCACCAAGAAAATTGTCAGCCCACGTTGTGTGGAAAACAACTCTACTAACTACACCTCAGTGCATAGGTATGATTCATTTTCTACCTACTCTGAAATGCCCCTAATTTCCAAACATACTGGCATGAGAATTTTGCCCTCTCACTGCCTTCACTGGGTCTGTTTCACCCATTTGTAATGAAACTAAATGCTCACGTCACAGTCTGCATTCTATCCGGGGCTGTTCTTCAAGTCTTTATCTCCAAAACACCTTTTTCTTTTTCTTTTTTTTTAATCTTTTAACTTGTTTACATTATTTTTTCTCTTCACAAACTTTTATGAAAAGTTTTATGAGTTTTGATAAATGCACAATTTGGAACTCACCACTATACAGAAAAGTTTCATCACCCAACACTTTTCCTGTATTTCACCTACTAAGCCCTCCTATCCTGCTCCACAACCTTTGGAAACTGTGGTGATTTTAGGGTTTCCTAGTTTGGACTCTTTCAGAAAGGCACAGAATTAGAATAATTAAGTGTGTAGCCTTGTCAGACTAGAGACTATCACTTAGTATTTTGCATTTAAGTTTTCTCACTTTTGTGTGTGTTTTCGACTCAAAAGCTCATTTCTATCTTTAAATAACATTCTATTTTAGTAAATGTCACAATGTTTATACTTGTTCATCTAGTAAGCCACCTAGCAAGCCACCTAACAAGCCACCTAGCCACCTCTTTCTTTTTGGTTTTGAGAGATTATGAGTAAAGGTTAGATAAACATTAATATACAGGTTTCTGGGTGTGAGTTCTTTTTCCATCATTGTGTACATACCTAGAACTGTGCCTTTTGTGTTACATGGTAAAACAAAGTTTAGTTTTGTAAAAACAAAACAAAACAACAACAACAACAACAAAAAGAGCTTCAAATAGTTTTCTAAATTGCCTGGTCCATTTTGCATTCTCTCCAGCAATAAAGGATAATTCCTACGTCCTTGTCAGCATTTGACATTTGTATTTTAGACACTCCTATATGTATATTATAGCATTTTTAATACAATTATCTAACTGCCAATTATTTTGAGAATGTTTGCATGCTTATTTTCCAATTGTATTTCCATTTTTCTGATGTATCTTTTCAGATAATTTTTAGACCTTTGGTTCACATTTTAATTCTTTTGGGTCTTTCTGTTGAATTTCAGGGATTTTTTAAAATATATTTACATTATTGACCTGTATCATGTATATTTTATTTAAAACTTTGCCTATAATTTTATTCTCTTAAAATAGAAGATTTTTTTTAATTTAATGAAGTCCATCTTATCAATTGTAGTGTTTACCAAAGTATATTATTGATGCTATATCTAAAACTCTACCAAACACAAGGTCACTGAGGTATTGATTGTCCTGTATTTTATTTCAGAAATTTTATACTTCATAATATTAAATTTGTTATCTGGGATCTATTTTGACTTAACTGATGTGAAAGGCTTAAGGGTTTTATGGAGATTAACTTTTAAAGAATTTTTTTTTTCTTTTAATTTTCTGGATAAGCTTTTAATTGTCTATTTCTTGCACATGGTTGCCTGATTGTTTTCACACCTTCTGTTGAGAAGACTATCCTTTCCTCATTGAATTACCTTTGCCCAGTTGGATGTGGATTACACTTGGCTTTATTTAGCCTGATTTCTTAATGCATGTTATATTTTTGGGGTCACCAACTTGAAAAAAATATTTTTTCTAGTTTCCATTGTTTAAGAACATATTTACAAAAAATATCAGATTTACTTGAGATGATACCAAATTCTACTTTCCCCCAAGCTAATTCTGTTTTCTTAACCAAATTTCTTAAGCAGGCCATGAATCTATACTTGTTGCTGTCCTAACAGTTGTCTTTCCATCTCTGACACTAGCTAAAACCATTAACACAGTATACATCCAAATTAAAATGTATATGATATAATACCCCTTTCTGCTTTCTTCTTTTTCACCTGGATTTTTACAGTCTTGTGTTGCATTAGTTTAACTGATGTAATAGAAACTTTGTGACCTTCAAAAAGCACATTTTTGTGGTAGGAACAAAGGTAAATTTTGATTCCTTGATACTTATTCAGGCAGTGGGGTTAGTATTAAAGAAAAATTGTTGGCCAATGTCCTTTGAATTGAAAGTGGATGTGTGTTTCCATGTGCTATAGAAAGTCATAGATCATTAATTTTTTAATCTAGTTCCACTATTATAGATAATGATTTTTTTTTCTCAGAATTTGGCAATGGTTGTTGGTACATTTTTTAGAGTCTATCCTACCATTTATCTCTTTATATTCTATGACATATATGCCATTATTGTTATTTTGATAAGTTATTACTAAAACCTTATTTCCCAACTGTTCTTATCATACTAGTTTATGCTGTCAATTTTCTAGGGAAGGTTAAAAAACTAAATTTTTAAATCAAGAAGTTCATTGATGTACCAAATAAAGACTGTTCACATGATGCTGGAAGCTTATGTTTCTGCAATATAAATTTGTTTTCCTTGAACTAATTTTGTGCTCTTTATTTAGATAAAAATGAGATAACAAATTATAGAACAATAGTGTTAGGCATAACATTCTTGAAAAAAAATCTATAACTGATTGTAGGAAACTTAAATATGTATATATTAAATAAACATAAACTAATAGTGAAATATATATATAAGTATATATATTTACACAAACATATATATATTTACATAATAAATATCAGAGTTATCAATTACCATAAAAAAGATTTTTCTAAAAACATATTTCCTATAAAAAGATTATTGATTTTAAAAGATCCATAATTTTGGTGTCACACATATTGGCTGAATATGTTCTTTATATATTTATTATTTATTTAAGTTGTGAGACGTTTTTCTACAAATGATCCAAGAGATAAAGAAAAGAGAGTTGGGAAGATTACAGGAATCAAATAATCTGAAAATATATGCAAAACTTTTCCAAGACACAAAATTACTGGTAAAAAAATGGTTTTGCTTCAACTCTGCAAAACTGAGATATGTCATATTAAAATATAAAAAAAAAAAAAACCTCAGGGATGTAATATGTCTTATGATTCTTTATCAAAGCTTTTCTTGAAGATCACTACTTTAATATATGTGAAAATTCATTGTTGATTACAAACAGCAAAATGATAAGACAGCAAAATTAATCACACACACTTGCTTTATGTGTACCTTTCATCTGAGAAAATTTGCCTAAAAATAGGAATAAAATACCTTATCTGAATAAAAAGCATACAAATGTGCATTTACAAGGAAAAGAATATGAAAGAATGCAATTGAATTTTAGATGTGCTGTTTATATGCTAAACAATCTACTTAATTACAAAAATGAATATTTTTTCTTGATTTATAAATAACCAAAACAACATTTCTTTTAAATGCAATTTAATATAATTAAGGGAACAAGGGAATAATAATAAAACAATTTTCAGTTTTTAAAATTAACAAGATTGCAGTGAATTCCCTGATTATAAAATCAAAGTTAATCCAAATTTAAAATATTGTACTTCATCGTGCATCTGATAGTATTTATTTATCAACAGAAACATGATTAAAATGCAAAGTATTTAAGGCTGATAGAGATAATTAAGCATAGAAATTTTGGTAGTCAGCTTGTTGCTATTGAGTGAATAAAGACTATGAGGAATTTTTAATAAACCTCATGGGATAAGAGCTTGCTAACTTTAAAATCAAAAGCAGCAGGAAACCTTTTAAAATGTTCACTTTTATCTAAGAGCCAAGGAATGTACAGGTATTAAATTAGCCACAAGAGAGCTGTACTAATGTTCCCTAAATGTGAAACAAATATGTGAAGAGTTATGAGAAAAATAAAGGTATTTAATGAAGGGGATGTAAAGTTCATATAAACACTCTATAATTCATACCAATCACTAGTGAAGTTCATACTTAATCACATTTGATCCAAATTTTTTTGAATATTAATCATATCACTGAAGATTTTTTTCATTTTTACAGGAAGCAAAAACATGCCCCATTCTTTCAGAAAAGATATTTTCTCCTAGGTAAATTCTTCCCATTTATTTATTACCTTGTTCATGCAACAGAATACAAAGTCAATCTCAAATGGAATACTGGACTCAAAATGGGGGTATCTATATTAGCATTAATCTATTAAAGAATTAATTTAAAACATATCTGTCAACTATTTGATGCAAGACACAGATGTATGCAAAATATCTCATATCACATAAGTTACATTGCAGCTAGGAGAAATAAGCATATATACACTAAATAAAAATGATATTAAAAGTTGTCACAAACAATGTGAAGAACATACAGGGTAGAAGAAAAGTAAAAGAAACTATAATGTGGTAAACTATCTTTTGAAAGATTTTTTTAGAGACTTTTCAAAAAAAGGAGAACATTATGAAGGAACAGGGAAATGAGAAGGAGATACTTAGATGAGTGTCTAAAGACAAGTGCTGTTTTTACTGACGCTGGCTTTGAACTTTCAGTCCTTCTCACTCAGTCTCCAGAACCACTGGAATTACAGTTGTTGTCATCCATACATGGCATAAAGGCAAGTTTTAACACACATAAAAAAAACTTCAGGTTAGTGCATATAGAGTAATATCACTGTGTCATAGTTGATTCTGGCTGCTATTACAACTTGCCATAGAATGAATAGTTTAAATAGCAAACATTTATTTGTGACAGCTTCAGAGAATGAGGAGTCAAGGTCAAGGTGCCAGCAGATCTGGGGTATTATGAGGACTCTCTTGATTTGCATTTTGCAGTTTTCTTATAGTGCCCTTACCCAGCTGACAGTCACAAAAGAATTTGGGCTCTTTGATGTCTTTGTAGAGGCACTAAACTCATTATGAGGGTTGCATCTTTAAGGCCTGATATAAATCTAATCACTTCCTGAAATTCCTACCTTCTAATAATATTATCTGGGGTGATAGGATTTCAACATATGGACTTTGATGTGATGCAAACATTCAGTCTGTATTTCCACTACAGCCCCTCCTCCATGACTTCCACATGTCTAGTATGTACATTTTATCCCCAAAGAACCAAGTATCTTAAGACATTTCATTAGTAACTCTGTAGTCAAGTCACAAAACTCATCAATTATCATATAAATCAGATATGAATGAGATTACAGTATGATATATTCAAAAGTAAAATTTCTCTGTGAACATAAAAAAATCAAGCAAGTTATATCCTTTCTCACTACAGTGATGGTGAAAGCACAAGATAGACCATCTCAGTCCAAAAGGAAGAAATAGGGAAGCAGGAATTGATAGAAAGCAGAACAACCAAGAAAAAGAAGCCAAAGACAGGTGTCAGATTTCCAGATTCAGCATGATTTTGCAGGGGATTCTTGCAAATAAATAATGTGTAGGTATTCCCACTTTTGCATCTCATAAGTACTGGATAAGGAAATCCATGGGAGATGCTTACAAAGTTGTAGAATTTCAGTCTCCTTTTGCATGAGGGTAAAGTGACTCCAGTCACCAGAGGACATGGTTCAAAGACAGTTGCAGGTAAAGGCTATGAGAAACTAAAGAATTCCAAAATTGTAGTATGTGTGTGGCCATATTAAAGGATCAAAGGGATTTATAGTAGAGAATCAGCTTTCACATCAAAACACTTCTTTGTATGCTGTGCTCATTTCTTTCTGAACTAGAACAACAGACTCCAATTGATCTTTCCCTTAACCAAATCCCTTTCCTACTTTTTAGGCTATTTCCTATTTAACCGCCAGATTGATCTTTTCTAAATATATTATGTAAAAATCTTTCAACAGCTTTTCATTTCACTGGAAATGAATGTGAATTTCTTACTCTAGCTTGGCAAGGCCTATGGGAACTTGACCCCTGCCTGAATGTCTGGATCCAGTTAATACAGATAGACTTTTTGTTCAAAGGCCTACAGTCTGCATAAAGGATACATCTAAGTTAAAATATACCACAGATCATTTAGAGTGATATTCAATGTCTCCTGCAAATGTGGTTATCAAGGTCAATGGACAAAATCATTTCTTCCTATGGGAAGAAATCAGGGTAACCAGTGTAATCAACTAAGGAATTTGTTGTGTTTTATATAAGTGAAGCATCAGCTTCCTTGAAATTCTCTTGCTGCTAATTTTTCATTTCACCATGGCCAAACTACCCACTACTGGGTATGTTCTGCAGTAGTGGTGATTAGATATTTTTTCCTCCCACAAGATATTTTCTAAGTACTAGTTGTTAATTTGGATATTTATTAAAGAATTTTAACTTGATTGTGGGTAAATTTGCCAGTTACCCCATAGCTCTCAAGATTATTATTAGCTATAATAGCCCTGATGAATGACAGTTATTATCCACTGATATTTCAGATTCAGAAAATGATGAGGTCTAGGATTTCTTTTACTGGGGAGTGTTTTTGCAATCATGTATATGTTTTATTATAAATCATACCTTTTTAAAAGTAATAGATTTGGGAATTAAGTGACATAGGTATGATGGACAGAGCTGATAGTTTTGCACTGTAGCAAACATCTATAACAATACTTGCCAGTCTCCATTCTCTTTTCTGCTGTGCTGGGCCCATATCTCTGAATTCATTTAGATTGTATTTAGTTTACTTTAGTTATCCATATGTATATATCAGAAGATATCCATATCTCCCTAATTATCTATGTGTTATATGAGTTTTTAATGGTGGCTCACTGCTTTATAATAGAAAAATTATATATAAACTTAAATAGCAATCAGGATAGATTTTTAGTCTACAGGTTGTGTGAAAGTGTAACACAGCTTAGTAAAACCATTTTCTTCCCTCCTTTTCAGGAGATACAGACAATACATTGAATTTGACATCCTTCTGAAGTAGCAGATAATGAGGAGTTACATTATCTACCATTATTCATCTGGACCTACATCTTGCACACAGTTGACACCATCCCATTACAAGAAAATGGTAGCAGTTACTTACCCAGCCAGAGGATATTGAGCTTGACAAAAGATGATGGTAAAATGCTTCATCGCACCAAGTGTGGCTGGATGTGGAATCAGTTCTTCTTGTTGAAAGAGTACACAGGTACAGACACATAATATGTAGGCAAGGTAAGGACTTTGATATGAGAATTCCAAAACTTGAAAGTGATAGCTGTTTATTTATTTTCCACACAACTAATAATTATTCAGAAAAAAATTTTCTTAAATATGATGTTTGAAAAGCATGCTCTTGCAGATTATTTCAGAAAGGTAGTATGTGGAATGTGTTGTATTCACATGCCTATTTTATATCACTATCTGAAAAAAGAATCAAAATAATATAGCTCATGTGTGGCCTTGGTTCAGTGTTAATCATGACATATGAATTGATTCTATTCATTTTAAAGACCACTTTCCTTGAAATGATATTTAAAATTATGATAACTGTCTGCTATATAAGAAAAACAAATCACAATTTTAGTATATCATAACATTATTAAAATATAGTGGTATCTATAGATGACTAGTTCATCATAAGAATAGCATGTTCTGTGTGAGAAATAAATTATTTCTAGATGCTTCCATATCTTAATATCAGACTAAACTACTTCCTGACTATAATCCAGACTAAAAGTTTAAAGGCAGAAGGAAGAAGAAAAGACAAAAGAAGGTGAAAGAAGACACTATCTTTAGGGAAGTATACCTTTATGTTAATAGCAGCAACATGAATGGTTTCTCATCAGCAACCAATAACAAATGGTAATTGAAAATGTATAACTCACTTCCTCATGTCTTCCTTTTGTGTTTAAAAAGATCTTTCTCTTTCTTTCATTTATTACCTATTTTTTCAATTCATTCTTATTTATTTATTTTTTCTTTAGTGGCACAACCTATCTGTCATATCTTATCAATTTTATTAATTCTGTTCTATACTCAGGACAATTCATTTTTTCACCTGATTATATTTGATTTATTCCCAGTGCTGAGGCTTTACCCAATTCTGAGAATAAGCATGCAAGTAAGCATAAATGCTAACATTATACACAGACCATATATTTATTTTTCTTGATTCTTGAGAACAAAAATCCTAGATGGAATTCTAATAATTGGACTATAGACTCACTGACACCAGGTGAATACATTAGAATAATCCCAAAATAAAAAAAAGTAAAAGAGTACCTGATAGCACAAAGTTATAGCTTTCTATATTAAGCCAGAAATGCATTTATTCTGTGAAATTGCTTAAATGATGGTCTACTTCTTTATTTGTGTGTGAACAATATGCTTTTCAAATGCAGCCTCCCTTTCCAGAAGCCCATTTTTCCACTTCTTTTGATATAACTCCTCTGGTCCCATAGGTCATCTCGCTTGAAACTTCAGTTCACTGGCTGCTTTTTTCTCTGTTATTTCTCCTCAGGTTAGTCATATGGCATCCTCCAGCATCCCTCATTTAACATCATTTTTCACACCATAGTTATTAACTAACGTGAAGACGTTTCCAGTTCAACAAGCAGACATTTGTGTCTAAGGACTTGAAATTGCCTTAAGATTCGTTTTCTAAGGCAGTGTATAAAGGACACATTCAGATCACAGGGCCTTACTACAGAAATAGTTTCATCCTTGGAGACTCACAGATACAGAAAAATAGCCACTGATAAAAAGAAATACTCATAATCTCAAGACTGTTAAGGCACTACTACAAGCATTTGATTTTAGTTGAAAACAAAAATGCTTCCTTCTGAACAATGAGTTGATTAATTTGTATGTTGACCACATTGCTACATGAACAACTTAAAATACACAATATGTTTTAAATCTTTAGGTACTACTTTCCTTATTTTTAATAAATTGTATAATCTCTTACAAATGATTACTAAAAGTAGGTGACAAATCTGTTTTGTTACTTTTCATAAAATGTTTTATCATTTGTTTTAGCCAAGTGACATTTTTTAAACCCATGAACAAATTTAAGATGTGTAATTTGTTTGTCTTTTTAACCTCAACAAACAGAAAATAAGCCAAAAATAGAAAACTCATTATGATTATGAGAATTTTCATTTAATGAGAATAATTAAGCCAAACATATATGTTCACTTTTTATTTTTTCCATGTAAAATCTACATATATAAAAAAGTGTTCAACAAAATAAGACACCCAATTCTTTCTCAGTTTTGGTGTAGAACCAGGTTTTACATCTTCCCTTACTACATATGTAGTTCACTGTAGAAGTGGGATACTAACCACTTCGGAGCCTTTGTTATTAGGAGCTAATTCACCCTAGCCTACCCTGTTCTCATTACTTTTTACTTCATTAGTTATATGCCTATACAGAAGCTAACAGAGCCCTTGACCCAGAACGTAGAGAAACACAAGAATTCTAGTAAAAACTGAACCTCTCGAACATCACAAAGACAGTGTCTGTGACCATATTGCTGCTGGTTGTCCTGGTAAACTAAACATTTATCCTTCAGAATCTACTGCACTGGAGGCATTATGCCTTGTGAAGTTACACCTGCCAAATTCACCATGCACCAGGACTGGAAAGAGACAGGAAGTTTCTAATAAAAAAAATTATATTTCTTATATTTTGTATAATTTTATAGTTTGGTTTCTGTTTTTGTACATACTAGGTAACACAGAAAATTAAAAACAAAACATTTATTCACAGGTGATATAAAATTATGTAAATTTGAAATAACAAATAGTCTGAATAGAAACTAAGGTTTCATCATAAATATAAAAGAAGCAATTAAAGAATAAACAAAATGACAACAGCAAATTTAACCTTTACATATATGAACACCCACAAATATGCAACTTACAAGATTTTATCCTGATTGTGGCATTTGAAATGGTATAGAATTTATGTCATTTAGTTTTCTAACCCTCATATTTTTGTTATATTAAATCAATTGCCATTAAAATTTCTTTTTTTCTAAGATTCTTCTATTTTCTAGGCTTTTGTAAGAATCTGCTGATGTGGGCAGGAGGATTCAGTAAAAATGTTAATGTAAACAAATTTAAGAAGGTGGGATTGAAAGCAGAGGGAAAATGCCTAATCTAATGTATCAGAGATTTACTAATAATCTTTTATGTAACATGGGAATCCTTTATTTCTTACTCAAAACAATTTCAAAGTCACAATCGCCATCTAGTTCCTTTTCTATTTGAACAAAGACATTTCATTGAAATTTTTATGCAGAATAATAATATTGAACAAGACAGAAATGAATAAAATTTAGCAAGAAGTTTGGCAAGTGATTTTACTCTTTTGTTGAAGAATCTTTACATGTACTTTTTGTGTGTATGTGTGTGTGCACACGCATACAGGTGTGCATGCATGCTTGCGTTAAAATCCAGGGCCTAGCATAAGCTAAGTAAGTGCTCTACATCTGACCTACATACCCAGTCTGCATGAGATTATTTGTTACATTAGAACAAGATCCTAAAGAACTTTTACTTATTATGGATCAACAATCAAGTTATATGTCCAGTATTAAGAATTGGGCAGAATTTCACTCTTATTTAAATATATGCTTGCTAAATCGCATTTATTGTATGAAGAGATGCTAGCTTTCCAGACATAACTGATATAGCGCTAAATCTTGAAAGAAAATGTTAATATTCCTTAAATTTTTATATCAATTTAATTGACTGTTACATTTTAATTTGAACATATGTATTTAGAACTAGTTTTGTTCAGGACAGGGAGTGTGGTGGTCAATGACCTGCATACAGTATCCACCATAAGAAGATAATAGGATCTCTGTTACAGAGTGAGTTCTGAAGTCCTCATAGATTTACTTCAGAAACTTCCATTATTCCATAACTGAAATAATTATGACTATAGTCAGAAAATATAAAAGGGGTGTTTTTCATTGATCAAGTGCTGTATATTTGGTTATAATAGATTTTGTTGTAACTGAAAACAATGTGAAACACAGGTAACAGATATGAAATGGGAGAAAGAGTACAGTCTTGTTTGTATTTGATTGGGTATCAAAATTCACATGATTCTTTCATGCTCTCTCATGATGATACATGCAGTAAATACTAATATATCCCTAAAGCATATATAATATATTGGAATGACTGGGAATTTTGTCTTAGGCTTTTAAGATATGGCACTTTGATGTGTATAAGTATCAGGCAGAGGAGAAATCAAAGACTGAAAAAAGCCTCAGATTTACTAAGGGAAAACTAATGATTTTAATGGTATATTATATTACTTTTTAGAATCTAAATAAAATATTTTTATGAAGGTTTTAGAATGTCATTATTTATGGTGCAGTACATGTAGCAGCAACTTTTTATTTGTGAATGCATCATATTTCAAAATTTTCTTTATATGTTAATTGGTTAAAACTCAAAACACATGACGAAAATGTTAAACATTATAATCCTTTATATCCAGACTCCCAAGATAGTCTATAAAGGCTGGGTCCGGTGGTGCAGCCTGTAATCCTAGCAGCTCCAGACGTTTAGGCAGGAGGATTATGAGTTCAATGTCAGCCTCAGCAAAAGCAAGGTGCTAAGCAACTCAGTGAGACCTTCTTCCTAAATAAATACAAAATAGGCCTGGGGATGTGGCTCAGTGGTCATGTGCCCCTGAGTTCAATTCCCAATTCCTCAGAACCAAAAAAAAAAGGATAGTCTACAAAGATTTGTTTCACACTGAGTTCTATTAAAAAAAATCTGCGTGGAAAAGGCAAAAGATTTATACGATCTGAAGAGAAACCGTAATCAGAGCTATGATAAATTATAGTAGAATGGTGTAGGAATTGTAATGCAAAAATAAAAAAGACCAGCATAAGTAAATAATTTACCATTACTTCTGACATATTAATTGAATAAATAATATGCATTCATTTTTTTAAAAATCCGCAATTAAAGTTGAACCAGTCTTCTAATATTTACTACCATTACTCTTATTGACAGTACTGCATTACCAATTTACCAGACCAACCACTGCATTTCAGCACACTAAACTAATATTTTAATTTTAAATTCTCAAAAACATATTACCCACTTTTTCTTTCTTTCTTTTTTAAATGACATAATAAGTGTCCTAATTTATGGAGTATAGTGTAATGTTTTGCCATTTATTTATATTGTATAATGGGTAAAAATCATTGTGATTTGCATATTTTCCTCTCAGATATTATTTCTTCACAGTGAAGCACTAAAACACCTCTTGTCTAACTACTTTAAATACACAGTTTATTATTCTAAAACAGTTTTTTTTAATAATACCTATCTCTTGTAATTTTATAGAAAATCAATCTAAAGTTACTTAAATAGAATTAAGTGTTCAATGGTCTCACATGTTACCACCTATGTTCTATGTATCCCTAATCCTTGGTTCTATTTAGTATGAAATATTTCTTCTTCCATGCACCTATCTATTTCTTCATCATGTCCACTGATCATATTTATTGTATGAAAAGATGCTAGCTTTCCAGACATAACTGATATAGCATCAAATCTTGAATAACTGATCCCTTTTCCAGAATCTCTTCCTTGGGGTATCACTAAAGAAAACCCATCCTCATTCTTCCTAGCTAGTATTTTCCCACAGAATTGTAAGATTATAAAAATCATAGTCATGGAATATTCCCATTACTGTGTTCTATCTTTCATTATTTTCTTCTAGAATTTGTGTACTTGAATCTGCTTTAGACCCAAATGTTTTTTTTCCTTTCCTCAAATGTTTAACATCATTTTTTTTCTCAAAAATAATATTTAGTTGGTATTTCAAAACATTTTTGGGGTGGTGGGTATTTATTAGTCAGTATTCTGAGAGATTATACTATGGAAAACAAAACAAAAAAAATAGATAACATTAACCATAAATACATTCACTTTCCCCATTATATGCAACAGCAAATTCAGACATTCTCAGCAAATGGTGTTTGTTTTTGCTGTTCTTGTAATTTTCCCTCCTTATTCTCATTACTTTCTAGGTCCCTAAATGCATTCACACCCTGTCATTTTCCCATATTGTCTCAAATATCACATACTTTAAAATGATTTCTACTAAAAATAATCACTATTCCTAATAGAAATTATTTTAAAGTAGTATGTAGAATTTAAAAATAAGACAAAGCCAATTTGGTCTGAATTAGGATTTGCAGTACTCCTACATACACCTGATTCTAAAAATTAAATGAACTTTTTTTGTTTTATTTATTGTTAGAATATAAATAACTGTGAAACTATTTTAAAAATATTAAGTGGCAGAATATTATTAGTATGACTACCAAATTATATGTGTAAATTTTCATCACAGCGTCACTGGTTTCAGTAGTATTGAACTATTTCTAATATTACAATATTCTCTTCTCCTTCAAATTTGAAAGGGTCAGATCCACTATTACTCATTAGGAAGGAAGAAGGAAGGAAGGAGGGAAGAAAGGAAGAAAGGGAATTGAAATAGCAGAAGTAGTACTGCCTCTAGAAGTGTTTAGAGGGAATAATGGGGAAAACATTTACACACAAGAACATCAGATATTATTATTGTCATTATTATTTTATAAGTATAAAATATATCACTATAAAACAATATATATTACCTATGAAAAACCATGTGCAGTGAATTTTTTAAAAGGATGAAAATATTAAGATAACTACAATCATACCACAAAAGATTAAAATATTTAAATATTAATTCTATTTACTGAATATATTCTTTAATATTGTGAGTTTTCTGTTTCTTAGACTTTTTTCCTGCCTTTCTCAGATAATGCTACATTTTTGCATATTGTTAAAATGTTCCAATAAGCTATGATATATGTTAAAATTTTTGTTTTGTTTCTTTCCAATTTTATACACATATACACATAAATGTAAGCACAAACATATCTGTGAAGGTTTTGTACTAAAAAATATTTGTATATTATAAATTACTGTGTATAAATCTAAATTAATGAAATGGAAATTCTTAAAGTTAAAATAAAAATTTTAAGACTTTGAATATATTAGCTATTTGTACCTCAAAAAATTTATAGTTCTTCTATACCAGTAGCATTTAATCAATGCTCTAACATAGCACATTAATGTTTTGCATATTAATTAAAAGTTTCCGACTTCATTTTAATGTTCATTGTATTCCTGTGTAGTATTATTAATGAGTGTGAAAATGGAAAACCTGAAATGTGAAACCTTAGAAGGAGGAATAAGAAAACCTCACCACTTCTTAAACAACTTTTTCCTGTGTAAAATAAACAAAATACTATTATTCTGGCCTAATATGGGAAAGGCCTACCAAACATGAAACTTCTGTTCAGAGTAAAATAGACATATTTTAATTTATTATCTAATGCACTGAATTCTTTTGTTTTGTTTTAGAGTGTGTGTGTGCATGCGTGTGTGTGTGTGTGTGTGTGTGTGTATGTGTGTGTGTGTGTGTGTTAATTACTTGAAATTCAAACCAGGAGATTCTGCCTATGAGCAAGATCCCCAGTTCCTGTTTTTAAACAATTATCATTTTGAGAAGGGTCTCCTAAGTTGCCAAGGCTGTCCATAATCTTGTAATCCTACTGCCTCAGCCTTCCAAGTAGTAGGGATTACAGGTGTACACGACTGCTTCTGACTAAGATTAAATCACTAATAAATTCTATGGTGCCTAATTTGACACTAGAATTATTCTCAATTAATAACGTATGCAAGCTTGATGCTTTTGTTTAGGAATTATTATGTTTCCTGTTCCCAAAGAACAAAGACTTTTGTTCCAGATAAAAATGTTTCAACTATACTCACACAAACCTTTTGAAGTTTGTCCTGAGCAAATCTTAAACAATTAAAAAACACAGAACTGAACTGTTGGTATTTATGGAAATGATGTGAAGAAGGTACTCTAAAACTGTCACAGTTTTACACTAAGTATATGAGGTATTTGAAGTCACTCTCAATATGCAATTGAAGCTTGGGAATTTGGCTGAAGTGGTAGCACACCCGCCTGGCATGCGTGAGGCACTGGGTGTGATCCTCAGCACCGTATAATATAAAATAAAGATATTGTGTCCACCTAAAAAAAAACTAAAAAATAAATACTTTTTATTAAATGCAATTGAATATATACTTAATTCATACAGTAAATACTCTTATTTCAAATTCAGAGTTTTCTAGGAATGTGAGTATAATAAATTATCATATTCAGAAATAAACATTAAAAACAAAGGGACAAAGATGAGTTCAAGATTAGTAGGCAAATAGTGACTCTGCAAATGTATGATAAAAAGATATACATTGTAGCCGGGTGTTGTGGTACACACCTGTGATCACAGGTTTGAGGCTCAGGAGGCTAAGGCAGGAAGATCTCATGTTCAATGCCAGCCTCAGTAAAGGTGAGGAGCTAAGCAACTCAGTGAGATTTTGTCTCTAAATAAAATAAGAAATAGAGCTGGGAATGTGGCTCAGTGATTGGGTGCCACTGAATTCAGTCCCTGGTACCCCCACCCAAAAAAAGATATACAGTATTTCTGTTTAAGCAATTTTTGAAAAAATGATACTCTTAATTTTTTCTAAAAACAAATGTTTTATAATGAAAAATTATAATCATTTTACAGGGTTTATTCTATTGGTCATAGTTTATTATTAATATTCTTAGTCTTAGGAAAATACGATGCTAATATTAAATTATCTATCCTTGTAATTTTTTATCTCCTTGTTCAATTCTTACTGGGAGTAGAAATTTAAAACCTACAGTCTGCATAATGCCTATAGCTGTCCATCAAACTTGTCACTGAAGGAAAAAGAAAACTTTAATGTAATTTCCAAAAATTTATTTGAATATCAATTCAACAAGGTAAAGAAAATCTTTAAGAAGAGGTTTTATTATTTCTAATTTATATTTTATTTATTCACTTTTTACTTAAATACAGCTCATTTTATTTTTATGTTTTAACACAGACATAAAACATAAAAACTGCACATATATGTGGAATACTATATAACGTTGCAATGTGTATGCACTGCATATTTATATATAGGATATATATATATATATATATATATATATATATATATATATCCTAAATATTTTCAATTTCCTTATGCTGAAAACATTTAAAAATCTTTTCTTATAGAATTCTAAAATATTCAGTATGCTATTATTATCCATTGATACTCTAGCATACAATAGCACACCAGGACACCCCACTTCCATCTAGTATTTAATATTCATGTAGCAAATGTTTCCCTTTCCTTTTTTTTCCAGCTTCTAATAATTCCCACTCTACTCTCAATTTTCATAAGTAAGATCACATAGTACTTGTCTTTCTGTGACTGGTTTATTCACTTAACATAATTGATTCCATTTATATCTGTTTAATTACAAATGGGAGGATTTCATTGTTGTTTTTTTTTTTTTTGACTGAATAATACTTCACTGTGTGAATGTACACACATTTTCTTTATCCTTTTATCATATGATGGAAACTTAGTTTTTTTGCATTTCTTGACTATTGTGAATAGTGCTTCAATGAACATAGGAGTATAAATGTCTCTTCAACACACTGATTACATTTCCTTTGTGTATATACCTAGGAATGGATTTGTTTGATCATATGGTTGTTTTCTGAATAAAATTTCCAAAAACATTTCTTAAGAGAATTATAGTAAATATTTCTTATTAATGTTATATAATGCCCCCACAGTGCTCTTATAACAATTATCAAACATAATTAAATGTTTTACAGAGGATTTTATTTCCTTAGTGTTTTAAATGAAAATCAAGTGTATAATATTAAAATCAGCTAAATAAAGGGACATTTTTGATGAAACTTGTAAGTTCAGTAAGAAATTAGAGGTATAGATTTAATCCCATGAATTCTGACACAGTATTTTAAAGAAAAAAAACTAAAACTATGTAGAAACATAGGAAGGTAGTTGAATGACCACACAGTAAAATTTAAAAATTAAAGCAAATAAACATGTTGAAAGATAACTGCAGTACAATACACCCATGGTTGTAGCTATTACTCACTGAGTGCTAACCTTAGCCTAAGCAATATTTCAAACATTGTGTATATTTAACAAAGTTCATTGCTAATGTTAAGAGTGTTTGATATTATTATTTTATCTTCATTGAAGAAATTGAGCTATTAAAATATATATCATTGACTCAAATAATCATCATTAAATCTAAGATCTTGGATTAGAATCTAGTGTGTCTGTCTCTAAAACACATTCATTTATCAACTACACTATATTGAAATCCAGATAGCTCAGTGTATAGTATATCAGCACTATATCTGCTAATTGTTGAAAGACTAGTGTAAGAAACTCATGTGAAGATGTGTGATAGGCAAAATGATGGTCCCTAGGACTGGGGTTGTGGTTCAGGGGTAGAGTGCTTGCCTAGCACATGTGAGGCCCTGGGTTCAATCCTGAGCTCCACATAAAAATAAATAAAGATATTGTGTCCAACTAAAAAAAATTAAAAAAAAATTATGGTCCCTAAACATTCTTGTATCCAAAATCTCAAAAATCTATTTCTGGTACATTTTATGGTGAAAGAAAATTGAACTTGCTAATCAGGTGACCTTGTGATTCAAGAGCCATAGAGAAAAAAGGAATGAGAGAGAGAGAGAGAGAGAGAGAGAGAGAGAGAGAGAGAGAGAGACTATCACTAAGAAGATTCAGAGAAATATGTGAAGATTACAGAAACTATTGTTTGCTAGTTTTGAAGAGAGGAGAAGAGGAGAAGGGGACTATAAGACAAGGAGTCCAGTTAGCTTCTAAATAATAAATTAAAAAAAAAATTTTATTATTCCTACAGACTCCAGAAAGAAAGGCAGCCCTGATAACACTTTGATTTTAGCTTAAGTAGAATTGTCAAACCTAAGGATCTGTTGGTACTGTACTATATTTATGTTGCTTGAGGACACTAACATTATCATTTGTTACAACAACAATGAGAAAATAATAAAATTTATACTGGTATAAATAAGGTCTTTCCACAATATAATATTTCACTTGAGTTTTAAAGAAATACCAGAGAACAATACTTCAAAGAAGTAAGAAGAAGACATTTCAGATAGTGAAGTAATGTCTAAGAATAAATTTGAGGCAAGAGTTAAAAATGGAATTGAAATAATTGAATAATAAAGAACAGTGAGTTTGGTTTTAACTTACATTGAGGACTAGCTCATTATGACAATAGTCCACTATAAGCTATTTAAATTGAATTTTATAAAGATACACATGACACAGTATTTATTGTAGGAAACTGTATAATAATTATTGTAATTGTAAATGCTTTTTTTTTCTTGTACTGTAATCTTAACCATTATTTTCACTCTGTTAGGGGACTTCTTAAAATCCAAAGAGTGGTAACATAAATTTTTAAGAAAGAAAAAAATTGGGCAGTTGCCAAAACACAAATCTTTAAAGTTTCTAGAATTCCAGTTGGAGATAATTAATCTTAAAAACTTATAAATAATCAAAAGATAAGGGAGCCATGGAAAGTATTATTATTAATTGGAACTTGCTTATCTATGGAAAAGAATGAAGAAAAATTATGAATAGTAGGAAATCTTCCAGAAAATACCTTTCTACAAAAAATTGTTACACAATCATGAACAAAGTAATAAATGTGTCACTCTAACTTAAATGTTATTGCAAAATTATGTTGAAATCCATTATTCAACATAAAGAAAGTTATTATATGGTTATTTAATAAATGAGAAGGAAAATTATGACTAGATAAATCCTTGAGGTAACGAGTAACAAACTAATGTGAGTTCATGGAGGCCATGGTAAAATTTTGCTAATGTGTGTGCATGTATTTGTGTGTGTGTGTGGGGGGGTGTATATGTGTCTGTGTGTGCATGGGTGCATGCATGCTACTGGTAGTTAAAAGTCATTGGTGTATTTTAAGCAAGGGAGTCTAAGAACTTGCTCATATTTTGAGAAAAAACCTTTGGTTGTTATGAACGACACGGATTCTAAAGAAGAAAAAGAAAGGAAGAGCAGTTAAGAGACCCTAGAAGTAATTCAAGAGGTCATAAATGATCAACATGGTCATAAGTGGTTTGCACTAAATTGTTTGCAGAAGAGATGAAGTCATAGGATTTGCTGATGGATTAAATGAAGGATGGGAGAGGAAGAGAACAAACAATTTTAACATGATCAGTCTTGAAAGTGAACTGCAACTTGTAAACATGGGATGTGTTGGAAAAGGAAATATGCAGGGTCAAAGAATGGGTGGCTCAGAGAAAATAGAAGATTCTAATTTAGGCATTGCTATGCTTTGGATATTCTTTGATTATGTCCAACAAAAGTTCATATATTGGAAGCATGGTGCTGCTTACGGCAGTGTTAAAATAAAGTTGAACTTTTAAGAGGTAGTGCTTAGTGCAATGGAATTAGGTCATTGGGGTTGCGGCACTCAGAAGGTATTGACAACATATCTGTGACTTGTTATTCTCTGTGAAAGAAAGCTACTGTAAAAGACCAATGCTTATCTCTGCCTGCTCTAAGGATTCCTTTCTTACCACATAATTTCTTGTTTTGGCCTGTTTTTTCCAGCAGGATGTCAAACAACATGATGCCATTCTGTCAGGGGTACTCTTGGACAAGCCATCACCATGCAGCTTGGACCTTTATCGATCAGCACTGTGAGGCAGATAAATCTCTTCACATTATATACAACTCAACCCCAGATATTTTCTATGGAAATGGAAAGTGGAATAATACAGTCACATAAAATTTTAAATAATTTATTTGACACATTGTGGATTTAACAAGCAAAGATAAAATTTCAGATTCAAAAAGATTGAAAAATTTAGGATGTGGATGTGGTTGTGAGACTCATTTGATATAACTGATACTTAAATCTATTTGGTAAGCTCTTTATGGATAAACTATAAATAGAAGACAAAGATAAGGACTGTTATGTTTGTGTAATAACAAATTCATTAAGGCAATATCCATGGTAATATACAAGAGAAAAATGCATTGTGAATATAATTGTAGAGTTCACGTGCATAAGTTTTACTTTTTTAAAAAAATATTTTGAAGCACAACAGAAAATATTTAATAGAATAACAGTCACATTTTCAAATTCACTGAGCAATAATAGAATCAAAATTATATAGTGTCTCTGTAAAAGCCAAATTATTGCCTCATTATGCTTTCTGAAGTGGAGTGGTTGATATACAACAGACAATGAACTTTAATGTTTTACAATAAAAATGAAGGAAAAACATTGCAGAAAAATAAAGGCTTCTATAAATCCTAGGATTTTCTGAATTTAGTGTGAAGCATCCAGAGAAGGCAGCATGTTTAATGCTGATACAGCGTAGACTATCAAGTATGTATTATGTCTCCTAATTACATATTTGTCTGATTTCTTTTAGTTTTATGAATTTTCTTACCATCCAAATTACAACTTTATTTTCTATTAAAATCATGTATTCTTTGGGTAATGCCACATTTGGTTCAATGCAACAAGAATTATTGAAGAATTGCAAAATTTCCAAGAATTTGTGAATTTCCCCTTGTCTTTTAAATTGGGTATACACATTTGAACATACAAGTTTATTGGGCACATTTGAATCAAGGAAAAAGATACAGTTGAAAGTGGTACTATGATGATATTTGATTAAGAAGCAAAAAAACTTTTCTTTTTATATTCTCTTATTTCTCAATCAATTATAGTCATCTCAACTTTTCTATGTATGTTGATGTAAGCATTTATTTGATGTGTAAGTTTCATATGGCCAACTTTGCTTTCTTTTTATATATTTACACAGGCATTTTTTTAAATCAAGTAATGACTTCAGTTTATATTTTAATATATTTTCTCATTTTTTGAAAACTATTGTTTTTATAAGTCTGAATTTAATTCTGTAAATGATTTTTCAAAGGCTTTGCTCATCATGTGACTTTGTCAGAGAATATTTTTCCCAAGCTCGTATGTTCCCACTGACTGGGGTGGTAACCAAAGGACATAATCTTGCCATTTCTAAAATGCATTTTGTGTGTAGACAACGTAATATCCCAGTCATCACAGCAACAGCTTCACAACACTGGCTTTTAGAGTTAGCATACTAGTTAGTCGATCCATACTTAGTAGGTGTAATTCAGTTTGTCCATCTATCTCTTTAAACTCAGAATAATTTTTTCTCTGTGATATCCAGGACACTAGAAAACAATGACCAAAGCCCACTCTAACTTAAGTTTAATATAACAATTCAAACTATTAAACATCTGTTGTCTAAGCCACATATTCGACAACCTTTAAAAACTACAGTGCAATGGTAAATGATGCCTTTTCTTTATAATAGATAAGGCTTGTCTGCCATTGTTAATAGCTCTGCCAAGGTAATTACTGAGTTCATTTGTATATTTAGAACTCATTTTTTTTTCCTTCAAGACAAATTTCCAGCTATGGACAACTGACTATAAAAGAGACATTTCCTTGTGTTCATATTTTAATTAGTAAGACTTTGTCAACATGGTGGCAACCTCCTAGGAATGTTATTCCTATCCCACTCAGAATCTGAGGATCATATGAAGTGTCCCCCCAAAAAAGGTCATGTGTTAATGCATGAGGTGAAATGATTAAATTATGAGAATGGCAACTTAATCCAAGCATTAACTCATTAGATTTATCAATAATTTGAAGAAACACTCTTTTGTGGGGCAGGGGTAAATGAGGACTGAATCGAGGGGCACTTTATTGCTGAGCCATATCATCAACCCTTTTTATTTTTTTTAAGAAGGGTCTAAGTTGTGTAGGGCCTCACTAAGTTGCTGAGGTTGGTCTTAGACTTGTGATTCTCCTGTCTCAGTCTCCTGAGCTGTTAGGATTACAGGTATGCACACTGTGCCCAGATTGCCAGAGCTACTCTATTGAGTGGTGATTGTAGAAGGGGGCATGGCTGGAGAAGTTGGGTCACTGAGGGGTGTGCCTTTGGGAATTATATCTTATTTCCCTGGATCCTGCCTCTATCTCTGTGCTTCCTGTCCCCATGATTTGAGTAACTTTTCTCCACCTCACCCTTTAACCATTATGTTCTGTATCAGCTGGGAATCAGAACAATGGAGTCCAGCCTGCCATGGACTGAAACCATACTCTCCAAATAATTTGTTCTTGTCAGGTATTGTATTCACAAAACAGACTAACACAAGTTCCTACATAATTATAGAACACTTGAAAGAGTGGGGAAAGTCCTAATCAAATCACCACATATGTTATGCTGTGAAGAGTGAGAAAGTTTAGTATTGTTCTGTGACAATACAAAGTCCTCAGGTTTCTCCCACCACCCGCCAGTGGATGTTATGAGATGACAAGAAAGACTAGGAGTATTACTGTCTTGTTCTGACAAATTCACTTGGAAATCACATAGTTGCAGCCTTCCCTGGGAATTAATCCTTTTATGAGTGCCTTTTTCATTCATTACTTATTTTTACCTATTACTTTTACTTTCACAACAGTTTAAAGACAAGGTCAAATGTTTTTCTCATATGTGGAGGCTAAACCAAAGGAAAAACAGGGAGAAAAGGAGGAGGAGAAAATTGAGGAGGAGAGAAGAGACTCAGGAAAAGGGAAAGGCAGTGGGATGAATTTGAACAAACTTTCCTATGTACATATGTGAATATGCCACATTGAAATTTTTATATGCATATATATGTATATATATATATATATATATATATATATATATATATATATATATATACAATGCACTAATTTTAAAAAACTAAATAAATAGAAGAAAGTTCTGCTGAATAGAGAAAAGTGAACAGGGGAAGGGAGGAAAGGAGAAAGTACAGGGGACTGAATTGGAATACATTTTCTTCCATGCCTGTATGATTATGTCAAAATGAGACCCAATATTATGTAGAACTAAAATGAACTAATAAAAAATGATATTGAATTTCTTTTAAGGTCAGCAGCTATTTTATTTACCCAGACACTTGACAATAATATTTTTCACCTTTCTCCTTTTTTTCAGACCAATGAGAGATTTAATAGTTCAAGAATATAGGACAGGTCCTGTTTCTTGGTAATGGAGCTGAATTTACTGCTCATCCTAATTTAATCACAAATGTTATAGTACTGAGTCTTTCCAAAATATTTTTAGAAATTTGCACTGCTCAATTTCAATATCAACCAAATTAGGTGGTAAGCATTCCTTGGGTCTAGAAAATGTTAAAATATAGCTAGCAATCCTGAATAAGAAAGAATAGATGAAAACAGTAGGTGAAAATGGAGAAATGCTTAATTGTAATTGCTCTGCTCTCTCATTCTTAATTTTGGATTGTAAGATGACATTTCATTAAAAATTCTATGTTGCGCTTGCTTAGACATATGAGAGACAAATATCCAACTCTTGATGTTGAGTCTGGCTTATTTACTTAGCATGATATGCTCCAGTTCTACCTTGTAACAGGAAATAACATAATTTTATTTTTCTTTGTAGTTGAATAATGCTTCACTGGGCATATACCACATTTTCTTTATCTACTAATCTGTTGACAGGCATATGGGCTGGTTCCATTACCTGGCTATTGTGAGTTGCTCAGCTATAAACATTAATGTAGGTACATCTCACCTATATTGCACTGAATTTCACTATTTTAGAAAATAACAGGGTCTGCAATATCTAGATCATATGAAAGTTCTATTTCTAGCTTTTTTTTTAAAAAAAGAAATTCCCATACCCTTGTCAGAGCAGTTGTACTAATGCATAGTCCCACCAAAGATGTATTAGTGTACACTTTCCTTCACATTCTTGTCAGTATCTATTATTATTTGTGTACTCTCAATAATTACCATTGTTACTGGAGTAGGATTAAGTCTCATTTTAGTTTTGATTTGCAATTCCTTGATTGCTAGGGATATTGATCATTTTTTTCACATATTCATTGACCATTTATGTTTCTTATTTTGAGAAATATCTGTTTAGTTCTTTTGCCCATTTTTTGGGTGGGTTATTTGAGGGTTTGTTTTTGGTGTTAAGTTTTTTGACTTGTTTATATATTCTGAATATTGATCCCCTGTCTAAGGAGCAGGAGGAGAAAATTTTTCTCCCATTCCATAGGCTCTCTCTTCAAGCTCTTAATTGTTTTCTTTGCTGTGCAGAAGCTTCTTAAGTTGATAACATCCCACTTATTGATCCTTGGTTTTATTTATTGAGATTTAGGGGTCTTGTAATGAAAGCTAGAGCAAAATAAGCTGGAGGGAAAAGAAGTGGGAGGCTGGATATCATAAAGACATAAAGAAGATCCGTGGAATAGAAGAAAGAGATCAAGAATGAGTGAGGAAGGATGGGAAAAGGGAAGAAATGCAGAATAAATTTAACAAAACCATGCTGTGTGCATATATTACATATATTTATAAATATATCATAGGGGATTTTAACTTGATTTATGTGTATGTAAAGCACCAATCAAAGGTGGGCAAATTGAATGAGCAGGGGAAAAACTGGTGGAGACAGGTGGTGGTTGGGGAAGGAAGGGAGGTTTAATGGAAGGGTGGGGTGACGACCAAGGACTGAAATGGAGTGGGTCAGATTCCATGCATGTATGATTTTTTCAGGATAAACCCCCGGCTACTATGTATAACTATAGTGCTCTGAAATATAACCTCTTTTATGTCCTCTCATATTCAAACTTAGGATGTCTTTATTTAAATATTAAGTCAACCTAAAGCCTTTCCAGTTACCCATTTTCAATAGTCAAAGTTTGAAAAGAGCACTGTTCTGAGTGTAACATGTTCATAACATATATGATTTATTGACTCTTTCTGTACATTGATAACAAACATGTGCTTGAATGGAAGAGATATACTCATGGATATTGTAAGAAGGGAATTTGCTATCCCCAAATTTTTAATGTTTTTTTTTTCTGTTGTTGTGTGTTTTACATGATTAATGAAACTGATTTTAAAATTAGAGCACAAAATGAAGTGTATTCAAAAGCCCTCCGGTATGCAGCAGATGTCATGTCACGTGTGCTCTATGCTCTTATGGTCCTTACAGATTTTAAACCACAGATATTTTCAAGCAATTTCTTCCTTGTTGCATTTAGGTGAAACTCTAGACACATTCGATTATTTGATGGCTAAAAAGAATGTTGCCATCTCTCCATCAGTGATTACTCGAGTTCCAATATAGCTTTTCATTTAAGAAATCCAAATAGCTCTCTTGTCTGAGGCACTGCCTTTGCATTGGTTCCTTTATGAACTGTTATATTGATGCTGGCTTGTTTGTTTTCTTTGCAACTCCACAGAATATGATAAATCTGCATTAACTTGCCTGACCACAGAAAAAGGCTATAGCATAAGATTCTATGAATATCATAAAAATATTCTGATAGTGGGGGCATATTTTTTCTTCAATGCTGAATGAGTTTTAATAAATAACTAATGTTGAAAATTTACTTTTCTTTTTCAATCAGTTTTATAATCTGCAAGTATGTCTGCTATTTACCAAGTGAGTGAACACTCACTTGAGTGTGTTGGCCATGAAAAAAATAAAGTGCCTGTGTGTTATTAGTTTATATTACTTGTCCCCAAAATCTCATGTTTATGACCATGCAAGAAATTTTAGAGGTGAAATGATTAGGTTCTCAGAGCCTCAAACTATTTCTGTATTAATCCCTTGATAGGGATTAACTGGGTGATGACTGTAGGTAGGTAGGGTGTGACTGAAGTAGGTAGGTCACTGGGAGACTGCTTTGGTATTTATATTTTGTCTTGGTTAGGGGAGCTGTTTTTTTCTATTTCCCAGTGTGATGTCCTGACTCTCTGACTCCACCACACACTTCCTTATGGTATTTTGCCTCACATCAATCTGTAAGCAGTGGAGTCTAGGTACTGAGACCTCTGAAAATTGTGAGCTCCTATGTAAAGTTTTTCTCCTCTAAAATACTTCTTGTCAGGTCTTTTGATTGCAGGAAGAAAAAAGGAAAAACCTGACTGAAATATTTTTGAAGAAGAATGATGCAATACGGTGTTAATGGGTGTCTCTATTTCCAGCCTTTTTTTCAATGAAAAAACATGCTAGTAAGTGTGCTTATGGGGCTGGGGTTGTGGCTCCATGGTAGAGTGCTCCCTAGCACGTGCAAGGCCCTGGGCTCAGACCTTCGCACCACATAAAAATAAATTTAAAAAAAGTAAATTTGCTTATGTGGTAGACTCCTCCTGAAATGCATCCTCATGAAATACTTCTTCCCTTGATCTTTCTTACTCAGCCAAAAGATGAAAAAGCCATCTCATGATATACTTCTTAACAATACATCATTGTGTGTCTTTTTTCTTATCCTTATATCTCTCTGTCATTAACCAGGACAGGACGTATTTTCTGCCTTCAGTCTTATCTGACACCTTTTCTTGGTGAAGAAACTTTTTACATTAGTTAGCAATTGCCTTTCAATGTGTGAGGGTGTGTGAGTGTGTGTGAGTGTATGTGAGTGTGTGTGTGTGTGTGTGTGTGTGTGTGTGTGTTTGTATATATATATATATATATATATATATATATATATATATATATATATATATATATATATATATATCTTTAGGCAATTTCTGGGGTGGAAAATTTGAGGTCTCTGCTAAGGATCCATGATTGGTTTCTGTTAGATCTTTGGTCTGTGTATGCTTTGGTCACAGCTGTGTCTAACATCATTGAACAGTGGCTTATAAGAGCTTTCTGGAATTGTTTGTGTCACCATGCTTTGTAAGCATTTTAATGGTTATTCTTGCTCAGGCATTCACTCAAATTCATATTTTGTTCTATGAATAGAAATTGTATTTGCTGACGAAGAAAGACAGATTCCAAATTTGATAGTGAAAAGAAATTTGTCATGGCAACCATTTCTTGAAGCTTAGAAATGATACATTGATTAACTCCCAGAATTATATATTGGTTAGTATTTTCTATCAATGAATACTAAGGCAATCCAAAGTTTTCCTTTAAATGTGATTGAATGGAAAATATAGTGAAATGACCCTAGGTAAAGAGTAGAGAACATTCCCCTTTATACATAATGATATTCATCAAAATTATGCATCAGATAAAAGTCAAAGAACTGCTGAAAAATCTCATTAATCACACTTTGCAAATTTAGAATGCACTTCAACATTTCACCAATTTCATTAAATTTAAGAATGTATTTCTCCTGATATTTTTCTCAATATTTTAACCTATTAAAAAATACCTTCAGGATTCAGTAGTCATGTGTTCTTGACCCATAGTTGCCTATAGACTTTTTCAGGTAGTCAGCAATTTTTTGTTACCTCACGAGTAAATAGGATAATTTTTAATGTAGCTACAGAATTATGAAGAGGCCTGTTACCACTTCCTTCACTGAATAATCAGGCTTGTACTAGGGGTGATAAAAATTGCTAGAAAATAAAAGTTTTTTTGTTACCTTCTTTTTGACTTTCTTCTTTTAATTCATACACTTAGCCTATGCATCTGGCTTTCAAGTCTTCTGCCATTAAATTTAATTGGTGAGATTTAGATCATCATCTGCTTGAAAACCTTTGCATCTTAATGATAAATATAAGTGTCCTGAGTTCCTGCTATAAAATTTTCATCCTACTTGTCTTCTCTTATCTACCTTCCAAAAGAGACCTGAGAAAGTTTATGGTTTCAATGCAATCTTGCCCATTATCACCAATCTAAGCTAACAGAAAGCACTTACAAATCAGACTTAAACTAATCAGATTTTACTGAATAAAATCTTTATGATCAATTTCAAGTATGCAAAAAATCAAGAAGCACAGATAAATCAGGGAGGAGTTTGAGATATTCAGTGTAAGTTATTAAAATCTTCTTTTAAGCTCTGATGATTCACTCCAAGGGAGGTCATGGAGATGTTGGTTGTCTGGATTACAAGAACAGGTATGTTGAGTTTATGAACTCAGATTGTTACATAGTTTAAATGACAATATACAGCAAATTATGTTGCTTTAGTCATCACAGGTAGAAAATATAAGCCCAGCAATCCTAAGCTACAGATTTATTGTTAAAGCTATCCTTGAGTCAAGATTTTCTCCTTAATTTGCCCTTAATTCATTTGTCAAATAATCAATTTACAAGGATTCACCTACATTCTTGCATTCCTAAGAATAAAAAGCTAGAATTAGATACCTAAATGTACCACAATTTATATGAAGAAATAAGATGAGATAGTCATAGGAAAATTTTTAAAATAAAAAATAAATATATGGCAAGAAAAAATGTTTTTCCCAAAAGGGTTAATACATTATTCATTTTTGAAAAAAAAATAAGATGATTATTGTGTTAATACTTGAAAAAGTTGATTTAAAACCACATTTGGCTTTCTATCCATCAATAGCCATTTAATATTAGCCTTGTAATGGCTTCAGATGAGAGAGAAAAAATTTAGGAAGAAAACACACACACACACACACACACAAGTAACAGAATGATTATTTTAGTTTAAGAAAGGAATTAGAGAATAATCACACAATTTTGAACTTTATTAGAAAAAAGACAATTTTGAAATTTTGTTCCATGAATAGAAATTGTATTTGCTGACAAAGAAAGACAGTTCTTTATTTAAAAGAAATATTTAAAAGAAATCTAAGTTTTATCTATTATGTTTCTGTATAAAATGTGAGGTACAAACTCAATACCCAAGGGATATAAATAGGGACAGTGTATCTGATCCTCATGGGGAATAGTGTCTAACTCAGAGTCACACTGAGAGTTTATTCCAAAGTTTGTAGATTTGATATAAGTTATTTTGTATTATCATTTTGTTTTAATTTGAGTTGTGTGTTTAAGAAAGTAGAGTAGAATTGTATTAGCTTCTGGTCAGTATCGGAAATGGAGCATATTCTGAAAAGCATATTCTGTTCAATGTAAGCAAAAAAAACTAAAAAAAGAAAAAATTTGGATTCAAAATATTGAAACATAAATATACAAGCATAAAATGATTTTAAAGAAAGAAAATAACAAGTTACATTTCACAGAGAAAAGAAAGTTTGGAAAGCCATTTAATTTTTCTTCAGGAAAAAATTTTATAGAAATTAGCATCTATGATACAAAAATATAGAAATAAGTAAAAAAAAAAAGGCAGAAAATGGAAATATCAATGAGTGAGAGCAGAAACCCTAGGAAATTTACAATGCAATTACATTGAAGGAAGTGAAGATTAGCATTCACAGAGGGAAAAAAAGAAACAGAAACAAAACATTAATTAGGGGGCTGGGGTAGTGGCTCAGCAGTAGAGCATTCACATAGCATGCACGAAGCACTGGATTCAATCCTCTGAACCACATAAAAATAAATGAATAAAATAAAGGTATTGTGTCCAGCTACAACTAAAAAATAAATATTAAAAAATTAATTAGTGAGGAGCAAAATACATCCTAATATGGAATAAAAATAATAATAAGCAAAGTAAAAGTAACAGGAATGCTGATAGGTATGATTTAATGAGAATTGAATTTTTATGACTTAGGACAATTAGAAATAAAATAATAATCAAATTTTGTTGATTTAATTCAAAAATAACAAAAGAGCCGTCTTTTTTGGTTTTATTTTTTAAATACACGAGAGTGGAATGCATCACAATTCTTATTACACATATAAAACAATTTCATATTTCTGTTTGTATATAAATTATGTTAATACCAATTCATTTCTTCATACATGTAAATTGGATAATGATGTCTATCATATTCCACCATCCTTACTAATCCCCTGCCCCCTCCCTTTCTCTCTCACCCCTCTTCCCTATTTAGAGTTCATCTATTCATGCTCCCCCTCACTACCCTACTATGAGTCAGCCACTTGTATCAGAGAAAACATTCAGCATTTGTTTTCTTGGGATTGGCTAACTTCCCTTAGCATTATATTCTCCAATACCATCCATTGCAAATGCCATGATTTTATTATCTTTTATTGCTGAGTAAAATTCCACTGTGTATACATGCCACATTTTTTAATCCATTCATCCACTGAAAGGCAGCTAGGTTGGCTCCAGAGTTTAGCTATTGTGAATTGTGCTGCTATAAAAATTGATGTGGCTGTGTCCCTCTAATATGCTGTTTTTAAGTCCTTTGGATACAGTCCAAGGACAGGGATAGGTGGGTCAAATGTTGGTTCCATTCCCAGATTTCTAAGGGATCTCCATACTGCTTTCCATATTGGCTGCACCAATTTGCAATCCTACCAGCAGTGTATGAGTGTGCCTTCCCCCCCATATCCTCACCAACAATTATTATTGTTTGCCTTCATAATAGCTGCCATTTTGACTGGAGTGAGATGGTATCTTAGAGTAGTTTTGATTTGCATTTCTCTAATTGCTAGAGATGATGAACATTTTTTCTTATATTTGTTGATTGATTGAATATTGTCTTCTGAGAAGTGTCTGTTCAGATTCTTGGCCCATTTATTGATGGGTTATTTGTTTTTTTTTGGTGTTTATCTTTTTGAGTTCTTTTTATACTGTAGAGATTAGTGCTCTATCTGATGTGTGCAAGGTAAAAATTTGCTCCCAAGATGTAGGCTCTCTATTCACGTCATTGATTGTTTCTTTTGCTGAGAAGAAACTTTTTAGTTTGAGTCCATCCCATTTACTGATTCTTGGTTTTAATTCTTGTGCTATAGGAGTCTTATTAAGGAAGTTGAGGCCTAATCCCACATGATGGAGATTAGGGCCTACTTTTTCTTCTATTAGACACAGGGTCTCTGGTTGTATTCCTAAGTCCTTGATCTATTTTGTGTTGAGTTATGTGCATGGTGAGAGATAGGGGTTTAATTTCATTTTGTTGCATATGGACTTCCAGTTTTCCCAGCACCATTTGTTGAGGAGGATATCTTTTCTCTAATGCATGTTTTTAGCGCCTTTGTCTAGTATATGATAGTTGTAATTTTGTGGGTGAGTCTATGTGTCCTTTATTCTGTACCATTGGTCAACCAGTCTGTTAAGTCATATGACTTGCCCAGACTGAATCAGGAAGATATACACAATTGAAACAGATCAATATGAAGTGATGAGATAGAAGATGCCATCAGAAGCCTACCAACCAAGAAAAGCCCAGGACTGGATGGTTATATAGCCATGTTCTACAAGATCTTTAAAGAAGAGCTAGCACCAATACTCTTTAATTTATTTCAGGAAATAGAAAAAGAGGCAGCACTTCCAAACTCATTCTATGAGGCCAATATCACCCTGATTCCAAAACCAGGCAAAGACACATCAAAGAAAGAAAACTTTAGACCAATATTCCTAATGAACATAGGTGCAAAGATTCTGTAAATAATTCTGGCAAATCGAATACAAAAACATATCTAAAAGACTGTGCACCATGATCAAGTGGGATTCATCTCAGGTATGCAAGGTTGGTTCAACATTAGGAAATCAATAAATGTAATTCGTCACATCCATAGACTCAAAGTTAAGAATCATATAATCATCTCAATAGACGCAGAAAAAGCATTTGACAAAATACAGCACCCCTTCATGTTTGAAACTCTAGACAAACTAGGGAAAACAGGAACATATCTCAACATCATAAAGGCTAAGCCCCAGGCCAACATCATTCTAAATGGAGAAAAATTGAAGGCATTCCCTCTAAAAACTGGAACAAGACAGGGATGCCTCTTTCACCACTTCCATTTATCATAGTCCTTGAAACAGTGGTCAGAGCAATTAGACAGATGAAAGAAATTAAAGGGATATGTATAGGAAATGAAGAACTTAAATTAACATTATTTGCTAAATATTTGCTGACAATATGATTCTATTCCTAAAAGACCCAAAAAAGCTCCAATAGAAAACTCTTAGAACTAGTAAAGGAATTCAGCAAAGTAGCAGGTTATAAAATCAATACCCATAAATCAAAGGCATTTCTGTATATCAGTGACAAATCCTCTGAGAGGTAAATGAGGAAAACAACCCCATTTATAATAACCTCAAAAAAAAATAATAAAATACTTGGGAATCAACAAAAGAGATGAAAGATCAATACAATGAAAACTACAGAACCCTAAAGAAAGAAATCAAAGAAGACCTTAGAAGATGGAAAGATCTACCTTGCTCTTAGATAGGCAGAATTAATATTATCAAAATGACCGTACTTCCAAAAGCACTGTACAGATTTAATACATTTCAAATCAAAATCCCAATGGCGTTCCTCACAGAAATAGGAAAAGCAATCATGAAATTCATCTGGAAAAATAAGAGACCCAGAATAGCTAAAGCAATCCTTAGCAGTAAGAGTGAAGCAGCTGGCATCACTAACCAGACCTTAAACTAAACTACAGAACAATAGTAACAAAAGAGCAGTCTTAATCAAATTCTAATTTATTGAGGGCATGTTATATGTTAGGAACTAAGATAAGTTTTTACCAACATTATCTCATTAAACCCTAAATAACAGAGCAAAGTAATGAATATAACATAATTGTTACGTGAACAGGACTTAATTCTCCCTTGGGAGTAAATATTTTGAGAACACAGTTTGTGTGCTATGCAGCAATCTGTCATCTTCTGACTCATTGTTCTGCAGACACTCATAGTTCACCCAGCTTTAACAACAGTTGCTGCCACAACCACTAAGCTGACAAACTCCATTGTAGTCTTCATCATGCAGCTGTCTCAGCCCCTTGGAACTTTTGTGCAGTATAAGTCACTTCTAAAACTGAGTCAATCTACAGTAGGTCATTTTGCCCTCTTTATTCTTTTAAAATGCCTACTAGTCAGCTGTATCCCCTAGTGATAGTTGATAGCTGTGTATGGCTAGATAATTAAGAAGAAATTAATCAGCAGTGTATTTAAGGAGAGTTGAAGGATTAAGATTTTTTGTATGTTTGTTTGCTTGAGGTTTTGTTTTTGCCTATTTGTATTATGAGAGTCTCTCAGAAAAATATGGTGTTACTATTGGCAGAAAGTTAAATTCATCCACTTGTTTGATCTTTAATAATAGAGTGACTAATTAATTTGGACTCCAAATTTGTATTTTTTTTCATCACAATCCATACTAGATATGAGGAAATTGTCCTTTTCTTTAAGGTTGCTGAAATCAAAATAGGGGGAAAAAGCAAGTTAAAATCTTGGTCAAGTTGTGAAACACCAAGCGAGAATAAAAATTTTTGGTATCAGAGTAGCTTTGGCAGAAGATATCAGAGAGAATATTTATATCCCCCCTAGGTTTGTACGCAATTTAGACATGCAACTGATTAAACCAAGCTGTCAATCTATAGGATCCTAAATATTATAAACACATTGACCCAGGATATTACCATAGATTTTTTTTGTTCATTTGTTTTGGGGTTGTTTTGGTACAGGGGATTGAAAACAGAGGAGTTTACCAATTAACTACATCCCCAGTTCTATCTATCTATCTATCTATCTATCTATCTATCTATCTATCTATCTATCTATTTATTTATTTATAATTCAAGACAGTGTCTCACTAAGCTGCTGTGTGCTTCCTTAATTTCTTGAGACTGGCACCAATCTTGTGATCCTCCTGACTCAGTCTCCCATGTGGCTGGGATTACAGGATTGCCTCATCATACCCAGATGTAGTTTGGAACTGTAAACAGGTATTTTAAACTACCAGTTTACCCAGCATATTGTGTTCCAATGAAAAATAAATACCAGACTTTGATGCATCCTGAGAAAAGAATAGAATTGTCACAGTGCAGGTCTAAAGTAACTCCCATACACAGTGTATAGCAGTGAAATTATCCCTAGAGTGTGTAAATATTTAAAACTAGTTTTCTTTTCCCATATCCATGGGCTATTACACAAATACATAAGATTAGTTACTCTGTGAAAAATCTGAGGACAAGTGACAGTTCGTGTTGTAGGGTTCTTCAGTCAACTTTGATTGTGTATACTAAACCACTAGAAAACATTGTGTTTGGGGAGGGAAGGGTACCCTCCTAGATTCCTTCCTTAACTCTGATAGGCAGTGGGTTGGTTCTTATTCTCTATGCCACAATGACAGGGAGCAGTTAAGTGGAGAAGTCTACATGGCATTCTAAGGATAGAGAGTTCCTGAGCTGTGGACAGCAAGATATTGCCATTCTGAAAATGCATAGAAAAATGGAAGAAGTCTCTGTGTGAATTGAATGAGTATGAACATTTTCTCTATGGAAAGTTACCTACAGCTGAGCAAGGGCTCTTTATAATGTAACAAAGTTTAACAAAATGAAAAATGTCAAAGTCAATTTGTGTTCACCTTATGGAAACAGAAAAGTTTTTTCAGAACCAAGTGGGCTGATCCTTTCATCATTGTTTGTATCCAGTAGGAGTGCTTCTTGAAATGCATTAATATGGCATTGATCCTTGTTTAAAACTGCATTATCTTGAGCCATTTAACATGAGGAAGTGAGGAGTATAAGAAACTTTGTTTATATATGTTGGTTGAACAGAAGATGTTCATGCATTTTTTTTAATTCAGTGATTATTTGCTAACGGAATATTCTAAGCACAATTTCAGTTTTCTGAAACAATGCTTATTACAACAGGCTCAACCAGGATAAACTCAAGCTTATTTTCAAAAGTATACTATGGAAGATAGAAAACAGGACTTTTCTTACTAATTCCTGAATTAACTTTACAAATCAAGTGAGGTGTTCCCAGTATATTAATACACATTCATTTTCTCCAATAATATTTCTTGATTAATTATTCTCACCAGTTTACTTGTACTTGAATTTCAAAATTAACTCCACTGTACCATGTAATTTGCCTTATTTCAGATCACTCATGAGTTAAAATCCATGTAGAAAATGGCTCTGCTCCTTTTTAATGTCTGAACAGAAGTTTTTCAGTATTTCACACACCTATCATTCTTTTCAATTTAACTTTTAACTTCAGTTATCAATAAACTTTATTTCTTAGAGTAATTTTAGTTTTACAGAAGATAGCATAAAGTAATGAGTTTTCATATGCCTACAGACACACACACACACACACACACACACACACACACACACATTTGTCTCTCTTATAAGCATCTTGGGGTTGTTTGGAATCATTATTGTTACATTACTGTTACTATGGTCCATATAGTTCACATTAGAATTCAGTTTCTGTCTTGTACACATCTGAGTTTCAACAAATGCATGTTCCTTTTATCCCCCATTACAGCATCTTATAGAGTAGTCTCAATGCATAAAGATTCCCTTTGCTAGATCTATTCATTTCTAACATTCATTTAGTCTTAGAATGGCTATCTTTCTATTCTCTACACTCTTGCCATCCTGATAATGTAATGAAATTAGAATCATGTAGTCTATAAAATATTTTGCAGACTAGTGCCTATCATGTAGTAATTTGAATTTAATGTTCCTTTATGTATTATTTAGTTTGGTAGCTAATTTCTTTTTACTACTGAATAATATTTTTTTAGGGATGTATAATCAGTTATCAATTCAGCTACCAAGGGACATCTTGGCTGCTTCCAGTAATTGGGAATTATGTCTAAAGTTGTATAAACATTTGTGTACGGGTATTTCGACATATTCAGAAAATTACCTGGTTAGCTAATATGGTAAGACTATTGAGCTTTGTGAGACATTTCCTAACTGCATTACAAAGTGGATTCAATATTTTGTATTCATACCAGCAATGAACAAGAATTCCTATGGTCGACATCCTTATCAACATTTAGTGCTCCCAGGACTTTGATATTTAGGTCATTTTAATATGAATGAAGTGGTATCTCATTTAGTTTTTAGTTCCCTAAGGAAATTCAATGTTTTACATTTTCATATGCTCATTTTATTTGTTTGTCTTATTTGGTAAGGTGACTCCTCAGGTCTTAAGTTTTTTTTTTTTCTTTTCTTTAGTTGGGTTGTTTGTTCTCTGACAATTTCTTTATATATATATATATATATATATATATATATATATATATATATATATATATATATATATATTGAGCTTTCTGCCAGATAAGTAGTTTGCAATCTGGACTGTGTCTTTTTCATTCTGATAATAATAATTTTTACAGAGAACACATTTGTAATTTTCATGAAATTCAGTTTGTGATTTTTTTATGGATCATACATTTGTACCTATAGTACATTGCCAATTATAAGATGATTTAGATTTTTCTCATTGTCTTCTATACATCTATAGGTTTTCCTTAACATTTAAGTCTGTTATGGTTTAGATACGAGGTGTTCCCCAAAAAAATTCATATGTAAGACAATGCAAGAAAGTTAAGGGTGAAATGACAGACTCATAAGAGCCTTAACCTAATCAGTGCGTTAATCCACAGATATGGATTAACTGGGTAACTATAGGCAGGTAGGAAGTTCCTGGAGGAGGCGGGTCACTGGGGACATACATGGCTTTTGGGTTTATATTTATATATCCCCAATGAGCAGAATTCTTTCTGGTTCCTGTTTCTGTGACATGAGCTGTTTTTTTCCACCAAGACCTTCCATTGTGATGTTCTGCCACACTTTGGACGCAGAGCAATGGAGTCTGTCATCAGTGGACTCAGACCAATGAAACTGTGAGCCCTAAATATATTTTTTCTCCTTTTTGTTGTTCTCACAAGAGCATTGGGTCATAGAAATGAACAAACTGGGGAAAACAAGGGTATGACTATTTTGAGGTGTGTTTGTGTGTGAAATGTGTAAACTGTATCTAGATTCATTTTTCAATGATGATATTCATGTTTGCAGCATTACTAATAAAAAAGCTATTCTTTCTCTTTTTACAAAAGAACAATTGAATATATTAACTTGGATCCATTTCTGAGCTTTTTAATTTTTTTCTATTAATTTGTTTGTTCTTTCAACAACATCACATTGTCCTGATTATTACATTTTGTAGAAAAACTTCAAATTTGTTATTGTCAGCTTTCCAGCTTTTTTTCCCCCCAATGTTTTGATGATAATTTTGAGTCTTTGGCCTCCCCACATAAATTTTACAGTTAGTATGTATATATCTACATATAACTTCATTTAAATTTGGTAATGATTAGATCAAGTGGGGAAGAACTGACATCTATAGAATATCAAATTTTTCTACTAATGACAATGTAATACCTCTTCATTTATTTTTTTTTCTTTTATGAGAACTGTGTACATCTTATAGATATTTATTAAATATATGTAAACATTTTTATTAATCTAAAAAGTTATTTATGTTATTAATTGCAAATTTCAATTGCTTATTGCAATTGGTTTAAGGGTAATTTTGGTCTGACAGAATGAGTTAGTATTTATTATTTTGCTTTTATTTTCAGGAACAAGTTTTTAAAATTTTGTAACAAACTTTTTTAAATGTTTGAAAGAATTCAACAGTGAAACCATTTTAGCCCAGTTCTTTCTGTTTTGTAATGGTATTACTTGTTGATTTTTTCCCCTAATTGTTAGAGTCCTGTTTAAAGTATTTCTTCTCATGTTGTTGTTGTTGTTGTTGTTGTTGTTGTTGTTTTGTTTTAAAATTTTAATCTATTTGTATTTTTGGTAGATGGTGACTTTTAAGGAATTGATTTCAGATTGTGAAATTTAATTTTCTGTTTTCTAAGGGAGAACTTATGAATTATTTTAGAACTTTATTCCTTTCTATTATATACATGAAGCCTTCTCTCACTCTCTCTGCACTTATTTAGACATATGGTAATAAAGCGCGCGCACGCGCACGAGAGAGAGAGAGAGAGAGAGAGAGAGAGAGAGAGAGAGAGAGAAGGTTTGGCAATGGACAAGCCATGTTACAGATATAATAATTACTTATGAAATTTTATAAATTATACTTTAAAAACTGAATTTCTAAACACACTAATGAGAGAGTGGATAAAAAATACAGGGCAAGTATATGTTGTGTACAGTAAATTCACTTTAAAATGAGGATTAAAAAGAGACATAAAAAGTATTCTTAAGTTTGTCAGATGCTTTCTCTTCATCTATTAAGATAATTATGTGATTCTTGTCCTTAACTCTATTTATGTGGTGAGTTGCATTTATTTTGATTTGCATATGTTGAACTGTCCTTGCATACCTGGGATGAATCCCACATGATCATGGTATACTCTTTTCTTAATGTGCTTTTGAATGTGGTTTGCCAATATATTTTAAAGGATTTTTGCATCTTTGTTCATGAAGGATATATTTATTCTTTGATGTGTCTTTGACTAGTTTTGATTGTGGTTTTATAGAATGAATTTGGCTCTATTTCCTCTTTTTCTATTTCATGGAATAATTTGAGGAGGATTGCCTCTAGTTCTTCTTTAAAGATGTTGTATAACTAGGATAAGAATCCACCTGATCTTTGGCTTTCTTAGTTGGGACAATTTTAATTGCTCCTTCAGTTTCATTGTTTGATATTAGTCTACTCTATGTTTTCTCTGTGTTTTAAGCGGTGTTGAAAAAACTGAATGAAACTAGATTCCTATCTTTATGATGAATAAAAAGTCACCTTAAAGTGAATCAAAAACATTGGAATTAGATCAGAAACTTTTTAATGGCTAAAAGAAAATGTGGGTTCAGAAATCCAAAATATTGACACAAGCACCAACTTCTTTAACAAGAATTACAATCAAGAATCAATAGGTGGGATGTCATCAAATTAAAAAGTTCCCTCACTGGAAAGGAAAAAAAATCTAAGATCATAAAGATAGAGGCTACAGAATTGGAGAAGGTCTTTGGCATTGTTCCTCAGACAGGGGATTAATAAGTAGACTATCTAGAGAACTAAAAAAATACCAAGAACCAACAAAGAACCCAATTAAAAAATGAGCAAAAGAACTGAACAGACACTTCTCAAAAGAAGAAATAGAAATCACAAATATATATAAAAAAAAAAAGTTCAACATCTTTAGTAATCAAGGAAATACAAATAAAAGTTACACTGAGATCTTATCTCACTGAAGTTAAAATTTGAATTATTGAGAATTCAAATCAAGGGCTGGAGTCGTAATTCTGTGATAGAATGTGTAAGGCACTGGGTCCGATTTTCAATACCTCATATAAGTAAATAAACTAAAGGTCCTTTGACAACTAAAAATATATTTTCAAAAAGAATTAAAATAACAATATAATGGTGAAAATGGGGAGGGTTCCATCATATATTATTGATGGAACCGTGAATTAGTACAACCAATCTGGAAAGCATCATCATGAAGATTCCCCCAAAAAACTAGCAATGGAATCAATGTGCATCTATCTCATTCTTTGATATTTATCCAAAAGAACCAAAATTGTTGTTTTATATTGGTACAGGCACATCAGTGTTTATAGCAGGGCAATTCAAAATCATCAAGTTATAGAACCAGCTAGGGGATTGCAGAGGATTGCAATTCTGTGCATGTGCCACTTCTGTGCCATAAAATTCTTCCCAGAAAACTCAAGTTCAGTCAATTGTATCTTAAACCAAGCAGGAATACCCCCTGCTGCCCTCCAGGTACTAGAAATTCAGTCCATGGGTTCTCTACCACAAGCTACATCCCTCACCCTTTATTTTATTTAATTTTAATTTAGAGATAGTGTTTTGTTAAATTGCTGAGGCTAGCCTCAAATTTGCAATCCTCTTGCTTCAGCCTCCTGCCTCTTTATGATTACAGGTGTATACCACCATGCCCAGTCACAAGCACAAAATCCTTATGGTGTAAAGATATCACATAGTAATAATATTATATTGAGTTTGCATTTACTACACATTCAAGCTCTAATATAGTAGTCATGAAGCAATATTTAATATGAGTTGATTTAAATATATAAATTGACTTACCTGAAATAAATGAGAAAAATTTAATTTATTTATTTATTTGTTTGCTTGTTTATTTATTTATTTATTTAAGGTACTGGGGATTGAACTCAGGAGCACTCAGCCACTGAACCACATCCTCAGCTTTATTTTGTATATTTTATTTAGAAAGGTCTCATTGAGTTGCTTAGCACCTAACTTTTGCTGAGGCTGGCTTTGAACTTGTGATCCTATTGCCTTGACCTCTCAAAACTCTGAAATTACAAGTGGGAGCTAGAAAAAATGTAAATTTTGTACTGAAATGAAACATTTCATTTTTGAAAATGTTTTGGAAATGTATTTGGACATGAAATCACCAAAAATACTGTACTGTACTAGTTATTTTAGCTATTATCTATGCCTTTCCTCATTACAAACCAAATAAGATAATATAAAATAATGAGATATATTTAAGAACACACAAGGACTATTGATATTATATATATGGAGTTTGTTATATTTTGGACTTCCACCATTTTAAGCAAAGTATAAAGCGATTATGATGCTTTATACTGTATCAACTCATAGTCAGACAGGGTAATCAACTAAAAAACATATCAATGACAGATATATACATGTCGAAATTATAATATTTTATAAATTAAGTGTACACTTTTTTATTGAATACAATTTATGTCATAAAGTCATTTTTAAAAGGTTAAACAAACAACCAAAAATCCTCACTCCTTATTTTGAAAATGATTTGTTATTGAATTTGTTTTGATTTCACAATTTATATTTTTTTAAAAAATTGAATTTAGATTATATGAGATTTCCAGAGAAACAGCAAATATATGTCAATTTATTGCAAGAAGTTAACTTACAGTATTGTAGAGTTTGAGAAGTATAGATATGGGAGGCTGCAGCTGGTGAGAACCCATAATATTATTTTCAACTGAGACTAAAAGAACTCAATGAATGGAATAAGTCCTATCCTGGATCTGAGTTCAAAGGATGACCAGCCTACTGTGTCAACTCATAGTCAGACAGGGTAAATTCCTCCTTTCTCAAGATTTTTTTAGTACACAAGACTTCAAGGCGTTGAAGGAAGACCATCCCATGTGGTGGTGGTGGGCAATACCCTTTGCTTAGTCTATGGATTTAAAGGTTAATCTTATCCCAAAACATCCTCACCCAGACATCCAAAATAATTTGTTACCAGATATCTGGACAAGCCAGTCAAGTTGACACATGAAATTACCATCAAAATTCCAATCCTTGCCAAATTGACATTCACAGGCGACATCTCTTTACACAACACATTGTCTTCAAATAAAACAGAAACAAGGTCATAATCCCACCCACCATGACACAGCAACCCTGCTTACAATAAAATACTAACTCCTTCCCCAGAGGTTACCTCCACCCTTGAGTCCTGTTTATTTTCTCAATAATATGCTATAACATAAATGCCATGATATATAATTAGCAATAATTAAATTGTAAGATTTCAGGTCACCATCTTTAATATTACATGATAATGGAGAGAATAAAACAAGTTTATTTGAAATATTTGACACATACTCACAAATACATTCAACAAAATAAGGAAAAACAGTCACAAAAAGTATGTCCTTGTTTCTCCAAGTGGTTGCATGGTCATACCTGACCTTTACAAACATTTTTCACTACCATTCAGTATTTTCTTTTCATTTACAAAATACCTCAACCTTTTAGAGTAGACATGTGGGAAACAATGGAGAAAGATTGATCAATAGATACTAAGTGACAGTAAAACATTAAAAAAAGCTCTGGTATGGTATTGCACTCTGGGTTGATTATAAATAAAATAAAGTAAGTTTACAAATAGCTATAAAAACAAATTTTTAAAGTATTCACCATAAAAAAATAATAAATAATCAAGGATATAAGTATGTTTAAATTGATTTAAACAAACACAATGTAGATGTGTATTAACTATTAACTAATATTGTGTTTATATGTATGATTTTTATGTATCAGTTAAAAATAAATTTTAAAAATATACTAAAAATAATAGCTAAAAATGACCTTTTAATATGTATGTATGGTATTATATAAAAATTCCTGAAATAATATTTTAATAAAAAGGTAAAAAGTATATATATAAAATATTTTGGAAGAAATTAGATCAGGTGGATATAAAAAAAATAAAATCACCATTATTACAATCTCAATAGTAAAATGAATAAAATGATTTTACCATTTTTTGCAAATCTTTTATTTATAAATTAAATTATATTCAATCAATATACTTCTTTATAATATCCTATAATTTCATGAATGTTTCAATTTGTCTTGATCAACATCTTCTGTGTAAAGAATATGTGTAATGCTCCATTTCTTTGACATTGTAACACTGATTATAAAACCATTCAAATAGGAGTGATTATGAAAGCTATTGTGTTTATGTAAACATTTTCCAGACTGTTATGTATTTTGAATGAGGATAAAATAACTGAAAGTGAAGGTATTTCCATGAGTATTTAAACATTAATCTAAACAGGATATACAATCATATCTAATTTTGTTTGAGAATTACAAGTTCAATTTCATGAACAGATCAATACAAGACAATAAAGTGTTGAACATAACTTAAATCATAAAAGGCAAGAAAAATACTTGCTTAAAATAATACCATTATGTTAAACACATTGGAAAATAACAGGAAATGACATTGAAAAAAAGTACAATTATTTTTTATTTTATTTTCATATGTATTCAAAAATTTTTATAGAGTTTATTACAATCATTTAGACTTGGGGCTGGGATGTGGCTCAAGTGGTGGCGCGCTTGCCTGGCATGCGTGCGGCCCGGGTTCGATTCTCAGCACCACGTACAAACAAAGATGTTGTGTCCGCTGATAACTAAAAAATAAATATTAAAAAATTCTCTCTCTCTCTCTCTCTCTCTCTCTCTCTCTCTCTCCTCTCTCACTCTCTCTTTAAAAAAATCATTTAGACTTTCTGCTATGTAGCTAAGTTGCTTATCAAAAATTTCTATAAGAATTAAATAGATTTCACTGAAAAAATTATCTATTCTTTGTCCACAGTACTTAGTATTCCATGACTTTAAGCAAATTGCAGCATCACAGTGACACTTCCATACTTACACTCTAAAATTATACAGGACTACATTTCTTTTCCTGTAGGTATAATAAGCATGAAGCAGAGAACAGTAGAATATAACTGTGAAGAGGTACTTTAATAATTCATTTATATGTGGTTTCTGACTCTTTTTTTTGTTTTCCTATTTCAAGAAATCAATACAAATTTACTCCTAATATGCATAAAGTATGTATAGCTTAAAAATTAAAGATAAATTAAAAATTTAATAAATATTATGTGTAATTGTTTATTTTTATGACAAATAATGACATAAAACCATGAAAAGATAAACTGTATTGCACCATTAATATCCTACCTAAAAGTATGTTGCTTAATCAAAGATTTACATTCAACATTTATGTAGACCAGAATTTTGATGGCTCCAGGTGATTTTCTTGTACATTAATTAGCCTAGCCAACTCAATAAAGTGAACTTTTCAGTTAATTCTACAATTTTTGCCAAATTGACAGACTTTCATAATTACATTATTCTCTATTTACCCATCCTTCTCAGTCATCTTTTTTCAATAATTTTCTTCATTTTCTTCTCCTCTTAAAGTAAAAGAACAGGTGATACAAAGATAAATATACAAAATACTTTTATAAATATTTTGAGGAATAATAATCACTGTTCAATAAAATATTATGGACTTTAGAGATTTCTAATATGTAATTTAATTTATTTCTGTTCTGATTTTTTCTATTAATCAATGATAGACAAATCCTTTTATTTATTTGAGAAGATAAATAAATTTTGCTGTTTAAAAAGAGAATAATCGGGGCTGGGGATGTGGCTCAAGTGGTAGCTCGCTTGCCTGGCATGCGTGCGGCCCGGGTTCGATCCTCAGCACCACATACAAACAAAGATGTTGTGTCCGCCGAGAACTAAAATAAATAAATAAATATTAAAAAAAAATAAATAAATAAAAAGAGAATAATCATTTGGTTTTCTTATGAATATACATGTATAAATATATGTGTGTGTGTTTGTGTGTGTGTGAGAGAGAGAAAAAATATACATTGAGTTATTTAAAATGGATATCTATGTTTTCCTAATTTATTTTACCTTTTAGTAGCATGGTTCATAATTATACTTAACTTGATGAACGTCAGGGTGGGGAGTAAAGTGTTACATTAGAAGTTGCCCTGAAAAGAAAATGTCAAAATGAGATATGCCAATTATTTATTTAGGGGAAAACAAAAAAGAGTGGAAAGTGTCTAAAGGTTAAAGATACATATGTAAACACCAGCTGTGAAAACAGGTAAAGGCTTCCTGAGAAATGAAATTAAACGAACAATGGAAAACAAAACAATTGGTATGTATGGGAGGCATAAAGGAGCAAAGTGGCAGAGCCTCCAGGATGAAGGGCCACATTATGGATGTTTGAATGAGGTAATAGACATCAGCAAATTATAATGACAATAATGTAAACACTATTTTAAAATATTGACATTAACCCTTTTCAATGGAGAAGGCTTAAATTATTAAATAAATAAGAAAGCAAAAGGATGTTCCCAATATAATACTTACATTTGCATGAAACTAATCCTAGTTTGTAGGACTTTAAGTTCATGGTCATAAACACTATGCCTTGTTGGAGATTTTTAATTTCTAGTAAAATGTCTATATTTGTGATGTAGAAAAGTGAAATTTTTTTTGAAATAGAGCAAGAATAGAGGTAGCATGATCAGGAGACTACTGCAGTGATCTGGTGAAGTATGTTGTAGGAAAAGCCAGAGTATTAGCCAAGGAGGAAAAACAGATGAAGTAAGTATTTCAAAGAATGACAGATTACATATGATGATTATTTTAATAGGTTTAAAACAAAGAAGGATAAAAAAGGAAACAAGTTTCAAACTTCGGCTAACATAAAAAGTAGCATTTATATTAACAATCAATTCAAAGATGGATTTGGTCATGATGAATATGTAAGTTCAGAACAATAAGAATTGTGATGAATGTGGTGTAAGACTGCCCGAGAAGGGGAGACTAGTTAGGATTCCAGTCTTACTAAAATCTACAGTTTTAGCAATTTTGAAATAGCATTATTAGTTATTATTATTATTATTATTATTATTCCTGAATAGGTGAAGTGTTGTACCATTTAAATAACACCACACTTTCTCCATTGATTTTTTTGTAAATGACTTTATCACACAAGAAAAATGATAAGCCTGAGATGATGGATTGGTTAATTAGCCTGATTTAATTAATCTACAATTATTTACTCATTCTGCAATATACACATACATCAAAACATCATATCATAACCCACAATTTTTTAACATACACAATTATTATTTCTCAATTTGATTTTTAAAGAATTGCCAAAACTTTTAAAACTTTTACAAATCAAAGTTTCTTTGATTATAAAACTGTTTTAAATTTTCATTGGTGAGCTTTCTACATTAAGAAGTTATTTTATAGAAGGGTAGTTTGTGAAAGAAAATAATTTGTGAATAAATATTTATTTCTATTAAGACCTAAACTATATGGACAAAGAGGAAAGTCATGTTTTGTTTCACTTTAAATTTAAAATATCTACAAAATAATTTCCTCCAAGTGAGAACATTGTGATTGAAAAGGTACTCTTCAAAAGTGATACAAAAAATATGAGTTTGAAATTCTCTCTGACTGGCCTCCCTGTATACAGAGTTTGCAGTTTGACAATGTTATATTGCATTGTGATAAAATCAATTTAAAATTAAGTTATTCATCTTAAACTTAGCATTATGTCAAGTTCAGAAATTCCTTATACCATAACTTTGAGTTTCATTATTTTAAATATTACAATGATTACTTGATATTTAAAACTCGAGATCTGAGTTAATGGATTTTTTTTAATCTCTAGAGGTAACAAAGATTTCTTTGTAGTGTTCTACTTAAAAATATCTTTCAAATACTATGCATTGAAAGAGATACATTTATTTTCCTTTTTATTTCAATCTAGCTTTGAATGATGTATAAATGAAATTGTTAAAAATATTTAGCAAAACAAAACCTGAAATGTTTAGTTTCCACTCAATGAAAATAAGACAGCATATTTGTAGTGATATTGTCTAGTTGATATGCCAAAGTTATTTTTACTCTAATAATGCATGTGTTTACAGAACTCTTCTTTTTTACCTCTTTGAAGCTTCATACTGACCAAGATAAAGGAGATGGAAATTTAAAATACATTTTAACAGGAGATGGGGCTGGCAGTCTGTTCATCATAGATGAAAATACAAGAGACATTCATGCTGCAAAGAAATTAGAGAAGAAAAATCCCTCTACATTCTTCGAGCCAAGGCTATAGACCGAAAGACTGATTGGCAGGTGGAACCATAATCAGAATTTATCATTAAAATTCATGATATCAATGACAATGAGCCAATATTTACAAAAGACTTATATACTGCCAGTGTTCCTGAAATGTCTGGAGTGGGTAGGTATTTCCTAGTCAACTAATCAGTATGTTTGTTAGCTAAATTATATGAGGATATGGTAATTATATGTGACCTCTTTCATGATAAGAGCTGTAACATAAAACTGCTATTTAGTGTAAACTTCCTATTTAGTTTCAATTACATGTACCTTAGAGTCTCTTATTACATAACAAGTTACTGAGAACAATTATTTCATTGCATTGTCATGGATACCTTCAGCTCTATTCAATTGTCACTCAAATGAGAGCAAGTAAAAGACATTTCTATGAGAAGGGAAAAGAATAATAGTTCAGGCAGTATTGGACAACTTTGCTTGCATTATTTTGAATTACAAAACCTAATGCTTGCATTTGACAGATTTCTTCTGAAGCATTATCTCATTTGATCTTTCAAAAAGCTTTTTTTTTTTTTAAGAAGCATGGGAAATAAAACTTTAAATCCCCATTCTGTTAATTAGCAATTCAGAATTCACAAAGATTTAGCAACTGGATTAGTATCAAATAACCTGGTAGCTTCATGGGCAGGATTCCAGGCTTTTTTTTCTTGTTTTTTATTTTATTTTTGTTCATGTTCCACTACTGAACAAAGGTTTATAAATTAAAATGAAAATAACTTTTTCTCTTATTACATCTGCGTAAGATTTTAAATTTAACTCATTAATATCCAAATATTGTATCTGAGTAACTACATTAAACACTATTCATGTAGAAGGTTTATATTTGTTAATAAGAGTAGACGCTTAAGTATAAAATATTTCTTAAAAATGATAAATCTTATAGTATACAAAATATACAAGCTGCATATGAGGATTTATAGTCTAAAGTACATATTTGATTTTATTATAGCTAGCATAACTTTCAATCTAAAATAACTTCTATGTAGGTAAAAAAATACTTGTACACATTTTTACTGAGGATTTTATGTAAAATACTTGTTAAATATGAGTATCTGGCAAGAAGAACCAAGAGTTTATAAAAAGTAATTTCCTCTAATGGCAAATAAGATCTCATTTATTTGAAAAAAGTGCTGTTCTATTGTTTTTGGGGGTATTTTCTCCAATAATATAAAAAGAAGTCCTGTGAAATCATAAAGCCTGGAATAAAACATGAGTGGATATGTTTTCTTTAATATTATTCTTATATCTGTTAGCCTGGTACAGTTCCTTGTATTGGTCTATAGTGTTTCATCACAAGGGTAATTTAGGTACACATCGTGGTCTTTTTATATTTCATATGAGAGTACATTTTAAATTATATTCCTCTTTAGTATTTAATTTACTATTGAATTGTTTTCAAGTGATGTGGTTTTTGATAATACTCTTTAAAATTTCTAAAACATTTTATATGCATGATATTTTAACAGATATTTTTACATTTTACAATACCAAAACTTATATTTTTCTTTCTTCAGAAATATTTAACATGTATAGGAAATTCAAAAGCATACAAAAGATAACATAAATATTGTAATATGAGAAAATTTGACTATAGTTGATTAAAATATAAATATACTTTAAAAATTTCCAAAGCATTACTTCACATTTTAAAACAGAATATCATGAGACTATTGATATTTAAATGTTAAAAAGCCTGTATTTTCTCCTGAATTTTATAGTGATATTTAATCTCTCACTCTATACATTCCTACCATCTGTCTGCCTAATCAGATTCTTCCTTATACAAGTATTCTAATCTAGATTATATTAAGTACATAAAGGCATCAAGATTGAACTAAGCATTTTGTATGTATGTGTGTGTGTGTGTGTGTGTGTATGTGTTTATATATATATATATAAAGTCTTCAATGACTCAGTTCTTCATAATACAAAATGTAAACTTTATGTGTGAATGGAGGCTTGTAGATTGTCTCATTCTAAAACAATTCCTGTATTTCATTTACAGAAGATTAAGTTGTAAGCAGGGCAACCTCTGATCAGGCTTTAAAAATGAGAATTTTTTTACCATTGCCAATTGCACTCCATGATAGGAATCCACAAAAACGTTACACAACAAGAAGTTATATGACTCTAATTGAAGCTAATTAATAAAAATTTAAAAATGTACATGAAAACAATTATACAGATAAATCCTGATTCTTTTTGTAGGGTATAGTTATTATTCTTTATTACTGACATTGGTGAATGTATTGCTTCTATGGTCCACTAATTGACTTTGTGTTTCTATTTTTTAATTATCTTATTATATAAAATATAGTATGTCAAAGGCACTATAATTTTGGTTTACATACTTTATTTTTTTAAAGAGAGAGTGGAGACAGAGAGAGAGAGAGAATTTTTAACATTTATTTTTTAGTTGTTAGGCAGGCACAACATCTTTGTTTGTATGTGGTGCTGAGGATCGAACTGGGGCCGCACGCATGCCAGGCGAGCGTGCTACTGCATGAGCCACATCCCCAGCCCTACATACTTTCTTTAATAAATATGTACACATGAGTACAAAAGAATTAAGGTGCCTTGCCCAAAGTAAAAAGTCAGCTCATTGCTAGCCTAGACTGATAATGAAAACATAGTTTAATAGATTCAGAAGTAGCTGAACAATCTCACTGTCTATTTTCTTGCACTGTTAGTTATACTTGTCTAAAATGTAATTTGAAAATCTTCTATTTTATTAGAACCTGAGTAAGCACCCCTAAATAGCATTTTTAAATATACTATATTAAATCAAATGCCCCTCTCAAATTAAATCCAAATAAGAGTAAAGGGGAGAAACACTGTGTTTTTCAATATAATTTTAGGTACTATTATACACACTCATACACATAATGTCTAAGTAAAATGTAGATGTATTTATGACCTGAATTTATGTTGTTCTTTGTTGCAACTCTCATACCTTTTTTTATTTGATCTTTTTAGTTATACATCTCAGTAAAATGTATTTTGACATCTCATACCTACATGGAGTGTAACTTCCCATTCTTGTGGATGTTCATAATGTGGAGTTACACTGGTCATGCATATGTATATGTAACTTGGAAAATTATGTCTGATTCATTATACTGTCGTTCCCATTCCCATTCCCCTCCCTTTTTCCATTCCTCCTTGTGTAGTTCAGCGAAGCTCCACTCCTCCCTCCATCCTGCCTCTTGTGAGTCAGCATCTGCCTATCAGAGAGAATATTAGGCCTTTGTTTTTTTTGGGACTGGCTAATTTTGCTTAGCATGATATTCTCCTGTTCCATCCATTTACCAACAATTGCCAAATTTCATTCTTCTTTATGCCTGAGTAATATTCCATTGTGTTCCACATATATTTTTTATGAAAATAAAATAAAATAAAAGATGAACTCATCATAATTATTGCAAGTGAACATATTCTTTGTTTTTATTTGTACAAGTAAATAATTTTATGAAGGAAAATTAAGGGGTGATATCTAGGAACTTCTCAGACTATGTATTAACCATATTAAGAGTTTAAGCACATGTGTAATTAAATTAATATATATATATATATATATATATATATATATATATGAAATAATAACTGACTTCCACTTTTATTTGCATTATATTAGTGATTTTTATTTAATCAGTGGGTTGACAAACTACAAATAGCTGAGGAGGAAATGAAGTTTAATAGAATGAAATAAAATCTCTCACCCTCCAAGGATTTCCTTCAGTCTGCATCTCCTTTACATTTGCTTTTCTTCTGAAAATATTTGTCACTTCCTTTCTCCCTCACCAATCATTGTCCTTAAATTTTCCCTCTCTTTCTTTCAAAACCATATATCATATTACATTTTAGCTGTATAATTAACATACCCCATTTACTTAAATGTGCATGATTCTAATGATCTCATAAAATTTGAAATGTATTAACATCTTTTAAAAAAAAAAAAAAATATATATATATATATATATATATATATATATATATATATATATATATATATATATATATATAGTTGTAGTTGGGCACAATACCTTCATTTTACTTATTTATTTTTATGTGGTGCTGAGGATCTAACCCAGGGATGCATATGTGCAAGGTGAGCGCTCTACCACTGAGCCACAACCTCAGCCTCTGCATTACCGTCTTCTGATTAAGCCTTTAAACTTGATAATAAACAAATACATGCAATTACAGGAAATGGGATGTACTCCTATTAAAATGTTAGTGTAAGTCCATACATTTTCCTTTTTCCATTTCTTGTGGTCAGGTTGCTCTTGTATAAATTTGGTAGTTTGGCATGCATATTTTCTCAAAGCTTGGATATTTCCCTAAATGCACTCTAAAAGATTTAGCCAGTCCTCCTCCTCACACTGGGTAATTTTCCAACCAGTAATTCCTCTATAGTTTTTGATAGAAATAACACAATCAACAACTTCTTCGGGTCCTATTTCAGTCCTTTTTTTTTTGAGGTTTACTTGCTCTGGATTCAATAACATATCCAATAATATCCATAACACTACACAGAACATTTGATAAAATATTTAGAAATATTTAGAATAGACTAGTTACGGCTAATTCTAGTCTTGCAATTCCCAGGTTTGAAATTTATATTGAACAAAAAACGGTTTTAATGTTTATGTATTGAATTCATGGGTTGTTTTAAACAGGTGCCATTGTACTGTCTAGAAATATCATCCCTATTTTTGCTGGTGCCCCCATGCCGTGAATATTTATGCAAGGGGCTCTCCCCATAGGTCCCCAAGTCAATGACTGTCTTAGCTGAAGGCATAGGCAGAGAGTTAACTTGGCCAGTACTATAAGAACATCCATGGAAGAGTGAATAGTTATTTCCTTCTTTTTTTCTCTAATCTTCATCACCTTATTGTCTCATAGGGCTGAGATAAATTCAATATGTTTTATACAGGAGTTTAGAGGAATGTCTTGGGACAGAATAGGACAAAAACCATGCTACCTGTCTTATTTTCCTTTGGTTCCTCCAGTTCATGGATCAGTTCTGTTCTTTTTTCCTTTATTTGATCTCATAAATTTTTTAATATCTCTTATATATATATATATATATATATATATATATATATATATATACATATAAATTGTAGGTGAGTTTGTGTACATGCACATTTGTGAGTGTATACACATATACATACAAACTTGTATATAAAAATATATAATATGCATTATGTAATATATAAGTGCAATATACATAAAGGGAAAAATAATTTCTTAAAAGTTTTATACAATATAATAGGCAATATATATTTTTTCAATATTACCGTGTTTATTAAAGAAGACTAAAAGCAGTAGAGCAGTATATTCCTTTCCCAATACTGTTTGTGTTTAGCAGTTGAAAATTATTTTAAACTAGTAATTTTGATAATAGCTGAGTAAGCTTGTGCACAACTATTTTTCTATATTTTAGTTTATTCATAGCTGTACTTGGATTGATAGGTAGCTGGTTAGATACATAGATAGGTACATACATACTGCATAATACATTGATAGATATTTAGATATGAAATCTATACTCTTTGGTTCATTTACATTTGAAAAGTTAAGAGTTTCATTTTCTATTGAGTGAACTAGCTGAGTTAGTTGGAATTGTATTTTGAAATTAGAATCATGTTCAAAACTGTATATTGCAAATATAACTTTATTTCTGCCTATAAGGCATAGAAACAGAAAGTTCCCTTTTGTTTTATGGACAGAATGTATTCTATAAAGTGAGATAGCCTGAATTTGTTTAACTTCCCCTAATTTAGTTCATAAGCATAGAGGAGAACAACTAGCATTTTGGGGTTACATTGTGTGATATAAACATTTTTACTTTTATATTTCATCCATAAAGGTAATGCTTATGAATATTTCTTTTACCGCCAAATAAATGATTTTGCTTTTCCAAACACTTAATATAAAAATTATTATTTGATTAATTTTTAATATTTTTATGTGATTTTCTATTATGAGTTTAGCTTTTGTGTCTTGAATTTTCTTAGATATTAAACATTAGCTTTATATTAAAGAGAGGAATTAGCTAAGGGGTGCAATAAACATTTTTGATTCCATAACATATTTTCTGTTTAAAGAAAGATATTGTATACAAAATTCTTCTAAGAGTTTTCCAAAAATAGCAACATCAAAATCATGCTCAATTTTTTGAAATAAGAAATGTGATATTTAATTGTAACCTAGTCCTTGTCATATTTTCCCAAGTTTTATATTCTTAATGCAAAAAAAAATGAGGAAAATTTTGAAAAATGAAATTTTGAAAAAGTAAGAGATATAATAGCCAAAGTGTATTTTACATTAACCTGTCTTCATAAATACATGCAAAATTAGTTTAACTATGCATCATTTTACTTTATTACTAAATAATGTTCACTGTTAAGAATCATTACATTTTTGTGGAAAAAGAAAAAACTATCCATCCCTTGTATACCAAAACAATTGGTGTTTTTTTTTCTTAACTTGTTGGTATAAATAAAATGTTAGAGGCATGTCATTAGCATTTACCAGTTTCAAAAGCATACTTAACTATTAACAAGAATCTAAGGGATGCAATGTGAATATTATAGGGGTGTTCTAGTTTTTCAGTCACATGATGGGGGTGATTTGTATTCTCTAAACTTTCTTTTTTCTTAAGGCCAAGCATTTTTTCACAAGCTTAAAGATCACACACCCATAAAATAGAACAAGCAAAACTTTTTCTCCATGAAAATATTATTTAAAAAGTGTGAAAATGTCGAACTGGGGTTGTGACTCAGTTGTAGAGTGCTTGCCTAGCATGTGTGAGGCACTGGGTTGATCCTCAGAACCACATTAAAAAACTAAATAAATAAAATAAAGTTATTGTCTCCAATTATGACATATATATATATATATATATATATATATATATATATATATATATATAATAGTGAAAATGTACAGAAGATTGTTTTTACCTGTACCCATAGTGAAACATGAAAATGTTTACTTACAAAAAACAAAAGGGAAAAGTAGCACAGGAAATGTCCAAAACTTGATGAAGTAACTAATGGAATTTTCAACATATAAGCAAATCTTAGTAATTTATATTTCAATGATATCCAAATGTGAAAACATTTCTTATTTTAACTCACTTGTACTCACATATAATTAAACAAAAATTTAAATATAAATTAGAAAACAACTTAGATGAACTTTCAAAAATTACTGAGGAGAAAACTAGTTTAAACTTTTGGGTGAGGTTGGATAACTTTTCAATGATAAATCTTATAATTGACATGGATCTAGTGACTATGTAGTGTTTCCTGTCACAGGATGTATCAATTCCATTACAGATGAGGAGAGGTTTTAGTGGGTGAATTCAAGTTATCATTGTATGTGAATTAATTTAAGAAAACATAAACGACTGTTCCTGAATTAATTTTGGGGTACTATTGAAATGATTTGATGGGAAATGAGTTGTTAGTGTTAATCTCAATGGACATCATATTTATTTAATGAAATTTGCATAAGTATATGCATTCAAAATTGAGAGATATTCACTGCAATTTACTTAGAGAAGTTTATGAGTGAATAAGATATATGGTGTATTAGGATAGATGACAGAACCAATGAGGAATTCACTCAGTCCTCAAACATATTAATATCTGAGTAATAGAATTAAACTTGAAAAGTTGTGTATAATGTACTTAAAATGTTCTATAAAATCATTTCACACAGGGGAATCCATAGTAGGTTTCAGTTAAGATTTCAAAATTATTCTTTAATCTTTATAGCAATTGAGTTAAAAATATGTACATATTTTTATGTATATATACATTACAATGTATATATATATATATATATATATATATATATATATATATATATATACACACACACACACACACACACACGTGTATGTATGTGAAACAATTAATATATTCCATTTGTTTATCTCCTAAAACTAATTTTTAAAGCACTTCTAGTTTTTAAAGGATTGGGATTTCTTACTAACCAAAAATAAAGAAATATTTGTAATATAAAATTAAATAGATATCAGTATACATTTTTTAGAGAATTTTACTAAAATTTTTATTTTAGTCTTTATCAGTAAATACTACTAACTGCATTACTAAAAATTTTTGCATAGTACAAGTACACAAGTACATTTTTCCAATTTGGAAGTATTTACGTGTTTATATTTGGGGGCTTTTTGTAGGTACATCTGTTATACAAGTGACTGCAACAGATGCAGACGATGCCAACTATGGAAATAGTGCCAAAGTGGTCTACAGTTTATTGCAAGGACAGCCATATTTTTCAGTGGACCCAGAGTCAGGTAAAACACTTGTGACATGGTATATTTCTCATTATATACATCTGGATGTACTGATTTCATGGAGAAAAAACCATGGGAAAAATCTTTCTGCTTTATGAGTTATGTTGAATTAATTGTGCATTGAAGGATATGCTTAATCACACTGCTGTTTTATCTATTTGCTATGATTAACTTATATAAAGTGAATCTTAAATAACTTAATTTTAAAAGCCAGTGGTTTAATTGTCTTTTTTTTTCAAAAGGCATAATAAAAACTTCATTACCAGAAGTGAGCAGAGAAAATCAAGAGCAGTACCAGGTGGTTATACAGGCCAGAGATATGGGTGGCCAGATGGGAGGCCTTTCTGGAACCACAACAGTGAACATCACTCTGACAGATGTAAACAACAATCCTCCTCGATTTCCACAGAGTAAGGAAGGTTTAGTGATCTCTTGTTGAAAAACTTGTCAAACGTACAATTATTTAAATCTAATGTTTGCACTATCAGTTCACTATTAATTTATGCAAACTATCAAATACAAAACCCATCCCTCTACTCACACACACACACAGAAGCACAATTTCTTTCAAACTGAGAGTGATGGGTATCATTTTCTTCATTGGGTAGGCAAAGGGTCAAAACAAGGACATGAGGTTCTTTTGTAGTTTGGGCTTTTTACTATCCTTTTCTACTTTTTGAAGTGTTGGAAAACGTCCCATGCTAAATTCTGAATGATCTTCCTGTTTGGAATGTGGTCTCTGCAGTTGGTCTGATTGGATCCTATTTATTTATTTATTTATTTATTTATTTATTCATTCATTCATTCATTCATTCATTTAGTGGGTGCTGGGAGCCATCAGCCAAGTAGGTATGACAAATTCCTTGCCAGCTTACTCCCATGCTGTCTAGTGGAAGGACTTCTGAAAGGTGACCTTGCTCAAGGACCAGGGCAGGATCGTGTTTAGGGTGTTCCCCCTTTAGAATAGGGCATATCCTGCTGCTGAGTTCCTCTTGAGTTCTTAGGGTCAGACAGTATATTTTGGGAGACAGAAGCCCATGTGGTGTGGATTTGGGTAGAGAGTGGATTTGGGAGAGAGTGGATTTGGGCAGAGAACATGGATTCCCCCAGAACGTGTTTGTAGACGGCCGGTGTGAGTTCCGGGAATAAAGAATTGCTGTTTGAATCTACAAGCTGTGTGGAGACTCGTGATTTGTGCCCAGCCAGAGACTGCGGCATTTGGCGGTCCGTACGGGGGAACATCTGAAGACAAGGTAAGTAAAATTGTTCGCCCCTGAGGAAGAGCGAAAGAATGGGTGACCATTTCAAAAAACAATGTGTTCTTGTTCTGATTTATTTTGTTTTCATTTCAAGTTGCCTGTTCCTAGAACTTTCTCAGGCAAACTGGGGAAAATGGTTGACTCAAGGTTTAAAGTTGTTTACCTCCGAGGAAGAGAAATTGTTAGAGAAAAAAGGCACCCCAGTAAGACCAAGAACAGCTAGGGCATATGTTGATACAATACAAAAATGCAGCCCATGGCTTTTAAACGAGAAGTTGTTAAATATATCAATGGGACCATCATGGTATCCTGTAGAAGGATTTTTCTTCAACAAGAAAGAGATGGCTAATTCTGTTTACTACGCTTGTCTAAGATCTTGGTTTTTACAGACATCTGATTAATTTACAAAACTAAAGTGTTAAAATATCAACCACTAAATATGAAATCAAGTACTCTTTACTTATTAAGTTCCATAAGGTAATATATTTAATCATTATGTGTGTTTTCATAAATTGGTGAATGGAAAAATGTTTAATATTGCTTTGGTCTATGTCTTTGCTGAAACAAGGTTACTAAGTGTTAAGATTCTATCATGTGTAATTTATATACAAAGAGTATAAGAAGTTTCAGTTGGGTTTCAATTATAGTATTATAGTACCATAAAAAACATGAAAGTATTTCATCTTATTTAAGTGGAGTAATTTGTCTAGATCAGAAATTTTATAAGGGTTATTTCAGAATGTAAATTTATAAAAAGGGTTAACGGTTAAAAAAGAGATATAAAAAGATTCAAGATGTGAAAATATATTTTAATATAAAGGTTAAAAAAAAGAGAAATGTTTCTAGATGAGATAATCTCTGTGTGGTAAAGTAAAAAGTTGTAAAATGCCATTTAAAAAATTTTTGAGAAAACTAGACTTACTTTAAAAGCTTGAGAAAGGAAGAAAGAAAAAAAAGGTATTTGTACATGGCAGATTGAGACAAAGCTTCTTAATGGAGTAAAAAAGGCCTTTGGTTGAAGGGCAGCCATGTAAACTAACATTAAAGTGATTTAAACAGAATCTAAACCTCGTTTAAAAGAGTAAAGCTGTAGGTGGTGAAAAAGTACATTTAAAAGTACAGTATAGATGATAATTGGAAGGCTTTAAAAGGTTAATTTGAAGGTGGTTAAGATGCCTTCATGACGGAGGAAAGATTGCGTGATTCAAAGCCTAGTTAATCTTAAAAATTGGAAAGGGGTATATATCCCCCAAAGATAAACTTAAAATAACCCTTTTTACTCTAAACTTTTTAAATTTGGATTAATCAGGACTTAGTGCTACAGAAAGACATATGTATCCAAAAAATGTACATAAGACTAAAGTACTTTGGAAAGATATTCTAACAGGACAATGGAAAGATCCTGACCCAGTGATTTTCTGGAGTCGGGGTTCTGTTTGTTTTTCCACAGGAGAACAGCAGCCGATTTGGATTCCAGAAAGACTAACTAAAACGATTTCTACAGATCGAAAAGAAGATGATTTGACTCAAATCCATAACAGCTGAAATCCAGAACTCCAGCTTGGCCATTCTTACATCTGCGACTGTGATTAACCAGGATGCTTTTTTCAATATCTATTTTATTATTGCATTTTTCCACATCATAAGGTTCTATTTTTATTTTTTGAGCTCATACAAACCTAGGTTAATGTTTTTCTGATCAGTTTTATTTTTTGACTGTGGAGTTTTTAAACATTGCAATGGAGATTTCACCTAGGTAAAGCTACAAGGCCTTTATTATTGTCTTATGTGTTGTACTCTTGTGTTTTGTTTTGTATGTCTGTGTGTGCATATGTTCATATTTCATATATGAGGAGCGCTCATGAGAAAATGGATCCAAATTATTTTTTTTTATTCACGTGATTTAAATGGCTTAATTTAAATTAGGTAAACAACTGTTAAAGATTGTTTTTAAAGGTGGTTAACAGATCTGCTTGTTTACTAATTTAAATCAGGTAAACAGCTGTTAAGGATTGTTTTTTAAGGAAGTTAACAGATCTGTTTGTTTACTTTCACCTTTCCTTTTCATTATATTTAATAATTCTTTTCAGGATAATGTCTTTTTAGCATCATTGCCAGAATTCCTATCTTCATCCCAATGAATATAACTCAACAAGTATGCTCAATCAAGGAGTCAACTTACTTTGGGAGGCAACAGACTTTGGGAGGAGATGGACAGATTGATAGATTCCTCCCCTTTGAACTGCTTACAGAACTTGCCTGGACTATGTAACTACGTTTAGTGCAGCAAATTGTGGTAATGCTGGCATATCTTTGCTGATGGTGTCACCAGTGATCTTTGCTGATGGTGTCACCAATGATGCGATTTTTCCAAAGGAACTGTCAATTGGCTTGGTGTCGTGGCATTTCTGTATCCTCCTCCCTTCTGCTAGTGATGGTCTAAAATTTGGGGGCCAATGGCTGTATGCTGGACCAGTTGTTAGTGACGGGTATGATCCAATTGCAGTGGTATCAACCTAAGACAGAAGGCTGACGCCTAAAGGTCAGTTGCCTAAAGGTCAGTTTTCCGATGACGGGTAAGAGCCATATGTTGAATTGGACAACCTACCAGGCGCGGTCCTTAAGCCACATTAACCTCACTCCCCCACTGGCACCAAGGCCAAATTTGGGGGCCAACAGAGGTGAGGCAAAGAACCTCACCCCCCCACTGGTGCATAGACCTATCCACAAGTAGGGCTGTATGCTGGACCAGTAGTCAGTGACGGGTATGATCCAGTTGCAGTGGTATCAACCTAAGACAGGAGGCTGACGCCTAAAGGTCAGTTTTCCAATGACGGGTAAGAGCCATATGTTGAACTGGACAACCTACCAGGCACGGTCCTTAAGCCACATTACTTGTTGTTTAATTAATCAGAAGGGGGGAGATGCTGGGAGCCATCAGCCAAGTAGGTATGACAAATTCCTTGCCAGCTTACTCCCATGCTGTCTAGTGGAAGGACTTCTGAAAGGTGACCTTGCTCAAGGACCAGGGCAGGATCGTGTTTAGGGTGTTCCCCCTTTAGAATAGGGCGTATCCTGCTGCTGAGTTCCTCTTGAGTTCTTAGGGTCAGACAGTATATTTTGGGAGACAGAAGCCCATGCGGTGTGGATTTGGGTAGAGAGTGGATTTGGGAGAGAGTGGATTTGGGCAGAGAACATGGATTCCCCCAGAACGTGTTTGTAGACGGCCGGTGTGAGTTCGGGAATAAAGAATTGCTGTTTGAATCTACAAGCTGTGTGGAGACTCGTGATTTGTGCCCAGCCAGAGACTGCGGCAGTGGGAATTGAACTCAGAGGCACTCTGAGCCACTATCCCAGCCCTATTTTGTATTATCTTTAGAGACAGGGTCTCACTGAGTTGCTTAGTGCTTCACCATTGCTGAGACAGGCTTTGAACTTGTGATCCTTATTGCTCAGCCTTCCCAGCCACTGGGATTACAGGCAGGTGCCCACGTGCCCAGCCCCTGACTAAATTCAAATTCTATGCCTCACACTGGTCTCTGTTGTCATGTGTGTGCATAAGCATTATAAGCCTTTGATAATTGATCCTAAGCAAAAATTTAAATTTTAACATCTCTGAAATAAAATGATTTATGAAAATGGGTTAAATTGGCCACATTCTATATTTTTATAGTGAATTACAGAGTCATGACTTACCAAGGTTGTGTGTGATGGCATATATTGATACTGACATTGTTAAACATGTGATGGCATACTAAAATTCAATAATGTCAATGCTGTTGAGTCATGAAGATTAAATTATTTAATTCCCTTTTGGTTGAAACAATTTTAGGATACACTTTAAAACATGGATATTTTGCATCTCTTGAGGTCCTACAAAAACACATTTCAATTATCTGATTAAAATTTTTGACTCTGCAGTGTGTAAAATGATAAAGAATTCTTCCTTAAAATTCTCAGTTGAGGTCCGATTTAAATTCATATTTATTTCAAACAATAAAATATTTTTTAGGTTGACAAAATGTGAAATATGTGATGCAACAGTTTTGGTGAACATATTCATATGATTAATTTTTAAAAGTGAATTTTGCTGAGAACATGAATAATAAGACCAGGTAACAGAAACTTAAACATTGCATTAAATGTTAGTAGTGTTTACTAATAATTTTAATGTAAACTAAAATTGTAAATTGCCAAATTATTTAATGTCTTGCCACTTGGTAATTCTAAGATCTGTTAGAATCTTAACAAATATTTGAAACTATGATAGTACTAATAAAATGCTGAGGACTAGATCTTGAGCTGAAGGAATTACAGACAGGATTTTATATAATACAACAATCTTGTAATTCAAATGCTAGCATTTTCTTTTTCATTTTATAGATGAAAACATGGTTTCATTGTTTAGAAAATTTAAATACCTTGCACAGGAGGACAACTTAAACTCATACAGTGGACTTATAAGCTTATATTTTTAACTATCAAACACTGGAAAAAGAATAGACTATGAAGTCCGAGACAACTGGCATTTTCCTTTATCTAAATTTGGAGGATGATTTTCTTGAACCTGATCCTGAAGATAATTCCTACATTGTTATTTAGAGGAAAAATAAACTACTGTAGAGAGCATTTGACTATACTGTTCAACACATAAAAAATATTTTAAAAAGTATTTTTTTTACTTTAATTAATTTTTTTGGACGTCTTTCCTATTGATTCTTGAATACTTACAAACTAAAACACTTCCAGGAATGACAGAATGTGAGGTATTGAATGGGTGGGTCTACAGAAAACATAAACAAACAAACAAAACAAAATCTACTAAAAATACATTAAATTTGAAACAAATAAGCAAAAAATAAAAGTGAGGGGAGCATTAACATTGATCTCTGCAGAGTTGTTTTTCCATCCCTGATTTAAAAAAAAAAAAAAGAAGAAACACGTATTTTTAAAACAATTGCATTGATGTAAAATATATGATAATAATTTTGAATCTCCATATAAGCAATAAATAGTTGGTTTTTATGTTCTTTTAAATAAATAATTTTAGATTCTAATATCACATTTCCCATCTGTAAGTAGCTTCCCAAAACTTATATTTCTTACTTACGAATTGTTTGCCTTTATATATTCTTCTCCTAACTAAATAAATCTATAAATTCTGACAGCTTAAAATTCAATAATATGGAAATCTCTTCCAATTTAAAATTAATTTATTTAAGTAAAAATGAGGAGAAATGACACAGTTTCATCATCTAAAAAGGAAATGCCAAAGCAGTGCTGATTTAATTTACAGGTACATATTAGTTTAGTTCTCCAGAGTCTGCACCTCTTGGAACCCATCTCAGAAGGATAAAAGCCAATGACCCTGACTTGGGGGAAAACGCTGAGGTGGAGTACAGCATTGCAGAAGGAGAGGGAGTGGACATGTTCGATGTCATCACTGACAAGGATACACAGGAAGGGATTATAACTGTCAAACAAGTGTCTTTTTGCTGTCTTCATTTTTCCCTTGAGTGCTCTTTAGTTTATTCTTGCTTCTCAGTAAAAGAAGGAAAGTCTTGGATTTATTTTTCTGTATCTTTTATATGCTGTCTACCTTTCACATAAGTGGGAATAGTTGTGATTTCACTTCAAATAAGTAAAGCATCTTTATCATTCACACTTATACAGTGGTTTGAAAGCTCAATTGCTTGCATTTGTAGTATACAGCCATCAAACTAAGTTAATACTAAAAGTACCTGTTTAATCTCTTCTTATGGGAGAAAAAATAAGCATGTAGCTATCACTGTTATTTCACACAGTTTTTAAAATGTTCTAATTTTAGCTGTAATGGTTTATATAAATAAATAAAAGATAAAAATGATATGTGTTTTATGTTGATTATATTAATTCTTAATGCATTTTAGGGAAATATTTTGAAACTTTACATGGAATAATGTAGGTCAATATTATTTTACATTTTACTCAAATGTTACAGTCAAATAAATGAAATATAAACAATTTTGCTCTAAGATTTTACATCAGTCAACTTTTTTTCTGGTTTTAATTATGTATAACTTTAATACCAATAATATATAATCATTATATTCATTAAAGAATGTCTCATTTATCTGTGCCTAAAAATATTGAAGTACAATACTGAATGTGAATCAATCTTATTTGCATATTCCATTATATTTAGTTAAACCTGTAAAAGTAAGTATGAGGCAAAAGGAAAAAAAAACTGCAAATTTATTTTATATATTATATAAAATAAATTTGTTTATATATACAATATTTATATATAATTAACACTATTATATATAATTAAGTATATACATATGTGTGTGTGTAAGTTACTTAGTCTTAATTGCCTGTATCATTAAAAAATCAGGATTTTATATCTAGAAATTTTCACCTATGGTTATGGCTTGTAAATTGTGCTAATATTTTCTTGTTTTATCTAATTTCAGAATTTAGCCTTTGAAAAAAAATGCTATATACATTAAGAGTGGATGCAAGTAACACTCATCCGGATCCCCGATTCTTACACCTGGGACCTTTCAAAGACACAGCTGTAATCAAAATATCTGTGGAAGACACAGATGAGCCTCCTGTGTTCAGTAGACACTCCTACTTGATAGAAGTCGATGAGGATGTAAAGGAGGGTAGCATTATTGGACAAGTCACAGCATATGACCCAGATGCCATGAACAATTTAATTAAGTAAGTACTTTCAGAAGAGTTATGTTTGCAGATATATAATCTATTTTCAAGCCATCTGGAGACAAATGTGTTGCACAATGTCAGTCAAACACAGAAATAAACACAGATTACAAGCCCTTAGTTGAAATGTTTTTAAGCCAATTAGGTCTATTATTTTATTAGAGTCTTACAATTCTAGATATTACTATGATATTTTTCTGGGGATGATAAGATCAAGACACTAAGTATTTAAATAGCCCAATAGTGACAAATTTGGTTCTTAAAAAATCAGGCAGTCTATCTAGCTTCAGGGTTAGTCAGGGATTTGAATCTCACTTTTGATTCAAATGATTCCCCATTGTTCTTCTTTATTAAATAAAAATGCATGTAAAAATGATTTAAGAAAGAAATTGGAAATATGCATTTCTCTCCTAAAAATATAAAGCTATGCCCTTTCAAAAAGAGCCACTAAACCTACCTTAATTAAAATTTTGGTGAAACATTGCACTAGTTCATCATAATTCAAATATGAACACTTATATGTTCATACACTACAGAATTACTAAAGAAATAATGATATATAAGTCAATGGAAAGGTTAAAGTACTAACAACTAGCAGACTATAATACTTTTCCAATATTTCAATATTATATTCATTGTTTCAAGCTTTAAAAAAGTATAACTTTAATGCCAATAAAATAAATAAATATAATAAAATATATTTATAAAATTATAAGTTTACATAAGAAAAACTTCAATGATTCTTAGAAAAAAATTGTCTTAAGGAGAATGGGAATGTAATTGATACCTAAATAACTATGAATAGGACAGAAGGGTGCTGATGTGTAGAGATGTAGAGGAAGTTAGAAGTGACAGAAGATGTAGATAAATAATACCTTTTCCATTTAAATATTTGGCTAGTAAAATACCTATAATTTCATTTTTCTTTAAATTTTACTCTTAAGAAAAATAATTGGTTAGATGTTTTTATGCCATCCTTTACACATAGAATATTAATGAATATATGTATTACCTAGTTTTTATTTTAGGACTTTCCAAATGTGTCAATTTGCAAAGTAATATTGCTGCACAAAATATATTCTGGTAAAAATTCTATTAGTTATTGGCATTAATATACAATTGAACATGTTAAACTTTGTAACCAAGAATAATTCTAGAATATTTTATTCTGTAGATTATAACTAGAGCTTAAAATTTGGTTAGTTTTAGGTTGAGTAGAAAAATCATTTACTGAATCTCCCTATTTAAAAAGTAAATGATTGTTTTCAAATTTTATATTTTGTGTACTATTAAACATTATTTTTATGAGATTCATTCTAGTTTATACAAGAAATATTTTACTCTTAAAAATATTTTTATAAGGGCTAAAGTTGTAGCTCAGTGGTAGAGCATGTGCCTCACAAATGTGGGGCACTGAGTTCAATCCTAGCACCACATAAAAACAAATAAAGGCATTGAGTCCATATACAACTAAAAAATAAAAAATAATAAATATAATAAAATATTTCTATAAAATTATAAATTTATATAAGAAAATATTTACTCTGAAAAATATGATTATCAATATACATAAAAGTATGCATATCAGTATACACATATTTTTATCAATATACATATATTTTATCATTATAAATGTCCATATTGGGGACTGGGGTTGTGGCTCAGCAGTAGAGTGTTCATCTGGCAAGCGTGAAGCTCTGGGTTTGATCCTCAGCACCACATAAAAATAAATTTGAAAGGTATTGTGTCCAACTACAACTAAAAAATAAATATTAAAAAAATAAATTCCCATATTATTTAAAACAAAACCTTTAAATAAAATGAAAAATTAACAGTTTTCTATGATTAATTTATCTGTACTAGAATGTTCATTTCTAATACAATGTGAATTTTTATGTTATTGAAATGGGACATGCTTATTGCCTTTTTGTCATCATATGTGAATATGTTCAAACTCAGTGTTTAAAATGCATCCAGCTTCTTTGCAATGCTCAAAGAGAAACAAATGCTTATTTCTTTTTTACTTTTATATCACATATATTTGGAACTTGATAAAGGGCTTCACAAATTTGGCAATTATCCAAAAATTTACAATGTATATGATAGTACTAATAACACATTGTAATAAAATGTTCTTATAGTGAAAATAGAGATAGTTTGGCTGTTCTACTAGAATAATGGATTGGCTTTTCAGTGATTGGTGTTAACATTTTTTCCCTCTAAAGTCTCAACTTGATAGCACCTTCCTATTTTTAAAGAAAATAAGAGGTTTGCCACATTAGTAACTACAAATGCTTAATGAGTGTCTGCCTTTGATGGTTTGGGCCAGTTTCTAAACATGTGGTCTAGGTTTGGTCATACCTTCATTTCTCCTTAGCATTTGATATGAACAAATTTTTTTGATAGAAATCCTACATGTTCATTTTAAAAATAATTACTTGTACCTTTTGAAAATGAAAGTAATCCACTTTTTAAAATTTGTTGTCAATGACAGTGTCTCAACATATTTAGATAATGAACCATCTTATTGTTTGACCATTAAGCATTTCTGAATCATAAGGAGATAACATCTTAACAGTAGTCTGTGGATCTTTCCTAATTTGTATCCTATATTTGCATATTAAGAAGTCAATAAATGTTGCAAGAGGCATGTAAATTATTCCATGACACCAAGGTTACTTGTTCATTTACTCAGGTGAGGTGTCTCATCAACCTTTATCAATTCTTAACACTCCTTTCTGCAGAAATATTTTCATCTCATCTCTAAATTCTGCACCAGGCAACAATGTGTATGTTTTATTAGTCAAATCATATTATAAAATTTATAACAGTTAACTACCACACTTTGTCTATTTTCTCCATTCAGTTATTTCTGTTTCAATGCATTTGTCTTACTATTACATTCTTTTTTCTGTTTATATTGTGGATACTTTGCTTTCTTCCCCCTCCATGTTTCTTTGACTTACAATATGAGGTTATTTATTTCAGATATTAATTTTACATTTTTCTTAAATATACATCATAGTGATATAACTTTCTCTGTTAGCATAGCTTTAGGTGTGTTTACAACAATCTAATATTAATATGTGGTCTTCCTCTTTTTTAATTATTGTTTTTAATTAAAACATAACTTGTATTGTAGATAGATGGTCTTGCTTTATAACCCAGTTTAATATTATTTCTTTTAAATGAAATGTTTAAACTGTGATTTTTCATACTGTTAAGTTTGTCATCTTGCCACTTTTTTTTCTGATTGTTTCATCTTTTCCTTGTTCCCTCTTATTTTGTGCCATTTTGGATTAGTACAATATTACAGATTGCTGGTTTTCTAACAGTATGGTAAATATTTTGCTCTGTAATAATGTTTCTTCCTTTATGGAATCTTTTGTTCCTCATGCTGCTTTTAATTTTTCAGTAATTTTAATTCAATTGATTGGAATATGACTTAGAAAAATGGACTTCATTTCCTTTTTGCTTAAACTTTATTGAATTTCTTGGATATGTGAATTTATATCTTTTGTGAAGCTGGGAAAATTTTTAGGCATTGAATCTTCAGTTTCTTAACCCATCTTCTTCTCCTTCAGGGAATATAAATGTTATTAGGTCTCATGGATGTGTCTGTCATTTTGTATATACCACATTCCACAGCATCTTCAAATTCATTAATTATTTCTATAATGTTTAATCAATTTTAAATCCATGCAGAATATCTATCTTTTTTAATATTTATTTTTAGTTGTAGTTGGACACAATACTTTTATTTTATTTATTTTTATGTGGTGCTGAGGATTGAACCCAGAGCCTTGCATGTGCTAGATGAGCACTCTACTGCTGAGTCAAAACCACAGCCCCCAGAATATTTTTTAACGTACATGCATTGTCATTTATTCTGTAGATGTTCTATTAAGATCACATATATATGTATACTACACACATATATGAACATATATATACGGAACACAGATAAACATCTTTTGAATGTAATTTTGAGCTAATTCTATCGACTGTGTCATCTCTGTGTTAGTTTGAATTAATAGATTTTTCTTTTCACTCATGCTTTCCTGTCTTTTGCATGCATGTAATTTTATTCGATTATAGACATTGTGATTTTTACCATGGTTACTGTTGTCTAAGTTTGCATTTTTATGAAAATTCCTGAGCTTTATCTGATGTAGTTAAGTTGGTTGAAAGAGCTCAGCCCTTTTGGAACTTTTTCTTGTGCTTTCTCAGCAGCCCTTAGTGTAAGCCTAGTTTTGCTCCATTGTTCACAATATCTGTTTGTTTGAAATTATATAGTTTTCCATCCTGTATGATAACCAGCAAAACTATCTCAAGGTTCATAATATTCCACTAATATTCCTAGTTGATACTGTGTACCCTTTAATTCATAAGATAATTTACCTTCATAGTGTTGTAGCCAAGTTGGATCCTCTTCAGATTTCAGCCTTCTCTCCAGTGCTCCCTGCCAACTTTAGCCACTGTTGTCTACCTCTACCTCTCTGGGTTTCTACTCACAATACTATAGGAACCTAGAGGATACTCGTGAAAGTTCAGGAGGTCACCTCCATTTCTTCCCTTCTCTAAGAATTCCTGATTTCTGTTGTTGTTGTTGTTGTTGTTGTTGTTGTTGTTGTTGTTGTTCTTCTTCTTCTTCTTCTTCTTCTTCTTCTTCTTCTTCTTCTTCTTCTTCTTCTTCTTCTTCTTCTTCTTCTTCTTCTTCTTCTTCTTCTTCTTCTTCTTCTTCTCCTCCTCCTCCTCCTCCTCCTCCTCCTCCTCCTCCTCCTCCTCCCCTTCCTCCTCCTCCTCCTCCTCCTCCTCCTCCCCCCCTTCCTCCTCCTCCTCCTCCTTCTTTTGTAATACAATAGAGTGGATTGTTCTTTGATGTTGTTGTAGTACATGGACACAATTCCTTTATTTTACTTGTTTTTATTTTTATGTGGTGCTGGGGATTGAACCCAGTATCTCACACATGCTAGGCAAGCAGTGTACCACTGAGCCACAACCCCCAGCCTCTAAATGTCCAGTTTTTTAAACATCATTGTTCACTTGCAATTTGAATTTTTTTGGTGTTTAGTGTGTATGGGAAATCCATCCCCTATTATTTCATTTTTGTCAAAAGAAAAATGAAAAATAATTTTAAAAATTGTCCCCGAATTGTTTAAGTGTAGCAATTCGTTTTTAAAAACACAGGAAATTTTGTAGCAAATAAAACATGAAATTCTTTGTTACTCCTGTATTACTTTACTGCCCTTCTATTAAATATTCCATCATTCAAACAATTTGTCAATCTATCTCATTTTTATAGTATTGAGTCCTTTAGCCTTTGTATGTTTTAAATTCTGTGTGTTCACTTATGTTCCAAACTCAGTAATTTTTTTTTATAAATAATGCACTATTATGTCAATAATACATCATTGATAAAAATTTAGATTGCTTGGAGCTTATATAAATATATATATTATAGATTACACATAATACATATATATGAGATCACACATATATAATATATATAGATTACATATACATGTTCTGTATCAATATATGATTACACATATAGATTACATATAGAGGTTACACATATTTTGATAATATTTTAGGCATATATATATATATATATATATATATATATATATATAATAAATATATGTACAATCTTCACCTAAATATAATAATTTACTGAAGGTACAATTTCAAAAATAAAGTTCTGTGTCAAAAAGATCTATAGTCAAATTTGTATTCTTGTTTCACAGTGTTAAAAATTGGTTGTCACATTTTTAAGTTTATAGTCCTCCCAGAAATATTGGCATTGGATAGAGAACTCACATCCTGGAGAAAAAACAATGAGAAATAATTTTACCAGTAAATCTGAAAAAGTGCCTTTCAAAGAAAAATATTAAAAGAACAAATTAATCTCAAATTATATTTCTTAAATTATATTGCCAAATCTGCCCCCCCCAAAAGCATTATAGACTGAATGCTATTAACATGTAAATATATGGGGAAAAATACTTTAGAACTCCAAATATAGTATGAAGAAAAATCAGTATTAATTCAACAGTGAGTCAACAATGTAATTTGGGGCAGCGGGCTGGGGATTGAACCCAGGGCCCCCCATGAGCTAGGCAATTGTTACATCAAAAGCCCATGTAGAAGTCTTTGCTTTGTCTAATGCAATTTAGAAAGATGACTAAATGACTGTTTCCTAAATGCAAAAACAGGCTGCAATTAGTATCATGGGGATTCATATTTTTCCAGAAAATATTGGGAACTACTTCTTCCTGCACCCACCCCTGTAAAACTGTCATCAAACATATTTTCTGAAATACATCTGCTATTTGCAACATGAAATTTTTGTTACAGTTAGCAGCTGTTGTCACCTCTGCTTCACCACATTAGTTATCATGGAGTTACTTATCCCAAGTTGTAGAATCGATTATTGCTTGACAAGGTCTGAAAGAACATCATGCTTCATTTCACACCTATTTTATGCTTAATGTATTTAAAATTCAATGATTTTTTGAAGAAATCCTTTATACTGCTGTTAAAACTAAAATAAGGTACTTAAGGCAAAAATTTTGTAATGCTTCAACAAAATATATATGATTCCAACATAAACAAAAATATGTGCATAAGTGCATTTATATATAGTGGTGCTTTTATTTCAGAGGGTAACATAGTAATGGTGTAACAACAATACTAAACTTAGAAAAGAATATTCTGAATTAATATAATTAACAAACATGAAAAAATGTTAAACAAGTCCAGCAATTACAGAAATGCAAATTAAAGTTACACTGAGATTTCATCACACTTGAGTCAGAGTGGAAATTCTGACAAACAACAATAAATATTGGTGAGGATGTGGGGAAAAGGGTACACTCATACATTGCTGGTTGGATTGCAAATTGGTGCAACCACTCTGGAAAGCAGTATTGGAATGGAACTAGGAATGAACAACCATTTGAGTTAGTTATCACACTCCTTGGTGTACATCCAAAGGACATAAAATCAGTATACTACAATGATATAGCCAAATTAATGTTTATAGCAGCTCTTCACAAAAGCTATGCTATGGACCAAACTTGTTGTTCATCAACAGATGAATGGATAAATAAAATGTGGTTTCTATACACAATAGACTGTTACTTAGCCATAAAGAAGAATGACTTTATGATATTTACCAATAAGTAGATGGATGTAGTGACTATCATACCAAGTTAAATAAGCCAATTCCCCAAAACTAACAGTTGAGTGTGTTCTCTGATACATAAATACTAACCCAAGGGAAATTAAGGGAATAGAGGTGGTGATAAGAAAAAGAAAGACAGTGGAGTGAATCTGACATAACTTTCCTATGTACATCTATGAATACATAACAGTGAATCTCAACATTATGTATATCCATAAGACTGTGATCTTAATTAGAATAAGATATATTCCATGTTTTTATATAAATAAGTCAAAATAGACTCTATAACTAAAAAGAACACATAAAAATAGAGAAAAAGAATTATAAGTAATTTCATCATATAACAAACATTCATGTTTTTAATCATTTCATGGTTCTCAGCTATGGAAAATTCATAAGTAGAAGCTAGAATGGAAAGAGTAGATCCATATCAGGACTCTATTGACTTATTGAAAGAAGTAACATGAATCCAATAAAAGAAAAATAATGTAATGATAAGATATTATAACATATTACTGATTTGACCTCCTGTCTTAACTCAGTTTCCTTTTTACTTGTAATTTTTTTAGTAAAAAATTTCAGGTATATGATATGGGTTTGATTTTTAATGGTAGAATATGAAAATGGAAAGAAAACAAAAAATGGAATCTAGAGATTGGCTACAGGTTCAGTTCTCTTTGCTTTATTTCACTTGTTATTTGACATCCAATGGTTGGATTATCTTTCTAGAACAGGCATTCATACACAAAAAATTATGCCGGTGTTCTTTTGTAACTTACCGTTCAACATTCAGTATAGGGAAATCAATAATGTATTACTGCTATTATAGGCCATCTGCTGGGACAGAGAGAGAGGTTTTCTTCTGTGTTAAGTGTTTATCAAGCTCTTTCTGCTGGTTTGTTGTAATCCAATGTATTTATTATTAATAGGTAAACCAGAATGTTCCTATTCTGTGTTGAAAATAGAACTTGGCTGTTAAATAAAAGAAAATTACTTTGGGCTTTTGACAAATAGTGAGGCATCATTTGCACTTACGAAATTTGCTAAATATAGACCTGTATCATTAACAAAGTAAGCTATTTCTAAATTGTTAAAGTGATTTTCCTCTATGATTCTTAACTTAAAAAGCAATGTCTTTCAAGGTTAAACCTTGGAGTAGGGGCAGACAGAAACACATCCATTTTGATCCTACTAAGCTACAAGACAGTCAAACCTTGACTTTCATACTGGTAGAATTATTGTTTATTCCATCCTCACAGACTGCAATGATAATCTCTAGGGAAAGTAACCATGGGGATTATAGAAAATTTTATTTTCCTTTTTGATCTTAATGGAAACAGTAGAAAAAAAAGTTCAAGATCTATTCAGACAGAAATAGATAATGGCTGACTGTTGACCTTTCCAACAATGATGAGACGCAACTACAGAGGATACTGTAATTGCTTCATTCCACACAAGATGTGGTCATGTTTTTTTTTTCTTTCCTTGTGTGCATTTCATGTTTGCTTTTACTCATAAATAGAATTTGGTGTATGTAAGGAAAAATAAAGCCTTCTTAATATTGCAGGAACTTTCTTTGTCTTTCTCCTAAATACCTTATAATAGAGATGTGATCCCAAAGGTAAAAACAGCCCAGATTGGGAAATAATTTTAGAAATGCTGAAACTTATGGATTAAAAAACCTCAAAATTTTGTTAGCACAATTAATCAATAAAGTTTAAAAAGACACAATTCGAAATACCTGCCATCTTCAACTTAGGTGTACTGGTAATGATTTTAAAAATCAGATCTACTGCACATAAGTATGTAACAGAGAACTATTTTTAGAAATCTGATGTAGTTTTGTTTCCTTTATTTCCTTTTATACGTTCATTGCTATATAATAGGTTTTTAATTGTCCTGTGTCTCCTTAATGTTTCCCACTCTAGAATTACAACTACTTCCTGTTAAATGATCATAAATCAAATATATTTTTTTCAGTGCCCCAAATACTGTCTTTGAAATAGTATTTCTGAGTTTAAAACATTCATTTAACATAGTTTAAAATAAACTAGTAAAGAAAGAACCTTTATGAACTACATTGAATTGTTAAAATTTTTTCAAGATCTATATTTTCTTTTTGGATTTCTTAAGTTCAGCAGAGCTTTTATAACAATAGATCAACTTGTGTAGCCTCTATTAAAACAACACCCCCCCCAAAAAGTAGAATTTAAATAAACATTTTTTGTTCAACAATATTGAAATTGCCAACTTTTCATGATGTTTAGAATCTTAAAAAATGTATTATTAATATTTTTTTGGTTTTTGTGGGAGAGGGGTACCAAGGACTTTACTCAGGGGCACTCAACCACTGAGCCACATCTCCAGCCCTATATTGTATTTTATTTAGAGACAGAATATCACTGAGTTGCTTAGTGCCTCACTTTTGCTGAGGCTGGCTTTGAATTTGTGATGTTACTGCCTCATCCTCCTGAGCGCTGAATTACAGGCATGCACCAACATGCCTGCATAATGTTTTTCAAAGTTAGTGCCAGAATGTCTCATACAGAATTATAATTGGGTAGTTAAGTTTTCTAATATATTATAATCAAAGGGAATTCCTTTGTTAAATATCTTTAATGAGACACATATAAAAATGAGAATTGAACCAGATGCTGATTTTTTATGTTTTCTGTCTTTCATGGTTGTTCTTCTGTCTTCATTCTGAGAACTTTATCCAATAGGCTATATTTGAATGTAGGCTTTGCCCAAGATAGGATTCACCTCAGTTTGTCAAAAATGCAGAATTCCAGCTCCAATAGTAGACATACTACTGCAAATTCTAGGGTTTATTGTTGTTGTTGCAATCTGCAGATCAAACCCAGGTCCTCATGCATACTAAGAAAGTAGTTTACCAATGAGCTATAACACCAACCTATCAAATCCTGTTTTATTAAGAACTACCCATGATTCATGTGAATGATAGTGTTTGAGAAACATTCCCTTTCCTATATGGCTCCTGAAAAACTCAGAAACAGAAATCTCAAATTTTAGCTAGTCATGCATAGCAAGATTGGATCTATCTACCATCTTGAATTTAAGACAGCTCTTTAAAAAAATCTTTAGAGAGTGTATTAGTTTTCTGTTGCTGCAATAAGAACATATCACTACACTAAAAACTTAAATAAAGAAACACAAGTTTGTTTTCTTGTAGTTCTGTGGGTCAAAATTATGGTGTGCACCTCACCAGACCATGAGTAAAGGTGTAATTGTAGACAGAACCATGCTTCTTTCCACAGACTCTAGGAGAAAATTGTTTTCTTTCCATTCTGGTGGCTGGCAGATTTCAAATCCTTGCAGTTGTGGAGCAAGTTTGCTGTTTCATCATTGACTGTCAGTTTAAAGACTGTTCCCAGATTCTACAGGTTGCCTTCATTCCATTCCTTGTTCCTCCATCTTTGAAGCCATCCACAATAAATCTTTCCTTATCACCCCTTAAATCTCTCCTCTTTGCTTGTCTCCTCTTCCTAAACCACTTTTTATCTTCCCTCCAGTTTCACTTTTAATAACTCTTACGATTAGTTTTTACCCATCTGCATAATTGACAAAAATCTTCTGTATCAATGTTTTCAGCCTTAATCGCACTTGCAAAGTTATTTTTGCCATGTAAAGTAACATATTCATAGGGATTAGGGTATGAAACTCTTTGGAAAAGGAGACATTATTTTGGCAACTGTAAAAATAAAGTTTGGGATAACATGTGCCATATCTATCCTTAATGGGAAAATCACAGAACTCTGTGGTATTTGAGATTAGATTTTTATGTGTAATAAGTTGAGGCATAAATTAGAGGAAGACCTTTTATTCAGCTGAGATGTTACATTCAAGAACAATGCATTTATGATAGCCTTCTCTATATTAATATGTAGTCTTTGAATACATATTCATATTTTTTAAATTTTAGAATATATTTCATTTACTCAATGATATTGACTCTATCTGATTGAACAATACTATTATGTTTATATTAAATAATAAGGTAAAATAAATGATTTAAGTGACAATAACTCACTTAACAGCTGCACAAAAATTCATAACCATAAATAATGCCTTTAGTGTGCATACTAATACAATAGTAATACTGGAAACAATAATATAAAATTGTTTATGAGATAAAGATTCCAAGCCACATCAATGTTTATACTAGCAAAAGTCACAATGGCTAAACAGTGGAACCAAACTAGGTGCCCATCAGTTGATGAATGATAAAGAAAATGTAGTATATATACACAATGGAATACTATACAGCATTAAATGAGAATAAAATCATGACATTTGCAGGTAAATGGATTTGGAGAATATAATGCTAAGTGAAGTTAGCCAATCTCAAAAATCCAAATACCAAATGTTTTTTCTGATATAAGGATGTTGATTCATAGAGAGGTTGGTGGAGCATGGGAGTATTAGATGAACTCTAGATAGAGTAAAGAGGAGAAAGGGGAAGGGAGGAAGCATGGGGACAGGAAAGACAGTGGAATGAGATGGAGATCATTACCCTAAGTACATATATGAAGACACGAATGGTTTGACTCTACTTTGTATACAACTGGAGATATGAAAAAAATGCTCTATATGTGTAATTTGAATTGTAATGCATTCTGCTGTCATATATAACAAATTAGAATAAAAAGATTCCAGAACGTTATCAGCACTTCATATTTCATGCCTTTGTCAGATCATTGAGGAAAGTCCCTATAACTTTAAGAAATATTTGAAGAACTAATAATCTTAAAATAACGCCAGAATTTATGAGTCTCTTTTCTGCCAGATACTCTGTTGATTGGAATACTGATATGGACCGAATTTTTAGTATCCACTCAGAAAATGGCTCTATTTTCACTCTGAAGCCTCTTGACAGGGAATCATCCCCTTGGCACAACATCACTATTACAGCCACAGAAATAAGTAAGTTGTCAACACATCTATCTGAATGCATTATCTTTTACTAAAATAATCAAGTAATGGCTTAAGTTGACTCTTTCTCTCCTGTAGAATGGCTACATTGTGAGAAATATTTTAGAGAAATTATTTCAAAAGTTTGGGGTTTAAGGATTATTGAATCACTCATTTATTTAAAATTTTATTTTTTATAATTTAGATTAGGATAGAAACATAATTGAATCTCATAAAAAAATTATTAACCAATCTATAAAAATAGAGTAGTTCATTCTTATTGGTATTTTCATCTTATTATTGTGCTTTCCCTGTGGACCATGTTGATATATTCATCAGCATCAGCTAAGAAAGTGAATACCCCAGAACTGATCTGTTGCTAAGCTACAAATGGGCAAGTGGTTTTAGTTCTTCTCTGTAAATGAGCCTGAAATCTTACACATGTTCTTGTTGCAGATAATCCAAAACAAAGTAGCCATATTCCAGTCTTCATCAGAATTCTGGATATTAATGATCATGCTCCAGAATTTGCCATGTATTATGAAACATTTGTTTGTGAAAATGCAAAACCTGGGCAGGTAAGTGAAATTATTATAAATTTAAAATAATTTTTTTTCTTTATGAAGGCAGATGACATTAATTTATTTGTAAGATTTTTTTCATGCCACTCTGTTCCTAGTTCCTTATTTACTTCTGTTTGATCTAACCAAAATTATTTTTTAAACTATTTTTTATTGTCAATCTAATAGAATATAATAGTGAAAATTTATAACCAGGCATATAATAAATATTATATATATATACAAAGTTCATATTTGGATTCATATTTAGGCTGAGTTATATACATTAAAGTATGGAGGTACATTATTAGATAAATGTGAAGTATAAAATAAAAATTTTCTCTTTTAACGAGAATAATGATAATTATTTATTTTTACATTTTTCTAATTTAAATAGCTCAATCAGGAGTTTTTGTTTTGATCTAAATCATATTTGTGATTTATAATATTCATATTATTGAAATAAAAAAATTGTTAATGACTTGTAAATTCCAATTACAAAGTAATGTTTCAAATATATCTAAAGTAATTTAAAGAAATGCAAAATATGCCCAATTTTTATTCAAACAGAATTTTCAAATACCACCAACTCTATATCTTCCTATCTATCTACTTGTATATCTAAAGAGTTATTCAGTTACTTCCTTTTTTTTAAGAGAGAGTGAGGAGAGAGAGAGAGAGAGAGAGAGAGAGAGAGAGAGAGAGAGAGATAATTTTAATATTTATTTTTTAGTTTTTGGCAGACACAACATCTTTGTTTGTACGTGGTGCTGGGGATCGAACCCAGGCAGCACGGATGCAAGGCGAGCGCGCCACCGGTTGAGCCACATCCCCAGCCCTCAGTTACTTCTTTAAGGCAATAATAGGTAGATGGTAAGAATCATCGACAATTTCACAATGTCCATTTAAGAAAATACAATAGAAAACACTCATTCTTTTATTTCAATTGAGATTTTTAAATGTTTACGCCTCCCCCCCCCCATTCATTCACATGTTGAGGTTGTGAATTTGGAGAAAGGGTCTCCAAGGTAATAATTAAGGTTAATTGGGGTCATGAGAAATGTTGATCTGATATAACAAGTGCTCTTATGAGGAGCCATACCAGGGATCTCATGTTTTCTCTTTCTCTCTGAACTCACAAACCCAGGAAATGCCATGTGAATACTCAGAGAAAAGACAGCAAAACATAAGGCAGGAGGACAATTCTCACCAGAGGCCAACCATGTTGGCAAGCAGATCTCCAACTTCCAGCTTTAAGAACTTTGAGAAAACACACTTCTTTTGTATAAGCCACAGTCTGTAGCATTTTGTTACAGCATCCTGGCTAGGATGAAACTACTTTCCACCTTTCACATACACTCAAAAATTGCAATGGAAGCCAGGCATGGTAGCCTCTGCCTATAATCAAAGCTAATCATAGCTATTATCCTAGCTAATCCTCCTAGGATTCTGAAATTGAGGCTAGTCTTGGTAGCATAATAAGATGTCTGAAAAATAAATAAATAAGGTGAAGTGGTTTTTTTTTTCTTTTTTGATTCACATAGATTTACTACATGCTTATTTCAGTTCAAAAACATTTTTCTTTTTCCACTTTGGTACATGATAATGGCCACGTTCTCAGTTCAGTATTGATTACTGTTATTTGATGTTTATTTTTTTATAGCATGGCCACACATTAATAAACTTACTAAACTACTTTTCTACTAATGAACATTTACTTAATAAGATCTTATTCTTTCAGAGAGCATCATAATAAGTACTAGAGTACATTATGCATTTTTACTTACTGGTATAATTTTTCTTTGTTATAAGCTTTGAAGTATGAATGATTAATCTATAAATATTAATAGATGCTGCCAAATATTTTCAAATATTATTTAAGGGATTCTTCTCACAGTTATGATTGCCTGTTTACTTGGATTACTCTAGATTTTAAATGTCTGTGAACTTCTAAATATCTCATGAGAGTTTAGTATAAATTTCTTCAAACTCATTTAAGCTGAATGTTTTCATAAATGTATGCTTTTTTTTAATCTTCACACTTGTATCAGGTTCCTGGAGTTTCCATGAAAAATTACCACATACTAGATGATTAGAAACTACAGAATAATTTTTCTCATAATTCTAGAGATTAAATGTCCAATATTGATCTGTCACCAGGCTATGCTCTCTCTGAAGGTTTTAGGTTGGATCTTTCCTTAACTTCCATGCTTCTTGTGGTTGCCATGATGTTGTGACATTCCTTGGAGTGTGGACTTCCAATCTCAACCTCTATCATTACATTGCATTCTTTAAATTTTTTTTAATTGTAGTTGGACACAATATCTTTATTTATTTTTATGCGGTGTTGAGGATTGAACCCAATGTCTCACACGTGCAAGGTGGGCTCTCTATCAATGAGCTACAGCCCCAGCCCTACATTGCATTATTGATGTAAATCTTTGTGTATTCAAAATTGTTTTTTTATGAGGACTCCTGTCATTGAATTAGAGCTCTCACTCATCCAGTAAAATTTAATTTTTACTTGATAATATCTGCAAAAAAGTTTGTTCCAATTGTGATCATATTTATAGGTAATATGATTTAGGACTGGAATTTATCTTTTGGGAGCCACAAATGAATCTACCTGAATCAGTAGGTGTTCTTTACTTATTTATGTATTAGTGTGCTATCTTTTATTGATTCATATGAGTTACTGATACATACTAAAATTAGATACAAAGTATGATTGATAATAATTATGATTATTTAATATATATTCTTACTGTTTCATTAAATCAACAAAGATAAAAATAAAATATAGTTCCTAAAACATAAAGCCCACCAAATCATTTGAAGAACATAAGTCATGCAATTAATGGACCAAGATTTTTTAATGTTTAAGAATAGTTCTACAAATAAGATTTATTATTATTATTCAGGATCAGGAGGTTGAGCAATAATACTAAATGTTTTGTGATTTTTTTAAATATTGTGCTTCAATTTTCTAAGGAAAAAAGATTATTAATTTTGTATTAACAATTGTGCACTTTCAGAAGCCTCATACAAAGAAACACAAGGTCACATGTTAATCTTTCAATAAAATGAATGAACTCATATGTAATATGAAGTTAAAGTAGAAGAGTATTGGCTAGGTGTTGTAGATGGTATGGCTATAATAGGTACACAAAAAACAAAAATGTTTAAAATCATTGTGAAATTCAGTAATAGTTCACCACAGAATATTGGACTAGTACACCTGGAAATGGCACAACTGTTTATTTTTCTAGAAGAGAAAACTGAAAGTAAGCATAATTACTTGCCTTTAATTTCATATCACACAGATGGCAGAACCAGAATGAGGAAAACAGAACATTGATATGTAGCTTGGTGCCTTTTGGTTATGAAGTTCTCAATTGGATTTTCCTCCCAAACTAGTGCTTGCTGCTCCATCTTCCTTTATGGCACACTTCAGAATTATTATGGCTCAGCAAAGAGGGTCCTGATTTTGCAACTTCCACAATGATTTCACAATACTTGAGAAGCATTTCTTTTTATGTATTTATCTTTGCAAACAACATTAAAAGAAAGGCAAACAATCTGAATTAAATATGCAATATGTTTCGATAATGCACATAGCTGTAAAATCTTTTTCTTTATGATCCTATGCGATGAAGAGTTCACTTGTCTGGAAACATATTAATAGTATTCTTGATTTGGAATTGTGGTAAAAAGTTATATTTTTAAAAGGAATCTTGTATGATTTCTTCCTTTGAGAAAACATTTTCTAGTGAACAAAAGGGGTTAGGAACCAAATACTAATAAAATAGGCTGGTGCTTTACAAGACGACAAAAGAGGATACTTATTGAACTGATCACATCTTTGTTTGTTTGATTTTTTTAAGTTCATTGTTTCAGTGGCAAGTTAACAGATGATGAAGCATTGAGAAGCACTGACAAGCAATAATGATAGACATTTTTATTTATTAATTAAATATTATCTTTAACAAAACCTTTACAAAACACCTTGGAATGGTTTACTAAAAAGGACTTTTTTTGTTTCTTAAGTTTAGTGACAAACTCAAAATTCAAAGCATGAATGCATGGATTTAAAATATTTCTTTAATTAAAAAAGATGACTACTTTTAGTTTTGTTTTGTTAAATATATGCATTTGTTTCGCTTTCAGCTGATTCAGACTGTCAGTGTTATGGACAATGATGACCTTCCCCGAGGTCACAAATTCTTCTTTGAGCCAGTACCAGAATTTCCTCTCAATCCAAACTTCACTATTGTAGACAATAAAGGTAATAGAAAAAATTTTTAAAACAAAAACTTTGAAATCTTAAGATGAAAAACTACAAAAGTGTGAAATATTTTCAATTTCTCCCCCAGATAATACAGCGGGAATTATGACTTGCAAAGATGGGTACAGCCGCAACAAAATGACCACCTACCAACTTCCAATTTTAATTTTTGACAATGATTATCCTATTCAAAGCAGCACTGGCACACTCACTATTCGGGTGTGTGCCTGTGACAATCAAGGGAACATGCAAACCTGCAATGCAGAGGCCTTGGTCCTCTCAGCGGGCCTGAGCACAGCAGCTCTTATCGCCATCCTGCTATGTATGTGTCCTCATACTTCTCAGTAAGCTATGCCCTTCTCAATGCTCAGTGAACCCATAATTCTCTCCTCCATTGTCTAGGAATTGTGCACAAAGTAACACTCTCCTCCAGAGCTAATGGTGAAGTATCTTAACATTTATCAAAATTCGCTTTTCCGTGAGAAAAAAAAAGTAATTCTAGCTTTTATCTGTGTGGTTAGTTTAAGTTTTCTAGAGGTCAATAACAGAGAAAGTGCTTGCGAGGGAAATGCAATAAATTATGTTATTTGCAGGTATCTATGTTACAATGTACCCCACTATCATGTATAGTTACAATGTACTCGAAAAAAACATTAAAAAACACAAATATAAAACAAATGCTACATACATATTTTTACAAAATTTTATAGCATTAACTGTTATTTCTCTGATTATGGTTACTTTGCAAAGGGCATTTGATTTAATAAGCTGATCTAATCGTTGTATCAACTTCATCAGGTAAAACGTTTATACTTGTACCGAATGGTTATGTAACATGCAAAAATCACTCTTCAGAAAGTGTTTTTATACTGGCATTAAAATAGTTGAGTCTATTTTAGAATACTCTTTTCTGTTATTTTCAAAACTGAAGATTGTTTTATCTTTACAAATAATATTACTAACAAATATTTATACTTATATTTATATATGCCAACAAATACATACATATTATCTATATAGATATAGATATACATATACATACGTACATACCCACACAATTGGCAAATTTATAAAAGTTGTCAAAATAGGACATTTTCCTCATAATACTTTCTATATATAGATGCAATGCACCAAATTAAAAAGTTAAATTTCAGTTTTTAAATATCACTGTGACCCTGTGGTATACTTACCCTGCAATATTTTCTAAATAAATTTGTGCCTCCAGTAGCAAATGTTTTATTTGAGCATACACTAACAGTACAACAATTTAATTCAATTAAACAGTTGTTTCACTGCAAAACACTCCAAAACAATATTTCCATCAAATATTCATCCAAAATTTTTATGCATAGGGCAAGAGAGTAAGCCAAATTTATATTCTAATGCTCATATATGCTGGCTTCTTTTCATTGCAAATCCTTTCAAGCTATCTGGATGAAATCCCTTTGGCCAGATATCCTTGCAGGACTTCACTGGGGGATTGATGAAAGTGAGGAGAAAACATTTGTCTCAGTTAAGATGATCCAACTATCTAGAAAAAAAAAAGTCTCCGAGGTGAGAACACAGGCACTGCCACCATAACCATGAGCAGTTCCCATCCTCACCTGCTTCTAGAAAGTTCAGGTCCTCTATAAAATATTTTTGAAGCCCTGTGAAGATTTAAATTTGGTTTACCCTTTTAGCTCTTACTGATTTTATAGCTTAGACAGTTTTCCTAATTTAAAATGAGGTAAATATATGTATATTGCAATTTATAAAATTTCTATATTAATGTAGTACACACACAAAGCTATTTATTCACATATGATAGAACAAAACATCCACCAAATATTCTGATATTCAAATACAATCACTTAAAACATTTTTTAAAAAATTTTTGCTATGCAGAAATCCTAGAAAGTTTTTATTATTATTCTGAAAAAAAAAGAATCTGTCACCATTCTTCCTGGAGCAATATAGAAGACACATATTTATTTTTCACCTTCCCAATATATTACTTAAATATGGAATGATTGTGTATCATTTAGTTAAAATTGCTTGTAATGCAGGTTTCATTATCAAAATTACTAAAACATTCTTGCTGTTATTTCAAGTCTTTATAGTAATGGCCAGACATAGTTACTGCATTTCTATAGTTAAAAGTTAGCACTTTGTAAGACAGAATGGGAAATATTTCACATCTGTGCTGATAATTTTGAAGAAATGCAGTCCTTAGTTTCTCTCTATGCTGGTGGGGGCATAATTAAAACTTTAGGACAGAGCTTTATAAAAGTTTTTATTCCCAGTACCACTTTGACAGTCTGATGAATCTTTTTAATTTTTTTCAGAACAATTTAAATAGTTGAGAGCTCTGGGATGTAGCTCAGTAGTAGAGTGCTTTCCTGGCATGCTTGAGGCCCTGGGTTCAATTCACAGTACTGCAAATAAGTGAATCTATAAATATATAACTTTATAAGAAGGAATCAGAAGAAAATAAGATGTCTAACTAAATTCAAGAAAAAAGCAAAAATCAGAATTTGTTTGCTTATTGAATTATTCCTTTGTAGAGGAAGTTTAAATATAGTTTGAGGATAGCTGTCATACTTGAAATGCAATATAAAGTATCTGTGATTTCTATTGGTTTAATAGTCACAAAAGCTGCTACTATAATTTTGAATATTATTTACTATGGCAAGAAAGGAAAAACATGCTAAATTATAGTTTCAGCTTACTAAAAGTGTTCAAACATGTTTCATCTTTCTTTATCCTAGCTTATCTGAATTCCAATTCCATATCCTTAATTATTAACTTTAATATAGGAAATGAAGAAAATAATTTTTTTCTGCCAAAAGAGAAAAAGAAAACTGTAAAATGTCTCTCAAATCTACTTACAAATTTCAGTAAACATTTATAGGTAAACTTTAAGATAAATTTACTATATGATTATTATGCTATTTACCAAAATTAAAGAAATTTAAAATTATTCTTAAATATTAAAATTAGAAAGAACTGTTTTTTTCCTAGGTATGGCTCAATTTTATGGATGTTAGATCTATGTGGGACTCAATTAATCTTATGTTATCCTTTTATAGGAGCAAATACAGATATATCTCATTTATACAAAATAATTATTTTTTAAAAAATGTCTCCAAGATGATCCTGAACTCAACACCTGAAGCTCTTTCTGATGAGGTTAACTTAAGATGCTTCTAATTATTTTTATAAAAGTCTATTAATTAGGAAGAGCAAAGGAAAGCATGCTGGCCAATATAAAAATGACATTGGACAGGCCTTTATATTAACAAGGAATGTTAATTTTTAAGAAAATATTTTCTTATACAATGAAACAAATAATTTTGTCAATATATTTAACTGCTCTCAACTAAAGTAAATGTAGCTGTTATTTATCTGAAGTAATATTTAAATGTTTTGGAGAAGTTTTCTTTCATTAGTTCTTGTGTAACTTATATGTAAAATTACAAAGTTGGTCTCTTTACAATAGAAGATATATATTTTGGAAATCACAAGGAGTTTTTTGTTTTCTTAAAATAAATTTTATTGACTATAGCATATATTTGTTGAGAAAGAGTCATTGCCAAACAAATAAATAACAATTTAAGTACAAGTTCTCTTGCTATACATAATACAATATACTATATGGGAAAGTCCACAGTTAACTTTAAAGCAAAAGTATGTAAATAATAACAACATACAAGTAGAGAGAACACTATTAACAATTTAGTCTCAAAGTTTGAATGCAACTCTTTAAATCATGGAAGTCCTTGCTAAAGAAAATATTTAAGCTGTCATGATAATATTTAAGATAGGTACCAGTTAAAGATATGCTTGAGCTTAACTATTGTAATGCAGCAGTTGGAATTTATTTCAAATTTTGAGCAGACATTCAAAACCAGATCAATTAAAGATTTAGTAAAATGGCCCAATTTGGAATAGGATTAAATCAGTAGTTCATACATACTAATGTTCTTATGTGTGCTTATAAACACACACACATAATATAAGACTATAATGAAAATATAAGCATATATTCATCTCTAGATGAGTAAATTATTTGTATATATTGCCTTGGGTCATTAAGAAAATATTTAATAGCTGCAAAAATTCTCTTGAGATGAAAGGAACTGGTGCTTCAACATGTCTGTATTTGGAATCATATGTGTATTCTCAAGGAGTGATGTGTCAAATTAAACAATATTTTTCAATATCAGAGGCCCACAGAACTTAAAAATGAATTGACCTTGTATTATCTGCTTTTTATCAATTTACTGCATCCATTCATTGGCCCAAGGCACTCTGTGCTTATACAGAATACTCCTCCTGCCAATCAGTCCCACAAACTTCCACACACTGAAGTATGCATGCTGTTTTACCTCGCATCATGAAACCTCACTATTTTCTCATGTTTTTAATAGTTTTAGTCGTGCTGTTTGCTGCATTGAAGAGACAAAGAAAAAAGGAACTTCTCATAATTTCAAAGGATGATGTCCGCGACAATGTTGTGACATACAATGACAAAGGCAGTGGGGAAGAAGATACACAGGCTTTTGACATTGGCACGTTAAGGAATCCAGAAGCAAGAGAAGACAGTAAACTTAGAAGAGATGTAATGCCTGAAACTATTTTTCAGATAAAGAGGACTGTACCCCTGTGGAAAAATATTGATGTACAAGATTTTATCCATCGAAGATTGAAAGAAAACGACTCAGACTCAAGTGCACCTTCTTATGATTCACTGGCAACCTATGCCTATGAAGGGAATGATTCCATAGCGGATTCACTCAGTTCCTTAGAATCCCTCACAGCTGATTGTAACCAGGATTATGATTACCTTAGCGACTGGGGTCCTCGTTTTAAAAAACTGGCTGATATGTATGGGGGTGATGAAAGTGACCAAGACTAAGCATATTACTTAATATTAGTGGAACTGTCTTCGTTACTAGAATGAGTGGCCTGCATTCTCCTCCTTGGAGGAATTTTTTCAAAAATTGAAATTACAAACAATACGTAGGTGTTGTCTTAGTAAGGGTTTGCTTAACCAGTAAGTTTCCGTGAAAGAATATGAATGATATAGATTTTAAAACAATAATAATAACCAGTTCACCCTCTTTGCCTAATAACCTTGGAAGGAAATTATATGACATTAATAATCAATAAAAAATATTTAAAAGGCTTTTTGTGCCTTTTCTTAGGTATGAAAACTTTATAAATGCTTTCTTAACTGACTTTCAGTCACCTTTACTATTAAATTAAACATTGTGCAACGGCTTTGTAAAATAATATAGAAATTATATATCGCTGATGAAATAGGAATGACTACTACTGCTATATTTATTTAGTTGAAGAATTTCTTTGTTTTAATTCATTCATATTTTTATAAATGTATATTTATATTTTTGTATTTTTGAAATAAACTAGTATTTATAAAAAATAAATTTCATTTTATTTAATCCATAGAGGCAGTTCTGATCTCACTTAAGACATGAATGCTTTACATCTTTAAGTGTAAAGTATGATTTACTCAGGGAAAAAGCAGTTAAGTTACTGCTTGGAATTTGGTACTAAATTGAGGTGGAATTATAAATGAACTTTGGTATGAATTGTTATTTGTTGTTTCAATTACTTAAATATTGGCAAATGTTTATTGAACCACTGAAGTCTATGCATGGAAGAATATGAGATACTTTTGAAATATAAAGAATTATATAAACACATATATATATATACACACAAAAATATATAGTTGTGGATAATAAATAAATTAAGTTTTTTTCAAGTCTTTATCAACCATTGGATTGTATTTATAGTAAATGAAATGTCAGTGATCTTATGTAGAAGAGAAAAACCTTAATCTCTCTTCTTTGTTTTTGTTGTTTGGGGCGGGGCTCTGATTGAATAATTCATGAAATACTTGGTGAGTCTGGGGTAAAAATTTAAAATGAATATTGACAAACTATAGGATGTTTACAAATTAATTATTTTACTGTTGCTAAGAGTTATGTATTTGAGGGAATACTGAAAGAGCTAAGGACTTGTAGAAAAAAATCTAAAAGGTGCTTAATAAAGGTTAAGATTGTCTAAAGAACCAAATATAGGCACACTAAGACATAGGCAAGAAGAAGGAAAAGGTTCCTGCATGAAGATCATTTGCAAATCTTTGAAAGACTGCCATGCAGAAAACTTGACCTTGCATTATCTGCTTTTTATCAATGTACTGACTTTATCAGCATGTGAAACCTAAATCAAAATAGTCACAGGGAGACTATACGCTATTTTCTCTGGCAAATATTATTTGTTTTCTTTAATTATTCATCTTTTAAGGAGCAAATGCATGACAATGGTGATTCACAGGTGGAATTAATAAGGGAGAAATTGACATGTGACTCTTCTGTTGTCAAGACTGAAAATAGTAAATATTTCACCAATTGCAAGCAGATAGGTATGTGTTATTATGTAACTCTTTTGGAAAATTTCTGAAAACTAACTCAATAACTTCATTAGCAACAGCTACTACACACTAAACAGTCAACTTAATGTTTAAATTTTTACGAGCACCACAATAAACCAGGGTACCTTCAAGTTGTAGACTTAAATTGCTGTGAAATAGTCACACTGATACCAAATAGAATAAGACAGAGCAAATTTTAAACTTGATATTTTAGCAATGTTAATTCAACTACCATTTTTTGTGTCAATTAACTTATGAGTTAGTATCAGAGTTTTCTCTTTCCTTGATTATGAAATTACCAATATACCATTTATAAAAAGAAAGTACCTAACAGATTTTATATTTAATATACTTAGCAGATGCTCTAATCAGAATCTAATTTAATTAAATAAATTATTAGATCTAACTCTAGCATTTCCTAGAATTTTTCAAAGATGTTCAAAATTTCTTTAGCAAGAAAGATGAATTTAAGAGACAGAAGGACAAGGTTTTAGTATTTTCGTGTTGATAAACTAAAGAGAAATAATTAAATTTCTCCAGAAAATACACATAATAAGATTCACTATGCGTGGTATAAATAATTTTATGTCACTAAATGCATGCAATATATCCAGTAATATGAGTTTATTATCACTGGATTTCCATGGACTGTGTATTTATTAAATTGAAGCATATTTATTCCTTATCTTTACTTACTTGTTAAATAAAACAATTAATTAGTTTTGAATATGTAAATGTAAGATAAATTTAAAATCATTTGAATAGTTTCTACCAGATATAATTAAAACATTATTTCACTATTTTATTTAGAATGTTCAATAATTTTCAGAAAAAAAAATGTATTATATCTGGGTATGCTTCAATGTGAATCAATTATCTACATTATTCAGAGCAAACATTATTTGTTCATCGTTGCTCTCAGACATATAGACTAGATCCCAATAACGCAGATATCACCCTTATATAAGTAAATAAAATGGCATTACAATTAAAAAGCAAGCATACAAATAAGAAAATAAAGAGTGACAGTGACTCCTAAGCACTAAGGTGGATGTTGACCACTCCTCCCTTGTTTTAAGTAAAACTGACTTTTCAGGATCCTTTATTATTTTGATGATTCTTTTATTTTACTTGGTCTTCTTAGCTGGTTCCTTCTCTTTTTTTCAGTATCTTGAAGTGTTTCTGACCCTAGTCTTTTTCTTTGGTGTTTCAATTCTGGCCCTTAGTCATCAGATGCAGTCTCCCAGTTATCATTTACATCTATATTTATATTTCAACTGAGATATATATCATTCAGTTTGGAGCTCTCAAATTTACACTTCCCTTCTTCACCTCCTTCTAGTAAAGCATATATCCAAATAGCTATTCCACATTTCAAATAAACATTTCAAAATTAATGTGTCCAGATTTTAGCTTTTAATCATCACATCTATATTTTCTGTACCATCACCCTGACCCACAACAATTATACATGTCTAGTGGATGGCAGCTCACCTGATGAGAATTCTATGATGATTACCCAGAGCAAAGGAATTGGGTTATCTTTTTCTTGCATTCTGTTCTCACCTATAGTACTTTTGATCACATCTGCTACCAGAAAGCTAATACTATTATCTAGCTTATTGCAATATTAAGAACTCATTCTTACCAGCTGTGCCCCTACCATCTATTTTAGTTTACACATATGTATACATACATATTTTTTTTATTTTTCTTTTTATTTAATTAGGAAAGTCTGAGCATCTCTTTTCTCTATAAAAAACTTGTAGGTTGTTCATTTGCAGTGTAAGTCTTCACCATAATATCTAAGGACCTATCAGATTAGGTTTGCATTACCTCTCTGATCTTACTTCTATTTCATTAACTCGTTTCATCTCAGATATTCTGAGCTCCTCAAAAATGCCAAAGGACAAATGCTATTGCACAGTTTGATCATTCTCCTTGGAACAATCTTTCTGAAGCTATCTCTGAAATTAACTTTCTAGTTATTTTAAATTCATTTTCAAGTTACAGGTTTTTAATGAGGACTATGTGAGACAGTCTATTTAAAATTGCAAACTCATACCCAATTACCCCTTTCTCATTTTTAAAAGTAAATATTATGAAAAGGACATATAATGATTTAACATAACATATGTTTTTCATTTAAATTTTTGGTTTGTCTATATCTATCAGAAAACTTTGTCATTTGGGGCAACAATTTATAAAATTTATACCTTAAAAACCTCAAAAATGTCTAAATTAGTGTCTCCTATCTTATTGAAATGCAGCAAATATGTGTAAAATGTTTAATACAAAACTCCAATTTTTTATTGGATAAGATACTGCAAATAGGAGACATAAAATAAAACAACTGAACAAGACAACACAATGTTCATAATAACCTAAATTGTTAAATCAGAAACGTATATTTTTTCAAAAACAGCTTCACTCATTTAATATTTCCTTCAATAGTTTTACCTTCTAAAATAATATAGTAATGGAATTTTACAGGGTTTCAGACAATCTATCCCACTTGCTGAATCCAAACACCAGCCAATGCAAAGAAAGGATGAAATAAATAGTCTTCTTTTCTTCTTTTCAGCAAATGTAATTACTGTTACAATGGGCTTGTCATTGGACTGTCCTGGCTATTGTCTTGTACATGTGTAATAGAATATGAGTTCTGGAAAATGAACAAGTCCAAAGGAAAATACATATTTTTTTTTTTTAAAAACATTTTGGGGCAATCACTTATATGAAGTAGAAACATCAGCTGTTGAAATTTAAAATCTATGTGGACAAAATAGCACCTTGGAAATACTAGGCCTCATCTCATTTACAGTCTTTTTTTAAAATAGAATTTTGTTAACATAAACATGTTAAAAAGTATAAGTTACCATATTGTTTCTAGCACTAAAATTTAGGACACTTTATCTATAAATCATTTATTTTATTTTTCTTGAAGAATCTACTAATGAGGTTAAGCATTTTTTTCTATATGCATGTCCCACACAAGGAACTATAAATTTCTAGTTAATTTCTCTGAAACTTTTCTTTAGATACGTTATTTTCTTATTATTTCTAACAAATAAATTATTTTTCATAAAAAAGAAACTTGTTTTTTCATGATAATAAATTTCAGTGAACTATAATTATCTATGCTAAAATTTAGGGTTTCTCTGTTGTAGTTCGTTTTGTTTTCTGCATGTTCTTAGTACTAATTCCATACCAAATCCTATGTCATTTATTTTACCTCCTCTCTAGCATTTCAGGTACAAAGAAGTATACACATTCTTGAAGTTTATATCCTTAGTTGACCTACCTACTCCAATCTGAGAAGGACAGTGGTCTTTCATGCTGGTGCTGTTTTCATCCTGCTATCAATTCCCACCATCAGCTTGGGGACTCCCATCATCTATCTCTTCTTCAGGGCTGGAATCCAGAGCCCCAACTCCCATACCAGCAGTTTCTGTTTTCTTTCTTTGTTTCTCCTCTTGACTTAATATAGGTGGGGTATTCCTTAAAATAGTTGCAAATAGTTGAAGCAAAAAGTTTTTAAGATTTTGAAGTTTTTCCAATTTTGCAATATCTACATAAATTTTGCTGTTTAAGTGTCCCTAATCCAAAAATTTTAAATCCAAAATGCTATAAATATGAAATTTTCAACACTCAAAAATGTTGGAGATTTGAGATTTTCAACCTGAGTAATATAATTCACACTTCACATATTTAAGATGATGTTATTGCTTATTTTTTCTGTAGAAATTCCATCACATTTTAACTGAATAATTCCTTGACAGTTATTGGATCTTTTTGCTCTGACTATATTGGCTACCCTGAAGTTTCAATTGTAAAGAATTTATTTTAATTCTTTGATGACTAGAAATTTCTTTGATATTATTTACACACACTATTTCATAATTTATGTTATTTGCTTGCTCTTGGTAACTACTAGGCATTTAACTTTGTAACTTCTATTACATAAAATTAACAAGAATTTTTAAAAATGTAATGAATGCTATTACCAATAAAAATCTCAATATTTTAATTATTTTTAATACAATACATTATTCTTATTAAAAACCCTCTATGTAGAAATTATAAGGAAATATATTTACAGGTAAATATACTTGGGAGAGAAATGTAAATATTCAGATTTGTTTTTCTCCTATTTATTTTTATCATATTAATATAATACTACTTTTCAGTACTCAACATTTCAAAATCCTTTGTCCCAAACATGAAATTTCATTGATAGAGTCTTAACAAGTGAATGAGTAATTTATTTAATAATTTTTTTAAAAAAATATTTTTATTCATTGTTGATGAATTTTTAAATTTTATTTATTTTTGGTAGGTGTTGCTGAGAATCAAACCCAGTGCATCACACATGCTAGGTAAGCGTTCTACCACTGAGCAACACCTCCAGACCAATATTCAATAATTTTATAAATCTTTATTAAGTGCTAGTATTATAAAAAATGATGTGAGAATTAGAGTTAAATTCAGCAAAACAAATAAACACAATTATCTAAAATTAAAGTTGTATTTTATGTGTATATACACACACATATATGTGTGTGTATAGTAATTAGGGCTTAGAAAAAATATGAAGATTAATCAACAAAAAGTATTATTTTTTGCTTCACATATCTTTCATCATTATGTTATATATTTAAAATATAATTGGTTGTAGGTTACTATATTTGTAAAAATCTGAGTCACCTTTGAATTAAAAAAATATGATAAGAAAATTTAAGGGCTGGGGATGTGGCTCAAGTGGTAGCGTGCTCACCTGGCATGCGTGAGGCCCGGGTTGGATCCTCAGCACCACATAGAAACAAAGATGTTGTGTCCGCCGAAAACTAAAAAAAAAAAAAAAAAAAATTAAAATTCTCTCTCTCTCTCTCTCTCTCTCTAAAAAAAAGAAAATTTAAACTAGTTAAACTTTCTGGGTTGAATTCTTTGTTAATTTTAATACTATAACAATGTCACAATGTACTGAAGAATCTGACTTCATTTTTTGACATTCATTTACTGATAGTCTTTAAGTGACACTGTCACTCTAGACTTTGAAGCTATTTCTGAGCAAGTTGGTAAGAAAGCCTGGAATTTCTCTCATCATGGGCAAGCAGGAAATTGAAACCACACAAGTCCTACCAGAAGAACAAAATCTCCCCAGACCTGCTTTAGCCAGGATAAAAGCCCAGGTCCTTTCCTTTGCCTTGCTTTCTCTGTCCAGCTGGGACCAGCTTGGGAAGACTGCTGGGTTCTCCCTGAGATCTTAAAACCTATTCATGCTCTTTGCATATGAATATAGTGTCCTTAGTCTACATATCCAAGTCACACTTTGGATAAGGGACCAACTGATCCAGCAGAAGATCATAACACTTAGGTTACAATCAAATTTTGATTTCTCAAAATGATAATATGACAAGGCTAAATGCAATTTTAATATTTCTGTAACTCTTATAAACACATAAAATATATATTCTTCATTGTTTTTTATCCCTATCTTCATAACATTTAAGAGTTAATGTCTCTTAATGATTTTCTTAATCATAAAATTGATCAAAATCTGATTTCATAATGTATAAATTGCTAAATACATTAGCAAAGAAACTGTGATTCATGTTTTACTTTCTTTTGCTAATTTGATTAGAGCTTTACATTTATACATAGTAGTTGAGTTCCTTGTGAAAAACTCATACAAAAGTGGAAATCAATTTCAGTTCAATTTAATTTTCCCTCCCATTTTTCTGTCTCTTTCTCCCCCCTTCTCCTTCCTCTACTCTATTTCTCCTTCCTCTACTTCCTTTCACCTGTCTATTTATTTATATTTGATGGATTCTTTATGTTATTCTATCCTTCCCTTCCTCTATCCTTAATTTTATTCTAGCTTCTGCATATGAGGGAAAACATTAGACCTTTAAGTTGCTTATTTGTTCATTGAGGGAATGGGAATTGGACCCCTTATAAATGTTAGGCAAGTACTCTTCCACCAGGACACATCTCCAGTTACTTTTTTTTCTAAGTAAAAAAATATATATTTTATTGACTTTTAATTTCCATAAATAAGATATTTATTTTATTGGACCTTAATTGACAGAAATAACAGAACAATTAATTAAAATTTGGTTTTCATCTTTTGATAAAATAGCTTAAATTTGTTTAGAGAATGCTATCCTACTAACTCAACTTATTAACTTTATGTAAATTTTATGTTAATTTTATATGAATTTTGCTTGAATTAGTTTTTATTCAATTCTAAGCTCACTGAATCATCTAGTCAACATTTTTTGAATATCCATTGTTCTAAAAAGGTATAATTTTTATTACAGAAAAAGCCTACTTGATCATAATAAACACTATTTTAAGAGGAAAAAATATCTGATTCAATCATTTCATTAGTGTGACACTCCATAGATTTATTACATATCTCAAGGATTTAATTCCCTGATTGGTGAAAATAAATAACATCTAGTACTTTTATATTATATATATATATATATAAAACAGCAGTATGCATTACCATTTTTATTACATATATAGAGCTCAATTTTTCATATCTCTGGTTGTGTATATAGTATATTCACACCAATTTGTATCTTCAGACATGTACTTTGGATAATAATTCCACCATCATTAATTACCCCATGCCCCCTTCCTTCCCTTCCAACCTCTCTGCCCTATCTAGAGTTCTTCTATTCTTCCCATGCTCCTATTCCTATTCCATTATGAAACAGGCTCCTTATAACAAAGAAAACATTTGGCATTTGGTTTTGGGAATTGGCTAACCTCAGTTAGCATTATCTTCTCGAACTCCATCCATTTACCTGCAAATGCCATGATTTTATTCTCTTGTATTGCTGAGTGATATTCCATTGTGTATATATGACACATTTTTTATTCATTCATCTATTGAAAGGCATCTAGTTCGTTCCATAATTTAGCTATTGTGAATTGTGCTGCTATAAAAATTGATGTGGCTGTGTCCCTGTAGTATGCTGTTTTTAAGTCCTTTAGGTATAGACCTAGGAGTAGGATAGCTGGGTCAAATGGTGGTTCCATTCTCAGTTTTTCAAGAAATCTCCCTACTGCTTTCCATATTGGCTGCAGCAATTTGCAGTTCCACCAGCAGTGTATGAGTGTACCTTTTTCCCCACATCCTCAACAACATTTATTGTTGTCTTCATAATAGCTGCCTTTCTTACTGGAGTGAGATGAAACCTATTATAGGTTATTCCTTTTGTTTATGAAACACAAACAAGTTTGATATACAAAGAACGATAATCACTTCTAGATAAGGATAAAACATGAATCTACAGTTATTTAGTACCTAATAATAAATTGCCAAAGATAACTTAGAACTGCAGAATATGACTCTGCAGTATTATAAAGCTATCAGCTTAATATACTACATAAAACAAAAACCAGTCATGAACTTACATTGAAAAAAAACTGAATGAATATTTCATTACCATCCTTGAATAGCTTGAAGGTGAAAAATACACTGAGTAGAACAATGGTAACATTTGTCAAAGTGCATACTAAAGAACAACATATTTAATCTCTTGATATGGTTTGGATGTTGTTTGCCTCCCAGGAGTTCATGTGTTGGGGTTGGTTTGGTCCCAAAGGTGCAATGTTAAGATGTGGTGGAACCTGTAAGAAGACCATTAGGCTTTCATAGAACCATAGGTTTCTCATAGAATCCTAGTTAGTTCTCAAGAGAGCATTGATTTTAAATAACAAGAATGGTCACTCTCCTCTCTCTGGTTTCCTGTCAAGCCATTTTATCCCTCTCTTTCACAGGTGTTTCTGTCACTGTGATTCCATCCATCGATAGGACTTTACCAGATGCTGAACCTATGATGCTAACCAATATCCAAATTTCAGACTCCACAACTGTGACCCTAATAAATCTTCTTTTTTTTATATTATCTAGTGAGGTATATTATTATAACAAAAAAATGAACTTAAACCATTTATACTATGTGGAAAGAATATGTTGCTTTAACAATTTACTTTTAATAATTTTAATAAACATGGCAAAATGTTAGTCAATAAGTCCCCAAAATAACTTAAGTGTAAAACTACAATGCTGTATGATAGAGGATTTCTGTCAAGTATGACCCTTAGATGGAAAAATGAACTCATAATTGGAGAAATTCCCATAAAATTTCTATAAAATTATTTTGCCTTGGAAAATAAGTCATATGGAGTTAGTTGTTCAGCCTAGATATAAGTCTACATTTTTGAAAGCTAAGACATATTTAAATTTAGTATTATGTAAATAAAATTAATTAGCTAATTTTGTATTTACACCTTGAAGATAGGTAACAATGGGAAGTTTGGTTTGAATTCTTTCATGTCATGGAGAAGAGAGCCCACTTTAAAATGCAAAATTCTCAATTCAGAAGTAAGAATATAGATCTTGAATTTCGATGTGATGCTTTGCAGTTTTGAAAGACCACTTTGGAATTTTTCTGTGGGCCAATGAAATGAAGGTGGAGCTTAGCATCAATTAAGGCTAATTCCAAGCAAGAACATTGAACATCACACCTGTGTTGAGCTACACTCATTACAGAAGACAATGAAACAGCAGAGGATATTATATTTGAATGCAAATGAAAGAATGGAGGAATGAGCATTGCCAACTTTTCCTTTTCCCAATGAACACAATATTGTGTCTTTTTCTTTTTGCTTTTTTTTCTTGAAATGATATTCAATTAAATCAAGACAACTATGATCCAACAATAACATATATTTTGAATAAGGCTTGAGTTATTCAAACATATTACTTGTGTATGTTTGTATATTCACATTTTAATTTTCATACAAAAAAATTCTGAATTATAGGTCATCATTCAATGTGAAAGGTCTATTTAGAAAGCTTAGAGTAGTCTCAGTATTCAATTTTCATGGCAAATGTCATTTCCTGTATTTATGGCAATATGCTAGTACACTGCCCAACTTGTTAAAAATGTAGCTAGCAGATTCACTCTGTTTTAGTTTCAGAACTGTTGCTATATTTGCTTAATGAAATACAGAATCTTATCAAGAAATAATCATGTAAAATGATCTCGATCTCACTTGGATGTTATTTATTAAATTATATTAACTTAATATAATGATGGAAGTGCTGATCTAGTGCCATGAAATAAAAGAATAGACATGCTCTGAATAAAAGAGTTGATTATACAATATATGTAGGATAAAAAACAATAGGCAGTCTTATCTTAGCAAAAGGCCATGCATGATAAAAATTATTTCTCAGCCCCCTAGCAGTTGGTTTGACCATATTCTTGATTTTAACCATTGCTAGAATGAGTTTCATGTGTTCAACCTCTGAAATGAGGTTACCACATCCATTGCTTCTAGTTCAGGAATGGAGGAAACATACATAATACATTAAATTTCTAGAGTAGATGGGTCAAGAAATATTACAGAACCCACACACCACCTCTCTCAGTCTTTTATATGAAAAGAGATAAATTTCTCTGACACACAAAGGTAGGTACACAGTTAATGAAATTGCTGAAAGTTAACAAATATTAAAAACATGACCTCTCTTCACATACAGATTTTGGAATGTTCAGTTCTTTGTAATTATTAAAGCTCTGAACTCATTTTAATATTTCTAGCCCTACAACCCAAGCTAAATTCTCCTGTGGCTTATTACTTTGCTATGGAGTTTAGTCCATCAAACTCTTAGTTATTCTTTTCCATACTTGGTAGTTAATAATATTCCAGACCCTTCCAGGTTAAAAGAAAAAAAAAGATGAAAGTGAAGAGAATAAAATAGACAGTTACCATTAAAATGAAAATATAAAGAAAGCTCAGCTCTTTCTTTTCTATGGTTCACATCTGATTCATGTAAACAAATACATCCATATAACTGAAAATTTCTTGACTAAGGATTTATTTCCAGGATATTGCAGGATCTTCCATTACCACAGATTTTCCAAGGAATCTCATCCCTATAATTCTAATGCTCTCCAAATATGATAGGCAGAAATTACCCCTCATTAATACAGAAGGAAGAAACAACCATAAGTTTTCAAAGGTGTGATTCAGCATAAGTGAAATCTCTTATTTTGTGCTCATTCAAGGTTTCAAAGTAGTTATCCTGAAGGCCATATTCCACATAGCGATTGAATTACACAAATGAGCTCTTTTATTTCACAATTACATCACTCACTGATTCTGGCTTAGAGAGAGGAAATAAAGAGGTAAAAAAAAGAGAGAATTGTGTGGGGATGTTTGGTAAGGCTTGAAAATATTGTACTTAACTACCTGCCACACTACAATAGCTTAAATGAAAGTATGTGGCTACAAGTCAGGGGAGTCAGAAACTACTAGGTAGAGTTACAGGAACAGAGAAAATATTTAGGCAAACTAGAAGTCAGAATAATAACAAGTCTCTCACAAATCTCTCACTACTTGTTTCAGAGATTTGTGATACCTCTCAGACTCTTCCACAGTCCCATTGAAGTCCTTCTCTCTAAAGAGAATCTTCTACCCCTTTCATTTTTTAAATGAAATTATTTTTTCAATGGGAGCATTTAGCACTCCAAATGTTTCTGGAAAAGATACATTAAAAAAATCCATGCTATAAAATCACTTTTTGGATTTTATTATTTATTTGATTTTATTCAGGGGTCTCCTACAGAGATTCTAGACACATGGCAGAGGTTCATGGCAATCATTTTTACTATTTGTATATGGGACTAATCTTTTATTTGAGGACAAGCTGAAATCTTGTTAGAGTATCTTCTGGAAGAACTTCAACTTTAACATTTTATAAAGAAAGTGTGTGTTTAAATGACAATGAGGAAAATTATCAAAATTCAAGATATTAAAGATATGAAATAACTGAGATGAAAGAGAATCATGAGGAAATAAGAATCTTTGCAAGTCATCATAATTTGGAGTGCTTTATTGTTTTTAGGTAAGACAGAATAAAAGAAATTGATACAAATTCAGGTAATTTCACTGAATTTTGGATGGAAACTTGAGTAAGTTTATGTTTAATGACTTGTATTATCTCCTATTAACTGAGGAGTGTTAGAAACAAGAAGGATTGAGAAAATGCAGCCTCAAAATAGCTGACTGGAATTTCCCAAATTACATTTCATGGAATATTCATCTTGCAAGATGTGCTATGAATAAAAGATTTAGTTGTCAAATTTAAAAAGCATTGCCTGCATATTCAATAAACATTCTCACACTATGTAAGCGTATTATAAATTCTGGATTTTGGTGCTATGAACTGACCTGTCCCTTATTTAATCCAGTAATTCATTAAAACATTTAACACTATACCTTTTTATGATTGTATCAACTTAAAAAACATTGAATTTAACATTTTATATAAGGCTCATAGCAGAGGCTAATATTTATAATACACTTCTCAAGTGCTAGCATTGTTCTGACACTTTCAAAATAAAAAGATTGATCATGTCCATCCAGATTGTTTTCTCTCTACACATATAAACATCAATTGCAATTATCTCAAGTTTTAAAACCATCAAACTGAATGGTTATGTGGATGATTGCAAACTAACTCATTTTTAGTTCTTCTGTGAGACCACATTGGGAGGAAGGAAAATGAAGGTTATGGCAAGGGCAAGCTTATTTTCCACCAGCTAGGAGATAAATATTCTCACTCTGATCACCAAAAGCCATAGTCATATTTTCCTTGATCTGACTGGAATAAATTCACTCTTTTCTCATGTTGTGTGTTTGCAATAATCCATGGTAAAATGACTGCCCATTACATACACAGTGGAAGATAGTGGGTACAGAAGTTAGGAGCCCTTGAAATTCACAAAATTTTAAGCCTATTTATTGAAGTAGAGATTCCTAATACTCTTCTAAGAAAACAAAGGATTTCATCAAGTCCAACTGAAAGAATAATTTTACCCTAAAGCATGCAGAAGCTCTGTATAGGTCATTTTACTTGCTCTTCCCAATTTCTAACAAATCTAAGCATTTTCCATAAACCTGGCAGTTATTTTACCTAATAACACCTAAGGAAATTAACTCAAAAAAGGTGATTGTCTGAATGTCTAATATTTTTCATGATTCTATCATTTGAATTTCTTTTTTTTCTTCTTTTGAGTTATTAAAACTGTGTGATATACAAACTAACAATGTAAAACTTGAGTTTCAAACATTTGGAAAAAGTTTACAATAAATTTTGACAGCACAATAAATGCATATAAATTACAACTTACAAATAATAATTTAGTTTTACAAAACAAAGAGAAAAGGAAATATCTTAATCTATCTAATTAACAATCCAAGGGCAAAAATAAAAGGTCTAAATTCAGCACTAACTTGATATTTATCAGAAAGTGTTTATTTCATGACAACTAGTGATGAATGGACAATGATAGCAAAGAAAGTAATTTCCTCTGTTTACCTCAATTACACTGAGGTGTCTCCATTTTAAGGCAATCAAAACAGTAGTGATTTCCCCAACAGAGGATGTTGTTGCAAAGAATTAGTGTGGTTAAATTAATATCTGTAACTACTAATTCATATATATATATATATATATATATATATATATATATATATATATATATATATATACATGTAAATAGCCACTCACGGTAAAATACTAGAAGTGAGCATTATTTTATGTCAAGATATTCATTGGGGAGCTTATAACACTGTATATTTAGAGTTGGCTTTTTAGAAATCTCTTTCTTCTTTCTGTTCCATCTTCATTCGAAGTATTCTTCCCTTCCTTTATTGATTTCTGCCACTTTCTGTGTGCTTCAAAATAGCTCCATCTGCAGTGCTGGTCTCTGAAAGATCCAATGTACAAAAATGAATAATTCTGTTAAACATTTGCTGTACTCAGAAACTTTGTAAGCTCTCTGTATCCTTTGCTCTCCCCCACCCCATCTCTGCCCTTTATCAGTTTCCTCTTTGAGGATTCTATTTCTGACACTTATGCCTCTCTTACTTCTTATAAAGCTAATATTAATGCAAAAAAGACACTCATTGTGTCAGCTTTTGGCGTCATATTATTTATTCCTTGTTTGGCACAGTAGGAACATTATGTAATTTTCCCAAGAATAAATAATCCAATTATCAGAAATAGTATTTGACAAAATACCAACACAAAGGAAACAAAATTACTCCCCTGGCTATGAAACTCCTGGTTATCTCACTATAGTCTCAATCATAGCTACTGGGCAGGATCAAAGGAGTCAGTAGAGAAGAGGTAGGTAGGAATTGGTAAAAAATTAATTTTGCTTTTAATTTTTCATTGTCCACCATGTATAGATGTAAATGTAACAAAATAACCTTAGACCTGCATGGACAGATGGCCTTACCCATAAGCATTCAATAGTGCTTTTCTCAGATTTTAGGTGAATGTTGCCATAGCATTAAATAAAAGCCTCTATCACTGCCTGTATTGAGGCAATGGAATTCCAATCATATGATACTATGAATAATACCCTAAACTCTTGAGATTTGTACCTTACCACTTGAAGAAGCAAGACAACAGAGGCACATTTAAAAGTTTTTGGAGTCTTTTTTAGGAACCAAAGTATTTAACAAATTGATGCTTTTTTATCTGATGCCTTTGCTTTACCAGTGCATTAAGCAAGTATTTATCTAATAATTGTATCTGTAAAGTCTAGAGTAAAGAGGATGCAGAGTGCAAGTCTCTCTGCTAAATATATTTAAAAGTATGTTCTCCAATTATAGCATCCATTTTCTGACTAGCAATCTCATGATGACTGTTCTACTTGGTCAATGATAACTTGCCTTCTTCATTCATTTTGCATAACAATTACTGAATGTGTAGCTGAGCACATTGTAGATACACAGAATTACCATTGGATGAAAATAAATTCCAAGATTTTATAAAATAATATGAGGAGACAATACTTGTTTATCTGGAAATAAGCAGTACTTATCCATGTCATTATTTTTCCCTATACAAAGTGCTATAAGCTGAATGCTTGTTTCTTCCCAGAATTCATATGTTGAAGCCTAATATAGTATTTTTAGGTAGGACCTTGGAGAGGTAATTAGGCCTTAAAGGTGGATTCCTAATCACAGGATAAGTGTCCTTGTAAGACAAGAGAGAGTTTTCTTTTTCATTCTCTCTGTCTTCCTAGGCACAGCAACCATATGGCCATCTGCAAGTACAGAAGAAGGTTTTCAATCTTGATTTTGTACTTCTCAACCTCCAGTGCTATGATAAATAATTTGTTTTTTAAATAATCCAGTCCATTGTATTTTGCTATAACAGTCTGAACAGATCAAGACCTGAATAAATTCTAACTGTATTTTGAAGACATAGTTTGATATTTGCAATTTTAAACACACTTGGGCAATAAAATTTGATATCCAATAAATCAGTTTAGAGAAATAGACATAGATGACAGCAGTGGAGTTGGTGAGAAGTGGTCAGAAAAAAGATAAATTTCAGTAGGACAAACAATACTATTGTTGACAAATAGGATAGCAGACATGGTGAAGAAGATTCAAGGATGATTCCACAGATTTAATATCAGGATTGAGTACCACAAGAGTAAGAGTTTTCAATAGGAAAATTAGAGTTTCACTTCCTATACATTATATTTGAAGTAGTCTCTTCCACATTCAAGTGAAAGTAACTGAGGAGGTACTATTCAGGAGTTAAGGAATAAGATTTGGCCTGGAAATACCACTTTTCAGCTTATCAATATATAGTTGTTGTTGTTGTTGTTGTTTTTAAGTCAATAGTCTGAATCAAATGCACAAGATAATGGTCAATTGTGTCGAGTGCTGTTGATTTTTTGAGGAAAATGAGAATTTCAGTCCCCTCACAGAGATTATTTTCCTGTCTCTATTAGCTATCCTGAGGAGAACATATCTCAAAAGAGTCATGGGAACTGAATTACTACTTAATGAGCTCAAAGGAGAAAGGGAGAAAAAAACTCAATTGTTTCATAATCTTAATTCAAAAAATTCCATCTACATGAGAAATCAATGAAGCTTATATTAATTGGAAAGGATTCAGAATTTAAGATTTTTTGAAGTTGTAAGATATTCAAATAAAAGTATCTGTTGATGAATATAATATAATAGAAAGGAATTTATTGTATGTAAAGTACAAATAAGGGACTGTTTATGAAGTTATGGTCAAGAAGTAAATAGTTAAAAAGTGTAGGTGGTTATTGTCATCTTAGAAAGGAAACCAGTGTACTGGTTGGGACAGCAATGTAGAGTCAGGTTAACGTCGTAGATTTGGTGGTGAATGCCTGTGAAATGTTCTTTTCTTTGATAGCATATTTTTAGTGAAGAAGATCTAATGTTTTCTTGGAACAATTCAGTAAAACAAGTTTTAAATGACTTCAGGGAAAAGCAAAGATATGACACAGGTTTTTAAGAGATTACATGTCATCAATAAGCTGTACATAATTATATCTGAAGAAAGAGCACATTGTTTTCCACCCTTTTAAAACTCTAACCTTCACTTCCAAGTAGAATGGACCATACTTTCCTATGGGTTTCTACTTGACCCTGAATGTTGTGCTCTTCCCATAATACTCTGTGGCACTTTAAATATATACTATCTCACTCTAATAAGTGCTTCAAAGTTAAGAACTTCCATCTTAAAGGTTGTGGTATGCCTGGTGCTTATTTTATAAGATTATTCTATTACATGTTTCCTCAAAGTTACAATGAACACTTTATACAATGATGAAGTCTTATTTCAGAGATATCATTTGAAACTCATCATCTGCTTCATATAGAAGCCAGTTTCTACAGAATAATAATAAATACTCCAAACTGTATTCTTTACACAATCTAAAAATCTACTATATAAGCAATGGTATCTTCAACAATTAAAATTCCTTTTGATGCTTCTAAAATCTGAATCTTCAATTGTCATGAAAATGAATAAAATGTTCTTTTCATGTGTGGTGGGCTATTTTTGACATATATTTGAATCTGTAAGTGTATAGAAATATTCCATTCAGATACCACTATTTATTTTTTCTCAATTTTATTTTAATTATTACAGCAAATTTCAATATGCCTCTAAATTATAAATCAAAAATCAGTAATAATTTCAAAATAAAGCCTTTACTAATTTGCAAGAAAATTATTTTAGATTTAAATATATGATTGCCTTACTTTGGCTTGTAAACACAATTTTAGTAACAGTTCTATGTTGTCAACTAATTACTTATTTTTTTAATGTTTTCTAGCCACATATGCAACTACCATAAACTACTCCAAGTTGTAGACTGATAATCACAAGACCACTTGAATCATTCACTTGATAGATCAATGGAAAATTAGACTCGATAAGATTAAACTAAAGTCATACTCCTTCCATCTTCAAAAGCAGTACTTTTCTGGAATTTCCTGTCTTAGTAAAATGACAACTAATTCTACTCAGTTACAAAAGTCAGAATCATATCATTACAATTCTTTGTAGTCTTCATTCTCCAATCCATCATCACTTCCTGTTAAATATGTGACTACAGATTATGGCAGTGTCTAAAGACAAAGGAATGGTGAAACGTAAATGGGATGGGAAAAGTTGGAGTCTCACATGAGATCATTTTGGCCTTGACTTCCTTGTTAGAGACAAGTTCTCCATGTAGGTAATAGCCATTAGAGGTTTCACATAAGAAAGTGGTAAAGTCAAACCTGTTTTTCCACATGAAAAATATGTTCTGTCTCTCATGCACAAAGCCTCAGTTCTAACCCCTGTTCCAAAAAACAAAACAGAACAAAACAAACAAATAAAACAACAACAACAACAACAACAACAACAAAGCCTATCTTCTTTCCTTCAAGATGTAGTCGCAGGAACTCCTGTAGTGCAGCCATAGCACTTTAATTAGCCTGCAGATCCTTTGGCTTCTTTAAACCATTATATTTATGATGCATTCATAAATACTTTTAAGAAATTCAAATCTTATTCTGGTAGCTGCATATACTTAAAAATTAAAAGAATAAATTGATGCATCTTTGTTGTCCTTAAACACTTTAGCAAATCATAAATCTGGCTTTCATAGGCCTTTCTGGCTTTGCCTCACAATACACTTCTCATTCTTCCTGTCTGTTCTGTCTACCAGCCATTCTGTTCTTTGTCTGAAAATGTGAAATGTTTCTCTTCAAAAGTCTGATACAGTGTTCACTCTGCCTCCTCATAGGCTTTCATTTTATTCAATTTACTGTTTCTTCCAATTTTAACTTAAAAGTCACATTTTAATGAAAAATTCTTTCTTTTTTCAGTATTTTTATTATTTATATATGACTGCAGAATGCATACAATTTGTATTACACATATCGAGCATATCTCTGGTTGTATACAAAGTATATTCACACCAATTTGTGTCTTTATACATGTTCTTTGGATAATAGTGATCATCACAATCCACCATCATTTATGACCCCATACCCCCTCCCTTCTCCTCCAACCCCTCTGCCCTATCTAGAGTTCATCTATTCCTCCCATGCTCTCTCTCCCTATCCCACTATGAATCAGCCTCCTTATATCAGAGAAAACATTTGGGATTTGTTGTGGGGGACTGGCTAACTTCACTTAGCATCACCTTCTCTAACTCCATCCATTTACCTGCAAATGCCATGATTTCATTCTCTTTTACTGCTAGATAATATTCCTTTGTGTATATATGCCACATTTTTTCATCCATTTATCTATTGAAAAGTAGTATGGAGATTTCTTGAAAAATTGGGAATGGAACCACCATTTGACCCAGCTTTTCCTCTCCTGAGTCAATACCCAAAGGATTTAAAAACACTGTACTACAGAGACACAGTCACATTAATGTTTATAGCAGTATAATTCATAATAGCTAAACTGTGGAACCAACCTAAATGCCCTTCATTAGATGAATGGATAGAAAGATTATTTCTTTGATAGATCTTAAATGGCTAACTCATTCTCTTGCTTATTTTCAGAGTGACTACATGAAAGGATTTACCAAAGCTATGATGTTTTACATATATTAGTATGTTTTTATAATTATTTGATCACTGCATACCTAATTAGATGATACTCCAGGTGGTTTGGTTAAGAACCTTGTGTGAAGCTTCTGTTTACAAAATACCATATTCTTCATTCAGAACATGGCACACAGAATATCTATGTCAAATATTGATTGAAATAATAACTGTCCAGAAATATATAGAAAAAGTATCATAATTTCACATAGAGCCACCTTGAACTAATAGAATAATTGTTTTTATTTAATCATTTATTTGTATTTTATTTATTTAATTTTTAGACACATGGTACCAGAAGCAATTCTGGGACCAATTTTTCAGAATTGCACAAGCTAAAGAAGCATTCCAGAATTATTTTTCTTTGAACAGATGGTAGCTGCTTTATAAAAAAATGCATGCTATTTAAAAAAGCTAAAATGAGTTTATATCAAATAAAATATATCTGAAATTCCAGAGGAAATATTTTCTGTCTAATGATTATTCATAAATTCTTACCTAAAATTATGATATAATTTGAAGCTAAAACATTTCATAATTGACAAGATGAGAAATTTCTTATATGCATTAATGTTTTATTTTATAAGGAAAATAATGTATATTATTAAACCACATTTAATTCATATTAGAATTTTAAATTATGTTTGCCTCTAATCAATATGAATTAAAGACATTATTTTGGGAGAGAGACTTCATAAGGGAAGAGTTTTCCAGAATACAGTTTTAGAAATAAATGAAATTTGTGCAAGAATATACTTCATTGTTAATAATGTGAATAATCCCTTCAATTTATATTCCATATTTGTTACAGCTTACGTAAGCTAGCCATGATATGGAGTAGGGAGAAGTGTATTTCCCTGGAGGCTCTGCCAATCACCAGCTACATGGCTCTGGGCAATGCAGAGAGGCTTCCTGGATCTTGCTTTCCTTTTACCAGAATTAATGTGCTACTCTTTATTATTTCTAAGGGAACATTCAAAGCCATGATTTTTGTGGTCTGATTTTCTTATTCATATAGAATACAGTATTTATGGAGTCTATATTTTTATCCTTGAAGTTTTCATAATGGGTAAATTAAAATAGCTTAAAGAAAATCACAAAAGTGTAAGTAAAAAGGATAAATAGACCTGGGGATTATTTCCCAATTTGGATGATTTTGTTGCTGAGAGATTGTTTCCATGGTACATATTCTGTCATAATCACTAGAAAAGATGTCTATATTACTTTTATTTGCTCTGACAATATCAGTTGTTAACTGTCTTACAATTCCTTTTCAAAACAAAGATTGAAGCAAGGACAAAGCATGAAACAGTATAAACTCATTACTGTGACAAAATGTAGTTCTAACTCATTATCATTTAAAAACTATAATCTTGTGTTTGCTCAATATGTGATAGTCACTCAGGGATACTGCATCATTATCTGTCCTTAGAGACCATTTAAAACTTTCTCTGCAGGAAAAGTAAAGGCCAAAAAAATCAACACCTTTCTATTTGAAATCAGACTGTGCTTTAGCTATATATATATATATATATATATATATAATCAATTTAGAAATTATCTTCTCTATTGTAAATCAGACATATTACAGTATATTTCTTGCATACATGCATGTATGTATACATTTACATGCATGAAGATATATAATTGCATGTTTACAAGTTACATGATTTAAGCATATGTCAAAACATATATTTTTCAGTTAATAAAGAATCATAGATACTTATTCAGGAATATTAATGAAGATCTAACTTGCTCTTTTGAATAGGCAGTGATTCTTAATATAAATTCTTTGGTGTTTTCTTCATTTCTAGATCATACTCCTGAAAGACAGGAATTAGGTAGCATTACATTAAACACACTTTTTTAAGTTCCATATAGGCAGATATGTGAGTGCCTTTGGTCAATTTTGATATAATAACTAATGTAGTGAACATTGTCATCTTTTGTTTATTAATTTTTCTTTTCTAAATTTGTGTTTTTCATATATATTTTGCTGTTTTATATCTTTGGTAGGTAATAGAAAACAATCTGATTATTATTTTATATTAAAGGAATGTAATAATTACTTTTCTTTAATATATGTTCACCTTTGATACAATATCATTCAAACTGTATATTGCAGTGAATTAATATTGTGAACAGTATTTTTTGTGTTAATTATGTGAGACTGCCTTGTTAGTTAATTCAAAATCTTTGTTGTTGTTATTATTTATTGTTGTGATGCTGGATATCAAAACCAGGTCTCATGGATGCTAGACAAGCTCTGGATCACTGAACTGCATCACCAGCCTAAAAATATTTTTAATGATAATGTTAGAGTATAATTTTAATGTATTTAGTCTTATCTAAATAGAGTAGGATATTTTATTTCAATATTGTTTAAATTTAGTAATTCACCATGCACAACATAATAGCTGGAAAATATTAGCTTTATTTTTTTTAAAAGAAATAGACACATAAATAGTATGTGCCTATATAATTTTCTTCCAATTGAGAATTGATTAAAGCAGCTTCCTCCAGGTATTATTTTGCATACGTTTTGTTGTTGCTGATGTTTTTTTTTTTCCTTCTTCCTTTCTCCCCCCCACTGCTATTTATTTATTAGATTCTCCTCTTATTTCATTAATTTTCATATTTTAGGACTTGCATTTAGTACTTAAATATCCTTTTGTTTCTCCTAGTGACTTAAATAATTCATATATTATTATTTGTGGTTTTAGAGATCAAACCCAGGCCTTCCCACACACTGGATGAGTTCTGTAACTGAGCTACACCTCGGTCCTAACTCATAATTTTTTTCTGCTTGCTGTGGTTTGTGTACTTTGGCTTCCTAACATTCATAGCCTTAGTTGAACTCTGATTTTGACATTTCCCCATGGTCTTGGGTGGGAATAGCCCTACTTATGATTCTGGCCTAACATAAAGACACTGGCTAATCAAAACCCCAGCTTTCACAATAAGGGAATCAATGTGGCAATTTGCATCAAGTAAATGGTTTTTCTTGATAGAATCACTCAGTTGACTGCAAAAAAAAAAAAAAAAAAAAGTCTTGGCTGTCTTCCGATCTCATTCTCATGTTTTTAGTTAAACACACACACACACACACACACACACATTCAAATGTTCTTTGAATGGTGATTTGCCTCAAATATCAGTTGAAAAAATTGTACTTTTAGGTATTTAGAATATTTCATTCTGGTATCCTATTACCACCAAAAACTGGGATAGGACAACAAATTTCTTAAAGTTTTGTACAAATACAGCTGCAGGCTTTTTCAATATGCTGGACTCTTGGTACATGGTTGATAAAGAGTAAATGAATTTTCTTTTACTACTTTATCACACAAGGATGAGATATATAGTCCCATAATGAATAAAAACCATCATTATTATTATTTTTTATTGGGTTTCAAGTACATGGGTCCCTAACCCTCAGTTACTTGATGCAACATAGTATCTTTCATAGGCCCCTGGAATGAGGGAATTGCTTTCAGACTCTTAATTTATATTTTAACATTTAAGTGTTTACCTGCCATATTAAGGCAATACCCTGAAGAAACTGTAAATCTTTGGAGGCTTTATGTTGAAAATGTAAACTTTTATCTGCAATTGAGTCATTTTTTCATAGTTGATAAAATGACCATGAATTAATGGTTCAAGAACTTCCCCTTTGCTTTCCTCCTTTCAGCATCAAAATACACAATGGAGTATTATGCAGCACTAAAAAATCACAAAATCATGGAATTTGCAGGGAAATGGATGGCATTAGAGCAGATTATGCTAAGTGAAGCTAGCCAATCCTTAAAAAACAAAGGCCAAATGTTTTCTTTGATTTAAGGAGAGCAGCTAAGAACTGAGCAGGGGGGAAGAGCATGAGGAAAAGATTAACATTAAACTGAGATGAGTGATGGGAGGGAAAGGGAGAGAGAAGGGAAATTGCATGGAAATGGAAGGAAACCCTCATCGTTATACGAAATCACATATATGAGGTTGTGAGGGGCACGGGGGGGGGAGGGAAAAAACTGAACAACAACAGATGAGGTAGAGAGGGAAGATGGGAGGGGAGAAGAGGGGGGATAGTAGGGGATAGGAAAGGCAGCAGAATACAACAGTCACTAATATGGCATTATGTAAACATTGTGAATGTGTAACTGATGTGATTCTGCAATTTGTATTTGGGGTAAAAATGGAAGTGCATAACTCACTTGAATCAAACGTATGAAAGATGAAAAAAAAAGAGTGGAGAGCACTAAGTCCTCTGCACATCATTGTGTGAGTCCACAGGCCTCACTGGGCGTCTCCTCCAGCACTTTCTGTGCTATATCAGCTCTCTAAGTGCAGCTGTTTTCTCCTTGGTTGGGAGTTTGACTTCTGTGCAAGCACGTGGTGTCTTCTCTTTATTAGATAATGATAATATCCTCAGTTTCTTAACCCTGATAATGGTAGTGTCAAATTTGATATGAGTTGAATTCTGCCACCCCTTCCAAAAGAAAAAAATAAAACTATATAATATTATTTTGACTTTCAGGATTTGAAGACAAGGTTTTTACAGAGGCATTGAGGTTAATATGAGAAAATGAGGTTAGGCAGGTGCTAATCCAATATGACTGGTGTCCTTATGAAAAGGGGGCACTGAAACACACATAGAGGGGAAAAAACAATGTGAAGAGACAGTCAAAGACAAACATTAAAAATAAACCACTAAGTGGAAAGGACAGATTTTAATTAGTAATAACCATCACAATAGGCAAGTGTTCAGAGTGAAGTGATTTCAACTTAAACTTGTACTGAGCTTGATTTTTTTTTATTTTAAGACATATTGAGGTAGTACAAAGAAGGGTCTCCATGAAGTAAGAGAAGTGAAACATTACAAAGCATTCATCAGTGCAAATGTGATTGGGCTGGCTGTGTCTGATAACTGGCAATTATCAAAGTTAGAATTTTATCCTCTGGCAGATCTTTAGACCCTGCCTTCACCAGTCTTTGCAGAAAGGCACTCTAAATTGTTTTGGCAGCCTTGAGTTTTCTGAAGCAGAAAATTTAAAGGGAGCAAGGATTTTCTTATGGATTTGACTTTAAGCTCTTAGTTAAACTGTGCTAGTGTATAAGTCTTTACAGTCCAATAGATAGATCTATTATATTCGCACAGGTTATTTTCATTATGTCTAGTCACTTTTTACCAAATCATACCTCTGCAGGAGTGTCTACTCTTCAGTAAACCTATGCATGAATGCATACAATTTTTTTTGCATCTTGGATCTTCATTACTAAAATCATTCTTGTTGCATAAAATCTTAATTAAATATATTTGATATGCTCTCCTCCTGTTAATTTGTTTTTCATTATAGAATATCACCCAAGAATCTTGTGATGGGTGAAAAAAATATATTAATTTTTCCACTTCAAAGCTATTCTGAAGATTCAAATGAGGATAAGCTAAATCTGGTTTTGATGAATGTACATGTTTTATTCATCATAATATGACTTCTTATATTTTATATATTTATATCAGTTTGCAAGCTTCTTTAACTTAATCTTAAGAATAGTTTTTGTAATGTCTACATTTTACCTGTAGTCAAATATCATGAATATTATTAAATTTATATTCAAAGAGGATCAGAACAATTTGTAATCTTGTAAAAAATAAACAAAAAATGCTGTTTTAGTAATTCTGAGAAACCAAAGGTAATTATCTTATTTGCCTTAATGTTAATAATTTTGTAATCAAAAGTTAATTCCTCCTTCAGTCTTCCAAGATTTCCAAAATAATACCACAGTATCATTGCTTCATTATACAATATACTTGAATATTGTATATTCTCTTATCTAAATTTTGCATAGAATTCCACTACATTTAGGACAAATTTTTTAAAAATGGGCTATCACAATATGATAGATGTTTCAATAATTTCGTAAAATAACCTTCTCTCTTTAGAACTTCAGAGAATGTGAAATTATTTAAGGATCAGGCAGATGACAGTATAATGTTTTCCAAAATATTATTTCTTTTTATCAGTATATAAATATATTTTTATCAATATATAAAAAGTTCTCAGTCATTACAAGATATTTTTCTTCAAGATTGTTAGTAATTATAATGTTAGTAGTGCCAAAAACACGGGGAAAAGGGAAGAGAATGGATTTTCCAAGTAATTTGTATATCTTTGTACCTAGATGAAATTTCAGCCAATCTTCAAATCTCATACATCATCTAATACTTTGCAATTAATTTTTTAGATGCTCCACATTTCAGTGTAAAAAACTTCCTTCATATAATAAGGTCTGTAGGGAATACTTGACTGGTAACCCATCATTGTTCTATTAAATAAGATTGAAAGACATGTTAATATTAACCAATACACTTAAATTATTAGCACCACTTTAATAAAAATATTGAAAGCATTATTCTTAGCTGTGATTTTGTTTTCAGTTCCAATGATTCATTAGGTATGATGATTTTATTTTTCATTCTCAAATAGAACAAGTTTATTGCTAAAACCAATGATACATGGGTTGCAAAAATTTCACCAGATTGAATAACTGAAATATATATTAAAATAAAAAGGTACAGTCAAAAATTATAATTAGACACATGAAGTAGAATAAATGAATACAATAAGAACTAAGGTTTATATACAGTTTCATTATTCTAGGATTCAGCGTGTTTTTAGTGACTCAGCATTTTTGCTGTACCTCAAGTAGGTAAGAACAAAATGTTAGAATAAAAGGGGTGGAGATATCCCTTAGTGGAATTTCATTTCTTTAACATACTTGAGGCTCTTGGTTCAATTCCCAGGCATGAACACACACATATGTGTGTGCACACACACACACACACACAAACACACATACACACACACACGCACAAAGCAGGAGGAAGGGAGAAGTAAAAAATAAAAATGATATAAATAAATAAATTCCTGTTAAACAGTGAAAATAGTTTTGGAATCGTATTTGAACGAAGAAAACAACATTATGCTTTATATCTAAGAATTCCCCTTTCAACATGGCCCGAATTTGATAACATGGATTTGGACACTAGCCAGAATTTCACAGATGAATGTCATTAATCATGAAAGGTTGTGGTCAAAATCACATATATTTATCAATGCATATACATAATTTATACTGCTTTCTACTTAATGAATGATGAAAATAAATTTATTTCATACTGCCAATAATTCAGAGGAAGTACACATAAATACATACAGTACCATGACTAGATAGAAGAAAAGTGGGAAAAATATCAGAAAAAACTTGGATTATTCTTGTCACAAACTAAAATATGAAGAATTGATAGCTCATATATGATTTTAATCAAATATGTAAAAGGAAGAAACAATGATTTTATAAGATGCAGAAACTATTAAAATATAACCTTAAACCTGTATTTGGATTTTGGGTTTAAATTGTAGTTGTAACCAATTATTGCACATTTAGTGACTTAAAACAGCATAAATATAGACTTGGATTGTGGCTCAGAGGTACAGCACTTGCCAACCATGTGTGATACACTGGTTTCAATCCCCAGAACCACATTAAAAAAATAGGACTAAATAAACAAAGGCATAATGCCCATCTACAAATAAATGATATTTAAAATAAACAGTATAAATCTAACATGTTTCACTGCTTAAAGTCAGGTCAGAAGTCTAAATTAAATATCATAGGCCCCTGCCATTTTTTCTCTAGGACAAGTTCATTCTGGAGTCTCTAAAGAATAAAATCCTTTTTTAAAAAAATATCCTACTAGCTTCTAACAGTCACCTTTCATCTTTAGGTCATATCATTTTCCTCTAACTTCAAAGTCAACAGCTTTTCATCTTAACATCTGTCTATATATCCATAGTCACATTGGCTTTTCTAATCTGTCTATTGTAAGTATCTTTGTGATTACTTTGCTACCTAGAAGAGCTAATATAATTTCCTGTATACAGTTTATATCTAGAGTATCACCCAAAAGCTTAAGTTAGATGATGCAACAGTATTTTGAGGTTAAAAAAGAAAATGGAACATAAGGATTCTATCCTCATCAGTACTTTAATTTATTTGATAGATTGATAATTTGAATGGATTTACTGGATATTGTGGTCAATAAAATATATGAGTTTGGCATGTTGAAGGAAGAGGTTGATTTGGGGCCTGTACTTTTGAACTATATCTATCCTTGGCCCCATCCTGTCACTTTCTCTCTGCTACATAGCTAGCACAAGTTGGGTAGCTTTTCTCCACCACATGATTCTACCATGATGCTTAGTCTCACCTCAGGCATAGAGCAATAGATTCAGCCCATCATGGACTGAGAGCTCTGAAACCATGAGTCGAAATCAATATTCCTCTTCCTGTAAATTGTTTTTGTCAGGTATTTTGGACACTGCCACAAAATGCTGACCAATATACTTGCTATCTGAAAATTTTAATGTAATCTCATCTACAGAGTCCATTGTAAAATTTAAAATTACATATTTTTATGGTCTTGGGATTGGAAGGTAGGCACGTTTGGGGAGTCATTAATTCCATCTACCAAATTGACTGACAGCATAGTTACTCATATTAATGTACTGTAATTAATCAATGTACCATTACTCCTAGCAAGACCAGTCTTCCTTGTTTATTCAACACAAGACTGTACCAGTTTTACAAGTGAAATATGGGGTGAAACTGTACCTCTGTTCCATGGAAACAGGAATGAATTTTACTTTACCTGAATCCCTAGAAAACTTTAGTCTTTATTCATCCCTCAAACCTAAAAATCATGATATCTATCTTAGGCAATGATGAATTTCATTTTAAGGACACTTGCTTATATATAGGGTAATCATGGTTAAAGAGTTGGTTCAAATAAAACTAACAAAGATTGAGTTATTTGAAATGCAGTAGAGACATTGATATGTTATATACTTTTCATGATATCTCTTTGTGACTCCTATGCTTTTTGTTACCAAATGAATAACCAAAGCTAATCAATTTCATCTTTAAACTGTGTCAATCTCTAGATTATTCATATGACATGAGAAGTGCATGCCCTCAAGAAGGGATGAGCTAATATCACAAAACTGAGAGGTAAAACTCTCAGTGCTAGGGAAACACAGAAAAGCAGTGAACTAAGAAAGTGAGTCACATCACCATAGAATGACAGCAGTCTAAATACCATATGCATAATAAATATCAATACATACCTGCATGGACGTCGGTATACTTCTGGTGCCTCACCTAAACATAAACCTCATCCAAGGATCCACCCAAATATCAACAGAACTTCTAAGAATCTAAGTTGCTGGGGTCATTTATGCTCACAGATTAATGTGATACCTATTATCACCACAGAATACCTACAGGCAGTTATTCTAGCTATTCTAGTTATTCCAGCTATTGCTCTTACATTCTCAAGTTTATTATCTCAAAACAGTCTTTATGCTCACCATTATTGTTCAGTGATTTAATTCCTGTGTAAATGCTAATATTGATGTTATGAAATTTATTCCAGATGTTTTTTTAAATCATATACTTTCTGATGGAGTAGTAGAAACATTTTTAAAAATATAATTTGAAATTATCCCATACATAAATAAATTAGATAAAAATATTGATATTATCTAAATTATTTTGGAGCCTAGAAATAGCTCTCTAATGCACATAAGAATGTCCATCACACAAATACAACCACACTCACCTTTTCACACACACACATACACACGCAAACACACAATAAACATGACAGAATTAAATACCTACAAGGTACTGCTGGCTCAGGCATATCCAATAACCACAGAGTCAGTAGTTGTACTTAGACCAACTATCCAAATTAAAGTCTTTACAAAATGTATAGTGGCCCTAGAGCTTTTCTAGTTCATTTTAGATTTCTGACCTTCAAACCTGTTAGATAATAAGTTTGTGCTGTTTTGAGCCACTGTCTTTGTAGGATTTGTGTGTGGGGGGTGGGGTGGGGATACTGGATATTGAATCCTGAGCCTTCTGCATGTAAGCAAGTGCTCTCCTGCTGGGATAAATCCTGAACCCTTGTGTTTATTTTTAAAGCAAAAATAGGAAAGTAATGCAGATTTTTTAAACAGTTTCATTTGTTTAAGAGGTACCTTCTGACAGATGTTAAAAAAAAATGTAAGACTAAATGAGGCTAATACCCCAACAAAGAAGACAGCAGTGTAGTATTGCCAGAGATAAAGCATACCAGGCATGCTGGATTTCTTAAGATGTTCTTTAAGATGTTCTTGGAAGAGGTGACATTTAATTTAAGACATAAAAATGAGAACGAGCCAGATGTTTAAAGACAGATTGGGGAGTTGTCTGAGACATCTTTCTTGTTATAGTGAGCATTATGGATAAATAAAGGCCCCGTGGAGGAAATAGCTTGACAGGCTCAGATACTAAGAGAGCACCAGCATGGCAGGATGCTGGAAATTTGGTGGGGAAATATTATTTTTAATGAAGAAAAAACTGAATTAATTTCTTTGAAAATTTGATTGATCGATTATTTCAGACTAATTGGATAGATTTAATAAGATGGAATATATTTAAAAAAAATCTTAGGGAGACAAGAATATATCTTTTGGCTTTTGACTACTGAAAAATGGGAAACTGTTAGTAGTGTACAATTTTTGCCTCACCCATGAGCTTCTGAATCAGAGCCCACATTTTAACACGATTGCCAGGGCACTCATCTGCACATGAAAGTTTGAGAAACACTGAGGATTTTGACTCAATTTGTCTGAGGTGGCTGAGCTGGAGAAATATTATCCATAGACAGCACTTTACATGCTGGTCATGAAGAGGGAAAGTAGTTCCTTTATAAGAGGAAGAAAAGTAGCAAACCTGGTTCAAGTGCTGTTCAGACAAGCAAATTTATTATTAAATGCTGTTTATCTTTGAGAAATTAATAGCACTAGCATTTGCTCTCTTTGATATTCTCTTAATATTTAAGTGTTTGTTATTACCTGAGACAAAAGAAAAGGAAGAAAAGGTTTTAGGAGACGGAAATAGGTCAAAATTTCATTTATTCATTCATAACCTTTATTATAAAAATAACAGTACTGATATGTAATAAAAAATAAAGTTTCTACTTATGATACAACACAATAAGAGAAAAGTGTTTCATAGGAATTGTGGCATTTCATATCACAGACATCCTGTGAGGTGAGTGTAATCAGAACTACAGCTTTACAAATAGGTAAGCCGGAAAATGCAGAGTAGTGGAACTTATTTTACCCAGCAACCTTTTGTTTCGAAGTATACTTGATGATTATTTTTTCTATTTCTTTTTATAAATATAAAAAAATTACCTATATGTAAAATTAAGATGGTGCATTTCAATAGCACATTTATCATTTGCATGGTACTTAGTTATGCATGGATAGTTCACTTATAGCTTGTGAACTCACATAGGGCTCCACTTCAGCTCATTTTCTCTATTTTTTAATATCTTGGCCATTAGAGCAGATTTTCTGTAGATGAGCCTTGCATTTTAAAATTAGTTATTTTAAAGTAGTTGGAAAATGTACATATCAAGACAGAGGAAACATGCATAACATTTTTTATTCTTATTTTCATGTGATTGACATACAATTATTAATTTCTCAGACAATTAGGAATATATAGGGAGATTGAAAAAAAAATAATTATAACCATGACTTTGGAGAGAGAATTATTAGTGAGAAGTTATCTTATAAGGCTCTTTTCCTTTTTCAGTTTCACAGTTTTGAAGCACTAAGTGTATTTTTTAATGTAAATTTTTTTATTTATATATTACAGAAGAATGCATTACAAGTCTTATTACATTTATAGAGCACAATTTTTCATATCTCTAGTTGTATACATAGTATATTCACACCAATTTGTGTCTTCATACATGCACTTTGGATAGTAATGATCATCACATTCCACCCATGCCCCCTCCCTTCCCCTCCAACCCCCCTGTACTATCTAGAGTTCTTCTATTCCTCCCAGGTACCCGCTCCCTATCCCACTATGTATCAGTCTTCTTATATCAAAGAAAACATTTGGCTTTTTTTTGGGGGGGGGGGAGATTGGCTAACTTCACTTTGCATTAGATGGCCTATAATAGGTGAATTGATTTAAAAAATGTGGCATATATATACAATGGAATATAACTCAGCAATAAAAGAAAATAAAATCATGGCATTTGCAGTTTAATGGATGGAATTAGAGAAGACAAAGTGTATTATTTATTGAGTTAATTAAAAGGACAGATAAAGCTGAAGTTTAGATATGATTGAGATTATATTCTTAAAATGCTCTCTACTTCTTGGGAAGTGGAGTAAGAGAGGTAGAGATGAGAGAGAGAGAGAAAAGATAAATGTATGGAAAGATTGTACCATTGGATATTGAAATATTAGTTTATGGAGTTAAGAGTAAAAAAAAACAAACAGATTGTCCTACTTAATCTAAGAAAGATTTTATAGAATTTATGGAACAGGGTGAAGTTTTCCTGTGGGGTGGGGGGGTGGAGTCAGAGTAGCAAATTTTATGGGAGAAAAACAGCCAGACAAACAAAATAAAACAAACACGAAAAATAGAGAAGCAACAAGTACATGATATTTTTCAAGTGAAATGCTATATTCAGTGTACTGTGCAATGGGACCCTTCCTGAAACCTTGAATAAAATTGCAAAAAGCAAATTATACTGGTTTTGATTAGATGCCTTTTAGAAGCCAGTGAAGGGGAAGAATTTTATCTCAGGGCCATCTGGGGCCAGAAAGACAGTCATCTATCTGGATTATCATCCATAAATTCGCTTGGATACTTTTTCTGCCAGATATAAAATATGGAGAGGAAAACAAATTGCATGCCCAACTTTAATGTTTGAAGAATCTTCACAAGCGAGGATGTTTTAATTTATTTTAAATTGTTTCCTTTTATAATATTATTCTAATATTAGTTTCTCAAAAACATAAAATTAATTGAAAATATTCTATGTATGTCTAATAGTACCAGTGATACCAATGACGATTGTCATGCAATATTTATTTATAAAACCATTTATTTTGCACAAATCAGCTAAACAAATCTGAATATTGATTAAAGTATGCAATGTGTTGCCTGCAAACATCTACCTACCTTCATTATACATGGATATATACTCTTACAAGTTCTACCCCTCAAAGAATATTTCTTTCACAATATCTGCATTTAAAACAATGTTTTCATGATAACACTATCAAGAATAGTTAAAGGGCATTTAGTGATTTTTTTGTTTTATATATGTATATATGCCAGGCATGGTTCACACCTGTTATCCCAGGGGCTCAGTAGGCTGAGAGAGAAGGATGGAGAGTTCAAAGCCAGCCTCAGCAATTTAACAAGGCCCTAAGCAACTCAGAGAGACCCTGTCTCTAAATCAAATATAAAAAGAAGCTGAGAATGTGGTTCAGTGGTTAAGTGCCCTTGGGTTCAACCTATGGTGTGTGTGTGTGTGTGTGTGTGTGTGTGTGTGTGTGTGTATAAAATACACATATGTGTGCCTTAAGAATAAACTCTGATATTAATATAGCAAGCTGTGAATATTTATGCTCTATTTATTATTAGGAAATGAAGACATGGAGTGATACAATTAATGATAGAGGTAAAATTTAACAAATATTAAGGATGCTGTATTAATTTTTGTAGAGTTGTCATAAGAAATTAGCAAAAACCAAGTAGCTTAAAACAACAGAAATTTAATTTTGTGGTGCTTTTGCGGGCCAAAATTCAGAAGTCAAATTATCAACAGAAAATAACTCTTTCTTACCCCTTCTTAGCTCCAGATGGCTTGAGGTATTCCTTTAGGTGGTAGTTGAATCACTCCAGTTTCTGTATTCATCTACACATAAGCTTCTTCCCCATCTCTCATTGTGTTCTCAACCTTTCTAATTATGGTAGAAATTAGTTAGATTAAAATGTCTTATCTAATTATGATTTAGCCCTAATCCACTATTATCTCATCTTTACTTGATTACATCTTCTAAGATCCAACTTCAAATAAGGTTACATTTATCAGTATCAGGGCTTAGAATTTGAGCATAACTGTTTAGAATATTCAACCCATCACAAAGAGTCTCCACTGTCTCAGAATATAAAAAAAATATTAAAAATTTAACTGTTTATTCCAACTGATAATTTAAAAATTCCTTAGGAGACAGAACAAAATATTTTGTGCACAGACAAGGGTAAGCTGATTTGAGATCAATGGGAATTCAAGGAAAGTTTCTAAGTTTATGTAGGGTATTACCCTCAGAAGTGTTCAGTGTCTCTGCAGTACCTTGGCTAATTCTGAACCACTGTTTAGCTGTCCGTAGCACAATTGTTCAGTAATTGACTAGTACTGAGGAACAAAATGACCTTTGAAAATGCCAACTTCTGATCAAATTCTGAAGCAAAAGTCTTTAGCAAACTACATTTATAGCAAACTACAAACTATATTTCTGTATCAGATCCTGCTGCTCTTATAGTTCTCATTCTTTTACTCTGAAGGCCAAATTAGTATGAACTTCCAGTCAATAAATAAGGATGGTTAAAATTTTTCTAGTTAAAACAGCATCACAAGTGAAACACCTGTAGGGTACTCAGAAAGACATAAAATAGAATAAAATAATAATATAAACATGAAGCATATTTTCCAGCAATTACTTTTGAAAGTGCTTTATTATAAGGTTGAACAGTGAAAATAAATATTTGAATTATATGTTGCAAAATATGTCATAAGTCTTTAATATGCTACCTATGAATGTAAGCATAATTATGTGAATAAAAATATTAAAAACGGTAATGATAAAATCATTCAATACATCATTCCACATATTTTGGAGAATACATATTTTTATTAGAGCATTTTAATTATACATAGTAGTTGGGTTCATCCTATAAATCATGCAGCATGGAAATCTCTTTCAATTCACATTGTCTGCTTTTCCTTCTCTTACTCGCTCCCTAACCTGGTTCTTCCTGTATTTTGCTGGTCTTCCTTGGAGAACATATTTGAACATACATGGTATACACAACAAGAATAAATAATTACAATATAATTTAAATAATAAACATGAAAACATAATTCAATTTCATTTATTTAATGTGAAAAAATACCTACTGTTAAAATGACCTAAAAAAGTCATCAAAGTCATGTGACTCCCATCCCCCTTAGTCAAAGGAGCCATGCAAACTGAAGGACAGACTTCTGATGAGGGCATCATACACCAGCATGTAAGGTTCTGAAGAATGCAACCTGGAGAGTTTCTCAGTGGCCACCAAAGCATTCTGTCCACTGTTAGCATGAGGTTGTTTCAGGAGTGTGGTGGTGTCCACCTGCAAGTGAGCTGGGTTCCACTCAAATTGAGGTTCCAGTGTTTAGACTGCCAAGATAACTCTCACACCAAGAAGGTACAAAAAGGTGGGCTACCCACATGGTGAAGCTTTCCAGAATCAGCAGCATCACTGCCAATCACTCCAAAAAAAATGGCTTGAGAGAGTTCTGGAGAGGAATCTGGCTTGAGATCCTGGAGTTGTAGGCAATGGATTCTCTCTTGAGGAAGGGACCTTGTGTGGAGGGAGATTCTTCCTATCACCTTGTTCAGATGAGGGGCAGCAGACAGAATGGACAGACGGAAATCCAGGAATCAGGGGTGCTTTACCACAGAACCGTCCCCTAGTCCTTTCTAACGTTTTTTTATTCTGAGACAGGGTCTTGCTAAGTTTCTGATGCTGGTCTTGAACTAGAGAATCCTCTTCAGCTTCCCAAGTACTGAGATTACATTCGTGCCCCACTGCATCTGGCAAAACTTTGTCACAAGGGATTGCCTGATCTGGCCATACAGGCGTCATGGTTCAGGGTAGTTTGAACAGACATCCTAAATGACTCTGTATGTGTTCCGGACTCATGGCCTAGGAATGGAGGTCTCAATAGTGATTCTGACTGGCACCTGGCTGTAGACTTACTTGTGGCCACACTGGAATTACCTTCAATGCCCTGTGTGGTTCACGGAGGCTGTTCAGTGAAGGGGCACATACATCACATCAGACAGAGGCAGCTTCCCATACTGGGCCCCCTGCTCATCAATGGTTACCTGGAACAAACCAGTGTTGTCTACTGGAACCTCTTACCTTAATAGAGATGTGGATACCTTTGAGGGGATTAAGGAACTGCAGACTGCTTATGATTCACTAATCATCACAGGAATCTAATTAAGACACTGAAGCTATTTTACCTTATGAATATATGTGTGCACATGTGTGTATATATATGTTTTCTTTGTGTGTGGATCAGTGTATCTGTATTTATCAGTGTGTACTATTTTTACTTTGCTGTGGGTCCCCTCCAGGTCAACTGTATTACCTCTTAGTATTTGGAGTGCCTGCCAACAGCTGACCCTTGAGTAGTGGTTCAAATTATCCCAGCCCTCCTCACGGTACATGATAGATTACTGGCTCCATGATGATGGTTCCTGGTACCTATGAGGCTGGGGTGAGGGAAGGCAAGGGTGTAGGACTAGGGGCATGCCCTGATATCAAATGGAAAGCATGAGATCAAAGTTGCTGTCAGTCAGGGGCACAGAGACATACAAAGGGCCTAAATAAAACTCAGAATGAGCAGCTCAGAACTTTCCTGCCCCTCCACCCTCAGTCACATGGGGAGGTGTACATGCATGCAAAACTCTGATAAGAATCCTCCAGACCTGTTTTGTTCTCTCATCACTACTCAGAGCCCAAACTATTAGTAATGGGTTCTCTGTTTGTGACGGATGACTGCCTGTCATGTTTTCATATACAGGTATTGATTTTCATAATTACCTGTTGTCCAAATACTAATCTTGCAGTCACTAGCCTTTCCAAATTTACTCAGTCCTCTAGTCTTTCTATTGCATTTTATTGGATTGATTTAGCCCTTCAGTCTACATTTCATTATTGGTATTGGCTCAGCTCACACAATGGGTATGCCATTGAGTAAAAGGCAAAATTAAATCTCCTATATGTGGAGGCCATAAATCATGCCTTGCTCGTTACTTATTACAGTGCTTTGTACAGATTTCATATAATGAAGCCAAGAAATTCAGTTTTGTTCAAAATGATGCTCGATCTTATAGGTACAAAGTAGAGAATTCACTGCCATAAATCATAGATGAAAGCCCAGTCCTAACTTTTCCTTGTGGCCTAGTGAACTGGGGTTTGAGAGCCTCCTGGTGCACCTCCCAGAATTCAATTTGGTTGATGTACAAATGTATGATTAAGTAAATGATTTTTTAAAAATTAAAATAATCCCTTTTGGTCACTTAAAAATGTGGAAATATTTTTCAGTCTCTAGGAGATACATTACCTCGTTTGCCAAAATTTAGGAAACCTGGGTGCATGTGTGTGTCCTGGCTTGCCCATAACTCTCAGGTGTGAGTGGGTCTTCCTCTACCTGCTGTTTTCATCAGAAGAAATGAGAAATGCAGGAAAAACAGCAGAAATAGATTGCTTCTGGGTTCAGGAGAGAGTGCCAGGTAAGGTCCAGCTTGATAGTCTCTAGTGACTTAGGTGAAGTTTGCATTCCATGGTTCATCCTGACCCAGAGTCAGATATTTAGCAATTAGCACAGATCAGCCAGTGTGATTGGAGAACATCACATAAGCAATGAGTCAAAGGTGGACAGAGATGAGATCTGAAGCCAAGCAGCTAAAAAAAATTAAAAGAGGTTGTAGGAAGCTGTAGAGGTGAAGAGGGGGCTAGGTTCTGTTCACAAACATGCCACATGTGTGCGGCTCCTTTTCCTGGACAATGGCTATCTGATCTATAAGTGGGTCCACCTGTGTTAATGGGCAGAGGCACCATTAGGGTGAATAGATGTCAGTGGTGTGTGAACAATGCCTGCAGTCCACACTGTCTCCTACATTGTTGGAAATGTCACAATAAATTGAGTTTCAGAGAAATTGTTAGACCAGGCAACTGGCTTATGTGTATGGACTGCAGGGGGCTTTTCAGGGGTGCTTAAACATAGGTAACTTCTGGATATTTTCACAAATCATTTATTCTTTTTGCTGGGAACTCCTGCTCAGGTGACAATATTAAGAGCATCTCATTGATTGAGGATAATGCTAAGTGCCTTTCATGGGTTGTGATCATTTCAGTTTTTTTTTTTGCTATTTCTTCTCATTTCTTCTGATGAAAACCATGGACTAGGCAGACAGAGAGACACTCACATTCACACCTGAGAGTTATGTGTGATCCAGGACACACACATACACACACACACACACACACACACACACACACATACACACATGCCCACCAATGGTTATCTAAATGGAAGCATTCGCAGTAATGCGTCTCTCCTGGAGACTGCAAAATATTTCCACATTTTTGAGTGACCCAAAGGGATTATCTTAATTTTCTTTAATTTTAAAAATATTTTACTTAATTACACATTGATCAATCAATCAAATTTAATTATAATTTTATTTGATAAAAATTTTAAATATTTAAATAATTTAAAAATTTTTTTTTAGTTAAAAGATGTTTTCATTCACTTAAACAGTGTGCCTTTTTTCAGATCTTAGTCATGATATATGACAATGCCTGTGGGAAGGGTTGACTATAGTCTCTTCTTTATGACAGAAGTGGTCACTGATCACTAATGATGAGGATTTAATTTAGGGCCCAAGGTGGTCGTTCATGCCTCTAATCCTGATTGCTCAGGAGGTAAAGGCTGGAGGATCCAAGCTCCAGGCCAGCCTCAGCAACTTAGTGAAAACTTCTCTCCAAATAAAATTTTTAAACGGTTGGGGAGGTAACATAGAGGCAGAATGCTTCTGGATTCAATCCCCAGTACACACACACACACAAAAGATTCCATTTATGGTTTGACTTGGTCACATTTTGTTTCATGAAAAATGAGCCTCAGTATAATAAAGTCAGCTGAAGTATTGAAAATCTTACGTTCTGAACTTACACTGTTCCAGTACAAGGACCTTGGCCCTACAAAACCAATCCTGATTGTATTTTCCTCTCTCCAAGTAGCTTCTTTATATTTGCTGTATAATCCACTCTGCTAGAGATTTTTATTATTAAAGAAATGAACTTTTCATATTGAGTGGCAATTAAGAAAAGATAATATAAACCAGGCTCTCAGTGGAATCTTTTTTTAAGAGCAACAGGGCATTATAATACCCTGGGTTATGTGTATGGAAAGGCACATCCAAGCTGTAGAGGATTTACCAAATACTTGAAATCCAGCCTTGTGGAATCAAAGAAAGCTGCCTACTTCTTATAGTGAAGTGAGAATCTTCCATAAAAATATAATCAAAGGCATACCCACTGAGACCTGGTAAGCAGAGTAATTCAGGTTTAAGATACCTGTCTCTTGGAGTTTTTTCCTCTGTGGGGTTTCTTTGTGTGTATGTGTGCGCATGCTTGTGGTGTCAGTTTATCCTTGATAGTATTTTCTTCCAAATTGACAGTATCTTTCTTTAACTATAACATATAAATTGATCTTTGTGTATAAAATATGCACACTTTTCCCTCCCCCATAATTTTGATTTTATTCAGAACAATTTAGAACATTTCATATGTTAAAAAAATTGAGACTTGTTCCTGTCTACTACACTTAAAATGCTTCATAATTTCTGCTTTATTCTTGATTCTTTCTACCTCATATAGTTCAAGAGAAACTGCTATCTATCTTTTCAGTTGATTGCCTTTGAATGATTTCTTCTCTTCCTTCACCATAAATTGTTCCACATTTTTTGAAAGAGAGCCTATATTCAGTTTCTAGGTATCAGAGACAATATGCCATTCAGCTGGGGGCTAGGCTGCCTGCATTTGAACCCTTGCTGCTGTACTAATTTCTGGCTCCATGACCTTGACCTTGAGCATGTTGCTTTACCTCTCTGAACCTCTAACAGACTATAAAATGGCTCAGTGACCCCCATATCCCTGCAGAGAGAATACAGGTGAACTGCCAGCACAGATCAAATGGTTAAGTTAATATGAGTTATTATTAGCATCTGTTGCAAATATTAATGAGAGAAATCTCTAGCAGTTAAATATAAAATGTTTTAGTTTGATGGACGAAATTTTTGTACATACTCTGCTGCATGTGTATCGGCTGTTCACCTTTTGAGACTTGCTGTTGTCAGTGAGGGGAAGCTGAAAGGCAGGCAGTAACATGAACAGAGCTAGAAGACCTGTTTCCAGGGGGACACCTGGCCTCATCATGCTTACGCCACATTCTCAGACTGGGAGGTGGAAGGGGCCAGGAATGGGGTGGGGTAGATGGCTAGGTCTCTGTGGAGGAATCAGCTCTCTGGGGGGTTGAAGCTTCTTGGAGATGACAATTTGCAGGAACATGCAGGTTGCCAATTGTGGTCCATGGGGAGCACCTCAGAGCCAGGGCTGCACTGAGCAGGAGGAGAAGATAGCCCAACATACTTTTAAAAAAAAATATTGATGGCTTGGTCCTTCACATGTGAAGTATGTTTAAACAGGCAGAACCAGAATTATAGGGCCAGCATTTGAAGCAGAAAGGGCCACGTGCCACCCTTGGCAGAGGAGATAATAGGAACACAATATTGCTAGTAGATGGGGCAGAGTTACAGCTGAAGAGCACAGATAGGATGCCACCCAGTATCAGTATCAGTGTGGGGGAAGTCACAATCATGGTATTTTCAAACAAGGAGAAGCAACAGAGATGAGGCATTGGGAGTCACCCAGTGCTGGTGATCAGGCATCATTTTGCTTAAAGATAAGTGAGCAGGGACACAGAGGCAAGGCTGCCTGGGCCTGGTGATTCCCTGGTGCATCTCCCTGCCACATAGGTCTCCTGTTCACATTTTTCTCTTGTGCCTTGTGGCCCTTGAGACTTCATTCCCTGCTCCAGTTAGCTCTTCTCTTCTCACTTGCTTCTCAGTATTGACAGTCACAGTACTCATCAGCCTTAGTAGTTTTCCCCAAGGCCTAGAGATCTGGGCTTGCCTGGCAAAAGGCCTCTTCCCAATGGCAGGGAGGCCTCAGAAATCATTATGGCAGTTCCACAGAAGTTGCCAAATGGGACCCAGTGGTCACTGAACAGAGACATCAGCAGCTGTACTGCTCCAGGAGAACATGAGTGGATAATTATCAGGATCAAGGTCAAAAAGTGCCGAGGGGGCTGGTGGTATAGCTGATAGGTACAGCTCTTGCCTAGCCCATGTAAGTTACTAGGTTTGATCCTCAGCACCACATAAAATTAAATAAATAAGTTGGTGATAGCGCATGCCTGTAATCCCAGAGGCTCAGGAGGCTGAGACAGGAAGATTGTGAGTTCAGAAAAGTGAGGTGCTAAGCGACTCAGTGAGACCCTGTCTCTAAATAACATACAAAATAGGGCTGGAGATGTGGCTCAGTGGTCGAGTACTCTGGAGTTCAATCCCTGGTACCCCAAATAAATAGATAGATAGATATATAGATGGATGGATGGATGGATAGATAGATAGATAGATAGTATTAATATCATCTACAAATGAAAATATTATAAAAAATACAAAAAATAAAAATCCCAGGTCTTGATAGAAGAACTATCACCTCATTGTCTCTTTATGGTCTCTGTAATAGCCATGGCGACCTCCCTAATTTGGCAGCCTTGTCCATTGAGATGTCTAACAGGAGAACTGGGAGAGAGATAGAATCCACACTGGGGAAGACTGGGTATAGGGATGGGAGGAGTTAGTTTGTAGGAGACAGCAAAGAGGGGGAGGAGGAGGAGGAGGAGGAGGAAGAGGAGGAAGAGGTGGAGGAGGAGGAGGAGTCTCTCTTTTCTTTCTTTCCCCAGCTGGCTGTCAGCTAAGATTTTGAGCTAGGGACGTGCCTGGGCTGCAGGAGCACAGGGGGAGGTGACACAACAGTACAGTCAGACCTAATGAGCACTAATGTACTAATGAGCACCTAATGTACTCCCTCAGGTTTAAGTTTCCCTAAAGGAAGGTGGACCAGGCAAGGTCATGGAGGAGAGAAGAGACGAACATTCTGGGGATTCAGATGTGCTCCTGCATGGCAGTCAGAGTGGACGAAGCAAGGGGAAGGCAACAGAAAGCCCAGAGCAAGGCTCCACAGAGGGCAGCAGTGAGCACAGCTGTCTGGAGGAGCCTTTCTGTAGCCCATATGCCACATCCTTCAGCAGAAATGACTTACTGAAAGACAGAGGCCTGGTGACCTGCCTTTGTGAAGGGAACACCTCTCCCTTCTCCCTTGCACCCCAGCAGCAATGGAGAATGAGCAGAAAGGGAAAGGAGGAAGAAAGGAGGAAGAAAAGAGCACACTGAGGGTGGGATGCTGAAGACAGGAGGAGACGAGGGTCCAAGGGTAACAGGCAGGCTTCATGTATGTGGCTGGGATGAGACTCTCTTAATAAGTGGATGGAAGGTAGGGATTCAAACTAATGCTGTGTTGAGACGAGACACCCTATTAAGATTCCAGGTGCACCAGGTTCTCTTTGTAAGACACATAAGTCACAGCACCATCTCAAATCTGGGTCATAACGTGGGAAGAGAGAAGCAGGTATCTTCTGCTATAATCTCTGTGAAGTTACTGGGTTGTGTTTGCTAATTTCAATTTGGGTTATTTTAACTTCATCTTTTCTGGGCCATTCTCCCCTTTTATTTTAATGGGTCTTCTTATTACCTTCCCCCACCTTGGTCAGTTGTCTTTCCAATAATGTGCAAAAAAGACAAAGACTGTCCAAACGTCAGTGCAGGTGCATATGAATCCTGGTGGAGGGCCTGCTCTGATCCAGGGTTTCTCCTAGTGCCTTGTTTCCTGGGCATGTTTCAGAAGCCTATTTTATGTTTTAAAAAAGAAGATCTATTACCTAAAGCACTAACCCATCCTTTGAGGACATAATCCAACTTTATAAACAGCCTAAACTTATTCAGCTCTCTTTTAGGGCATTCTTTCTCCTCATCTTTAGGAGAGGTGTCAGGAAAACCTGAGTTTCCACCTCCCGTCAGGCTTTGCTCCTAGCTCACCACGCTCAGGCCTTGTTTCCAGGTGTAAAATCTCTAGTGTTGAACCAAGGGAGAGGAATCTTATTCATCTGTCACATTCTTGATTTTCCCTTCTAAACCTTCTCCATGGTTTTCTGGCTCTGTGTACCAGAGCCAGTATCTCAACATCTTGCTCCATTTCTAAGTCTTCCATTTCTAAGACTGAAAGACTCTCATGAGTGACATGTATTTTCCTGTTATCAGTGATATATAATGAGACAAGGTTCCCAGAACTGCTCTTGTTGAGATACTGTTAGAAACAGCACAAGAAAACTGCATATCATGTGAAATCCATGCATAGATGATCAATGCATGGACAATTCTCCCTCCTGTCCTTGATTTCATCCCAGTTCTGTGATGAACTGTATTTCCTCAACCTCTGACTTCATTCATCCACCATAAGTGGATTTGCTGCTTTGAGCCCCTGCCCACTTTTTCAGCTTCACCAAGGTTGTTGCTCCCTTTCATTCTAAATCCAAAGATTCAGACCCCCTCGATCTGGTGGAGCTGCAGATGACCAATGACCCTCCCCTCTGGCCCCTGCATGCACCATGTTTAACATCACTGAAGCGAGAACACCATGGGAAGAGCCATCTGAGTTGAATTAGATCCTCAGTTGACTTATTTTAAATGTGGGAAAATTCAGGACGTACTGGATTCCGGATGGAAAAATCAGATTCTGGATGAAAGAAGTGTGTCTTTTTACCCAGACTTTACCACAGATGTTTTGTCTTCTCTCTTCCTTACTAGGTATACTTTGTCATTATAAATGTTTACAGATTTTCAAGAAAAGCTGTGTAAGTGATGATTATATGATGTCTCTCCTGCTTTTATAGTAAGGAAAATGCTTTTAGGTAACTAATCCAGCCATAAAAAGAAATACAAAAGGATGTTATACAAAAACAAAATACAAAATACAAAACAAAATACAAAATACAATTAAAGACTTTCAAATCAATCCATATCTAAGCAAAAAAATGCATTAAAGATAAAAAAGTTAAACTGGGTATTATTGTCCACTAGGAGTTTCTTTACCCCATAAGATTCTGCACGTGTCACTAGGAGTTCAGGCATCAGGAACTTCATGTCTTTTCTCAGTGTTTTGAAGAAGACTGCGAACATCCCATTAATTTCAAATTAAATGTATTTTATTTTAACTTAGTACTAGCTGTTTAAGATGGCATGTGTCTTGTCCTTTTGCTACTAAGAGTTAATTGTAATTGGGTGAACAGAAATATTTTTATTCAACTTCCCAGTAAGCAAAAGGGAAAATGTAAATATATCTTGTTTTATCATATGAATGCAGGCCCGGGGCAATTGAATGACCCTAAGACTTAAGAAGAAACAGATTACTAGTGCTTTTTCCAGGGCTTTTACTTGATTTTTGCATTTCTTTCCCCCCTCACATCTGAGCAATTAAGCTGTGGTTTAGAAACAACATATGAAACTAGATCAAAATAACCAAGGGTAGTTTTTGGACAAACCTCTGTTGTTTCACCATAGCTGTAGTTTTCTTTTCTCATGCGCTCTGTGAACTTTAAGGGCTAGAAATATAACAGAGCATGTACTAGATAATAGAGGAAAAAGGAAAAGCTTAGGTAGGAGGTAGGAGGCCTGGGAAGGGAGAGGAAAGAAAGACTTTTACAAATCACAAGAAAAATGGCACTGGCATTGTGCCTCAAAAAAGATAATGTGGAAAAGAGGCAGTAGCAGCGATGGACTTAGCAAGTATATTTAGAGTAAGAATGATAGAAAGAAAGAAGTGGCCTAATTAGAAGAGAGGGAAAGGAAAAGAGAGGGAGGGGGACAGGGTCAATGACAGAGGAAGAGGGAGAAGGAGAGGCAGACAAAGAGGGAGAGGGAGCAGGAACAAGTGCCGAGGAAATGTCAGGGAAGACAATAAAACAAAAATCAGAAAGCAAAGGACCTAGGGAAATTAGCAAAACACCACTTGAATCTAAGGATACATCTTTACTGGAGTCACAGTGCACCATGAGAACAGGATATTTGGATGATTTAAAAATCCAAGGAATGAATAATTTCCTTCCTGTATTCTATCGTTATCATTAAGACACAAACAACAGAGTGTAACTTTGTTATTATAGATTAATTTTTTTTTTCTTTTTGGTGGTTATATAAGGAATTGAAAGGTATATACTATCTTCAGGAAATACATAAAAATGCCATAGACCTACTTACATCAGATTTGTTTTGTGTATTTTGTCTGACCTGTGTTTTGTACTCAATGAAATTTTGAGGTTTTTAGGCTCTAAGAATTTTGAACACAATCACTTTTTATATAGGAAAGCATGTTAAATTACTCCAAAGGTTTTGAAAGAATTGTGGGGCATATATTTTCTTAGTTTGGGTTTTTTCTTTTTTTAACTTAATTTTTAAATTTGTTTTAGTCAGTTACACATGATGATAGAAGGCATTTATGCACTTTGATATATCATACATAGTTGGATATAACTTCTCATTTTTCTGAGTGTACATGTTGCAGAATTATATTGGTCGTGTAGTCACATATACACATACAGTAATAATGTCTGTTTATTTCTACTATCATTCCTATCCCCACATTCCCTCCCCTCTTCTCCTATCATTGCCCTCTACCTAATCTAAGGTAATCTTATTCTTCTCTAGTACTCCCCCTCACCTTACTGTCAATTAGCATCCACATATTAGAGAAAACTTTTGACTTCTAGTTTTGTGGGTTTGGCTTATTTCACATGATATTCTCCAACTCTATTCATTTACTGACAAATGCAACATATACACATATTGGGTTGGTATGTAGCTTAGTGGTAGTGTATTTGTCTAGTATATGTGAGCTCTAGGTTCAATCTCTAGCATTGGAAAAAAAAATACACACACATACACATTACATACTACACAGGCTTAATGAAGTAAACTTTGTTGAATTCCACTTTCTTTATGAAAACCTTATTTAGATGATTATGCTCCCCATTTTGTTGATTACATTTCTGCTAAGGAATCAGAGGTTGAATCTGGTCATAAGTGTCCTCTTTCTTGACATACAGAAGTATTGGGAGAATGTTGTTCTTATTTCCTTCCTTATTCCTTCTTTCTGGATGTACAAGGAACTCTAAAATGACTGGCATAGGTTTAGTTGGATTGATTGCCCATTGAATAGATTAAATAAATATCTATCAACAACTACAAAATTATTTTAAAAAGTTAAGTGCTTATTATAACTATTAAATATCATAGTAAAAAGTTACCCATCCTGAGGCAAATTTTTAACTTACATTCATTTCTTTAATTTCTATTAGGGGCTGAAGGCTAACAGCAAAGTTAAGATACCTAAAAATTGTTAACAGTTTTGTTTATGGACAGACTGATATCTACCTTCTACAGATTGATTTTCCTTTACTTGGATTTTATGTAGACCCAAAACAGAGGAGGAAAATCTGAGAGACATTGTATATATGTCTCAGGCAATCATTGAGGATACCTTGCAGTAAAATGTGTTTTCTACTCCAATTGCATACGTCCTTACAAAATTACTGTGTCCAATTCAAATTTTCTCTACTAATTTCCTCAAATAATTTTCTATATTCTTGGGAGATTTGGATTCACTGCATGATAATGTATGTAGTTATCAGGTTAAAAATTTTTATTTCCATTCCATTCATATTATGAGGTTAAAAACCATGTTGCTATTGTGATAGAAATATCTTAGTAGAAAAATGTATGAATTTATAATAAGCAAAGCAAATGGAATTTGAAATCATAAGACATATACTTTTATGGAATATTTTCACAGTTTCTAAAATTTCCTGAACTTCAGAAATTAGTCCTCAGAGAAAACTTATTGTATTAGCAACTTATAGTTATGGCTTTCTTTTTTTGCAGTTTTTGCTAATAATTACTGAAATATAGGTAGTAACTTGTCTTATTTTACATTAGAAGAAATAAGTCATTGTAGTTTTGCATAATAAAAAGCAGAAAATAACTAGCCAATAAATGAAGTGCACTATTTTGGCTTTAAATGATTTTAAGTTATGTCAGATTTCTTTAAAATCAAGAATAGACTGATCTTCTGACAGAGGGAATTTATATTTGAAGGCATCCTATTGGAGATGAGTAGAAAGTGAGAGAGGTTGATGGATAAAATATATTAGTGGAGACTGTGATTCAAGGACAGATTATTATATTAATTCTAGGAGTCTAGTCTGAGCTTCTGAGTAACTAGTAAATTGAAAAATTTTTAGTTAAAGTATAGAGTGTATTTTCTTTATTTAGTTTAAGAAAAACTAAAAATTAACTTTTCTTTCTTAAATAAGTTGAGGGAAATCTTTGGGGAAAAATAAAAAATCTTACCCATCCATCAATTAAGGGTTAAAATGAGGAAAAAAATTCTACTTTGAAATTTTCTCTGACATTCTATATGATCTTGGAGAAGACATTTAATCCTTTGCATGCTAGAATACACAGCATAGAATGAAGACAGCAGTGTCTTTTAGAAATGCAAAATATTGTTTGAAAGCTAAACTTAATAATGTAAAAAAGTAACATGTGACATGAAAATAGATTGAGACCTTTAAATTTAAAATATAGTCTGCCTGGCACGGTAGCACATGCTGTATTCCCAGTGGCTCAGGAAGCTGAGACAGGAGAATCTGGAATTCAAAGCCAGCCTCAGCAATGGCGAGGTGCTAAGCAACTCAGTGAGACCCTGTCTCTAAATAAAATACAAAATAGGGATACGGGGGTGGCTCAATGGTTGAGTGAACCTGAGTTCAATCCCTGGTACCTAAATAAATAAATAAATAAACAAACAAACAAACAAACAAACAATATTTTGACTATAAAGTCATTTAGGCGATTTGAGCAAATGTATTCAGATAGATTTACATTTAACTTTGTGTTTAATCCTTAAGTTGGATCCAAATTGTACTAAATCAGGATAGTATAGAATGCTAAAAACCTCAGAGTACCATAAATTTAAAAACAGAAAAATTGGAGAATGAGATACTAGAATTCTACAGATCCTGCAGGAGGGCTTTCCCATTATAATTCCCTTTGTGATCTGAGAGTCTTTTACCCAGATCCCTGAGTACTGGCCATTCAAGCTCCCTTTACACTCCACATTGATGGGAGGCTCAGTATTTCATAAGGCAGTGTTTGGGGCACAGTATTTCATAACTATTTTGCATAGTTGGATAATGAATATCTACTATTGTCAACTTTGTCATATACTAAAACTCTTGGAAAGTTTCTTCACTCTAGCTTTTTTTAAATGATAAATTTAATTACATTTGAATAATTGTTATGTACTGTGAATACAGGGATTTGGAAGGCAGCATACTATGAACATGGATCTTAGCATGTAGGACCACATAGCTTATTAAGAGACAGCTTAAGACCAATACCTGAGAGATTTCATCAAGCAATTGAAACTTGTGATGAGTAATGAGAAGAAAGGGACTGTGGATCAGGAAAAAAAAGTGCATATTCAGAGTCACTGAGTCCAAATAAGCTGTGTCTGGAAAACTGCAAGAGAAGTCAAATAAAGTTTTCTCCTTTATTTTTGTGATAGGTTTTTGAAAAAGTACCAGCTTTATTGTGGTACTTTTTATATACGAAAATGTACGTATTTAATGTGTATCATGTGATGAGCTTGAACTGAGCACCTCAATGAAGGCAATAAAGATCACATCCCAAATTGTCCATGTGCTCTACCTTCTTGTGATCATATGTGGCAAGAATATTTAATATAAGATCTAGTCCCTTAAACATTTAAGTGCATTACCCTGTATGAACTTACAGTACCATGTTGTACAGCAGATCTGTAGACCTTATTCATCTTACATAACTGAAAATGTGTATACATTGAATAGCACCTCCCCATTCCCTCTACCCCCCAACCCCGGCAACCACCATTATATTCTCTGCTTCTATAAGTCACATTTGTGGATTCTTGTGGTGTTTTCCTGTGACTAAATTATTTCACTTAGAATATCCTTATCCAAGTTCACCCATTATTTTTGCATCTTAATGTAATCCATCCCTGTATGTTGAACTCCTCACTGAATGACTGACTATTGTAAATGAATGTTGAATGCTATTTCCATGTCCCAGTTGATATTCTAAGAACTGAGCACAGAGTAATGAACTAATCTTCCTTATTAGGCAAATACTCTAGTGGGGGCAATAAGAATAGTAAATAAATGAGATATGGAATGTACACAAATAAATGTTAGGGAATGTAATGAGAGATAGCACTTGAAGGAAGAGGAAAGGTGTTAGAATTTTAGATACGATGTCCAAGGATGGTTACCATGTAAAGGAAACAGTATAGTGCTAATTGACTTTTTGGGGGGTTGATTATTCCTGGATAACTCTTGAGGGCAAAGCCTCCCTGGTTTGTTCAAGAAGCAAGACAGGGTTAGTGTAGATGAAGTGATATGGAAAAAAGGAGATTAGGATGGATTCAGAGGAAAAGGAATGACTTTATACATCACTTCAAAGGATGTGAGCTCTTACCATGGGGAGAAGTTAAGTAGAGGATTGACATAGTGTGACTTACATAAAAGCAGGATTATTTTGGATGTTCTTTTGAAAATAAACAAAAGTTATCCATGAGCCAAAGGAAGGACCAGGTTCTCTGCGGATAGGTAGAGGAGTTTGAGATTTTGGTGGCTTGGATTAGGATGTAACAGTGCAAGTAGTAAAGATCAGCTATCTTTTCTATATTTTTAAGGAAAAAATAGGAAGCATCAGCTGAAGGATGAATGCAGAATGTGAGAGAAGTCATGGATGACTTAAGAGTTTCTAAATGGAGAAGTCTTCTAAATGGAGAAGACTACAATAGAAGCAAGGCAAGCAGAAGCTATCAGCAGCTTCTAAGTTTGAGAGATCAAGTGAATGTTCAGGAAAAACATGTTGACACATGAGTCTAGAGTTCTGGCAAGAAATATGAGCCAGAAAGATAAATAGCTTTGGGAGTCAGCAGCATATAGTTGATTTTATTAAAAAAATCATAAAACTAGATGAATGATCAAGAGAATGAATGAAGATATAAATAAAAAGAAATCTAAGGACTGATCTCTGGGGCACTTCAGCATTTAGAAGTTAGAGAAGAGGTGAAACTGGCCAAGAAGTCTAGGAAAGACTGGACACAGAGAGCAGTGGAAATGTGGTGAAATGGTTTCCTGAAAGCCCCAAGATTAATGGGGTCAAATTGAACAGGGAGCCCAAAAGATGCAAATGCTGCCACTAGACCAAGATCAGAAGTTATGATTGTCATCAGAGTTAACAACAGGAAAGTCATAGTTGGTTCCTATGTTTTGAATGTTTGTGTCCCCCAGAAATTGTTAGGATGGCATTCTAACTCCCAAGATGGTGGTATTAGGAAGTTGAGCCTTATAGAAGTTACTACTCACCACAGCAGAGCCCACATATTGATACACTATAAACCTTAGGGAGCTAGCTCAACCCTCTCCACTATGTGACAATACAGCAGGAAGGCACTTTTCCATAAAGCAGGAAGTAGGCCCTTGGCAGACATTGAATCTGCTGTGATGTTGATCTTGGACTTCTCTGCCTGTAGAACTGTAAGAATTAAATTTCCATTCTTTATAAGATACACAGCCTATGATATTTTGTCACAGCAGCTATATGGACTAAGAAAGTGATCTTGGTAAGAGGAGGTTGGTAGAGTGACTGGAAGAAAGACACCTAGTTACAATGTGTTACAGAGATAATGGAAAGAGAAAACTGGGAGCAATGAATTTAAATAGGGTTTTACTTTTTCCTTGTGAGATTTGGTATGAAAGAAAGGAGAGAGATGAGGATGTTAATGAGAGGAAAATGAGCCAATATTTTTAAGATAGGAGACTTTTATGTAAATAGAAATAATTCAATAAAAAAGAAAGAAAAAAAACACTCAGGAGGGAGAAGGGGAAATTACTTGTGCAACATTCTTGAGTAGGCAATAGGGGACAGGCTAAAGTAAACATGTATGTTGGGGGGTTGGCCAAGTTAGAAATGAATTCTTCATCTTTTCTCAAATTCATATGTGTCTTGAGAGAAAAGTATCATATTTCTCTTTTGTTCTGGACTATGTTTTCAAGGATGTTTGCACATCAAGTTAAATTGGTTTTCTTACTGTTCAGTATAATAAAGATAATGTCTCCCTCTGGGTACAGGTCAAGAGAAGTTGTTCACATCCCATTATAAAATATTCAGGTTCCCTAAACTCAAAATTCCTTTCCTGTAATGCAACCCATTGCATATACAGATGTTGCTTATTCTCAATTCAAAGCACTATGGAAATCAGGGCCAAGGGAACTATATTGATAAATTTATTTATTTATTATAACAAATTGGTTCACACAATGATGGAGGCTGAATAGTGCAAGATCTGCAGTTGACAAGTTAGAGACCTAAGAAAGTTGATGGTGTAGTTGTAGTTCCAGATTGAAGATAGTAAATTGGGAAAAAAAGAGAATTCTTTTTGACTCAGACTTTTATTCTATTCAGGCATTCAACAGAATGGGCAAGACTCCCTACATTGGGGAGGGCAATCTGCTTTCATCAGTCTGCAATTGAAATTACTGTATTTACCAGAAAACCAGAAACACCCCAAAATAATTTTAGACAAATATGTGGGGCCCCTATGGCCTGATTAGGATGACACATCACAATAAAATGTATGTATAGTAGGTGCTGCATTTTCTTTTTTTAAAATAAAATGTGTTCTTTTTAGTTATAGACGATAGTAGAATGTATTTTGACATATATACATGGGGTATAAGTTTCCATTTTTGTGATTGTATATGATGTGGAGTTATACTGGTCAAATAACCATTATGAACATAGAAATGTTATGTCCAATTCATTCTACTCTCTCTTTCATTCCCATTCCTTTTCCCACCACTCTCTCCCCCCATCCAATCTGGTGAACCTCCATTCCTGCCCCTACCCCCTGATGCTATTGTGAGTTAGTATCTGCATATCAGAGAGAACATTAGGCCTTTGGTTTTGGGGGGATTGGCTTATTTCACTTAGCATGATAGTCTACAGTTCCATTCATTTACTAGCAAATGCTATCATTTCATTCTTCTTTATGGCTAAGAAATATTACATTCTGTATATGTGCTACATTTTTTCTTTAACCATTTATCTATTGAAAGGCACCTAGATTGGTTCAATAGTTAGCTGTTGTGAGTTGAGCTGCTAACAACATTGATGTGACCACATTGCTATAGTATGCTGATTTAAAGTCTTTTGCATAAATGTGGATGAGTGGGAAAACTGGGTTATATAGTGGTTCCATTCTAAGTTTTCTGAGGAATCTCCATACTGCTTTCCAGAGTGTTTGCACCAATTTGAGGTCCTACCAGCAATGTAAGAATGAGGTACTGAAATTTCTAAGAGTACTAAACTGTGCTTTGTAAAAAAACGAAGACTCTCATGGCTTTTGGTAAGCTAACTTTTCAGGCTGAAAGTAAAATAAATAATTAAATATATTAAAATTAAAACAATAAATTTAATAAAAAATAATAAAATAAAATAAAAATAAAAATAATAGATAAATAAACTTCATAATTCTTGACAGGTAACATCTAAGATCTGGGAAATTTTCTATGTTAACAGAAGGGTAAGTAGGATTTATGATCATAGATGTGAATAGTTGTGATAACTCCAGTTATCTCAGTTCAATTGGAGGCAAATTTATTAAAACACAGCAGGGATGAAAGAAAACCTATTGATGACTGGAAAGGACAAAAATGTCTAAAACTCTTATTAAAGAGAGTGAGAATGTGAACAAACTAGAATTTGTACAAATATTGTGATCTTTTGTGGTACTAAAGAATATGTGTTCATGAATTTAAAGTGATACTGAATATGTGATTGTGACTAGCTCAGTTGTAGTGTTGTTAAGATTCAATCATAGATGTAGGTGTAGAGGGTAGAAGTTCAGTGGAGAAAGCTGGCAAGAACCAAAGGAGCTAAGGAACTAGTAAGAGTGATGGTAATGATTGAGCTGTGAAATGTAAACTGGCTAAATAGGGTAGTGAAGGCATCACTTGGGGGTCAGTGAAGGGTGGTAGAATCAATGGATTGTAGACCTCATTCTCAGGGTAATCGAAGAAATTTGGGCTGTGGTCTAGAGGAAGTGAGCCAGAAAGATTTTTCTGGTTATCTATCGTACAAGCTATTCTTCCTGGCATGTGTCATCTAAAGTCTGCTATTTTATTCACATCTTGATTTTTTTGAGTGTCTTGCTCAAAACAATATGGTAATATTTAATCTATTTTCTAAATATAAGAATGATATTGAAAAGATAAATGAAGTCAGTTGTGTGCTTTTTTTTTAGAAAAGTCATGTTGGTATCTAATGATTATTATATTCTTTGTATCATGTTCACATTGCTTTTCAAATTTCCCTAAAACATCTCTTTTATCATGTTCCTTGTTATTGATATTAGTTTCCTTGAACTAGTGTTTAGAAAATGTTTTTGATGTGCCTCTAATAAAGTAAATATTTTCCTGAATTTGAATACTAATATTATTGAGATTAGTTTCCTTGAACTAGTATTTAGAAAATATTTTTGATATGCCTCTCATAAAGTAAATATTTTCATGAATTTGTATACTAATATTATTGATATTAGTTTCCTTGAACTAGTATTTAGAAAATGTTTTTGATGTGCCTCTCATAAAGTAAATATTTTCATGAATTTGTATACTAACGTTTTAATTATATGTTACCATATTGATCTAGAATATCCCCCAATGGAAAGATTGATCCCCAATGCAGAAGTGTTCAGAGGGGGGCGCCTTTGAAAAAGTTATTAGATCATGAGGCCTCTAACCTCACAAAAGGTTTAACCCATTGATGAAATTATAATTTGGCATTATTGGGAATTGACAATGAAATCTGTAGGAAGTGGGGTCTGGTTGGAGGAAGTAAGCCAGAAGACACATGTCCTAGAAGGACATCTTTGTTTGTTTGTTTGTTTGTTTGTTTGTTTGTTTTTTTAAGGTAACATTTATTTGTTTGTTTGTTTGTTTTTCTCATGCAATGCTAAAGATTAAACCCAGTGCTTCACACATGCTAGGCAAGAGCTTCCAGGCTTCTCTGAGGTAAGCAGCTCTGATACACACTTTTTCCTTGATGTTTTGACTTACCTCAAACTCAGAGCAATGATACCAAGAGACCATGGACTGAAATTTCTGATATTGTGAGACAAAATAAATCATTCCTTCACTGAGTTGATTTTATCAAGTATTTTGTCACAGCAATAAAAAGCTAACACAATATATAAATTATGGCCTGTATTAAAATATAAACATAATAAAATATATGATATCTAATTATAAAACTTTGCCAATTATAGAAATAGAAAAAGAATGAGGAAAAGGTGAATGTAATATTAATTATTTTCTTTTTTGAAAATAATTTTCAAAATTTCCCATTAGTAGAAAACTTTCTCATTAGATTTTAATAATTATATTTTAGTCAATATCAATACTATTAATGAACATGACTATATTAGACCTTATGGAAGTATTATTGATTTTAACTTATAAGTGTCTGATAAAAAATGAAGAAGAATCACGATCTAAGCACTATCAGTTTCTAACTATTTAGTTATACTTATATTAAGACAATTGCCTGCTGTTTGTGGACTACTTTGTAAAAATCTTTTAAGATTTCTTCCTCATTTTTGGTGTGTGTTTTATTAAATCTAGACAATGTGAGCTGTCGAGATACTTAACTAGTGTGCTTAACTTGCAACAGTTCAAATTGGAGCAAGGTCACCTGTCTTATTGAACTCCCACAGTTTCATCAGGTTATCTCAAGAAGCTATACAGCACATATGAGATCTTGCATTTGGGCTCAAAAAAGAATTTCATGCCAATTTGTACATTAAATATTAGTATAGCTTTATATTTTCATTATTTATAAGTGAGAATTTAAAGAGAAATTGTAGTATTTAACTTCCAACCCTAGTGAATTATCTCATTTCCCATAAACTTTAATGTCTATTATCTTATTCAGTCCAATTCATGGGAAAATCAATATTTCTTTTTCATTGTTCTAGTTTCCAATCTATCCTAGGAACTAACATGTATTTTGTGTTTATTAATATTTGGTGAATGAATAAATCAATAATGTCCCCTGATTTAAAATCAGGAAACTGTTTGCAGTATTTGGCTATATTTTATCTTCTATGATTTCTCATAGCAGTTATAAAATTATATCTTCTTATCATCTTTCTAAAATAGAATAGGTCTAGATCCAATCCCATACAGAAATTTTCCATATTGGAAAATATATGATCATCCTCCAATACAAATGGTCTTTTCCTATCTGCAATGGCTAGCTACCCTTCTGTTGTTTTCTGTTAGTTCTAAAATATTTTCCTTGTAAAGTTTTTATAGCAATGTATGTTCAGGATACATATGAAATAATATAATAAATATCTGTTTACCTATCATGATTCCAAGGATCAAGTTCAGATACTTTTTTCCTTAATAACTTCCCACATCCTCATCCTCAACTTGAAGGATTTCTAGAGCTCTCTGAGAAATGGGCAACCATGCAATGACAACTTTCTTGCTGGCACTTCTTTTCCATCACAGAAAAGGAATTTAGTTTACATAGAACACATCTTCTGAAATTCCTCAAGGCCCTGGAGTAATTTCATTCCTTGGTACATGTCTCCCATGGTACTCATTTGATAAAGATGTAAAGAATTCCTTGGAATTATTTCTTCACTCATGTTACTGTACTTCTCACTTCCATTTCCTTCAATACTTAGAAATATCTATAGTCTGCCATTAATTAAAAGAATTTGTCTTAGATAATTTTGAAAACTCTTACTCAGTTAAAAAATTAGTAGAGGAAATAGGAAATAAAAAAACAGAGGATGTGTTTAGTTGATTCTAGCGTTTCCCTCTTCATCATGCTATTGCATTTTTCCCCCTAGTTTTTCTCCTGTTACGAAAGTGATTCTTAGGCTAAGGATATAGCTCAGTTGGTAGAGTGCTTGCCTCACATGTACAAGGCCCTGGATTCAATCCTCAGCACCACACACACACAAAAGATTCTTACCTTCTTCACTGTTACTTTGCCATCACTGTACAGACCCTTAGAGAAGTGTTGGTTGTGTCATGTATGTTACTGTGCCACACCCTCAATGACAAGTAGGGACTTTCTTTCAGCATGCATAGAACATGTGTAGCAGTATCTTTCCTTTACATGTTCATTATGTTTAGAGGAAAAAAAATAATTTCCCATTTCCTTGTCAGAATGTGAGTCAACAGTTGAAGTTGCTTCCTGCTGAAATGGCTAGTTTAGGAGCACTGGGCCCATGGTCTACTCAGCTGCCCCTGGAACTACAAGAGATCAGCATCCCTGATACACCTGTAACATCCACTTGGAAGGACAGTGGGAATTTATGCTTTGAGAGACTGTCAAGACTACTTTTTACATATTTTATGTAATTGTTTATTTTCCTCAGGCAATATCTAAAGTCCAAAACTCTACATTTTTAATATTAACATATTGCATCTTAATATTGAAGAACCAATGAATTAAGAATTTAGGACTAGTATTAAAACTCATGTTGGGTTAAAAAGATAAAAATACATATTCCTGAAATGAGAAAAAACTGCAAAAATATTTAACTTACATATAAAAAGAGGTTTCCTTTTAGTGTACAGTTTTATGAGACTTGGTGAACACATAGAGCCATGTAAGCATCACCACAATCAAAAGGTAAAACAATTTCATCAATTATAAGAAATGCCCAAGAATGCCCCTGTAGCCTACTCCATTATCATCCCTGGGCCATAAGTCATTACTGGTTTATTTTCTATAGGTTATCATTTTGCATATTTTAGAACTTCATATAGATGAATTTCTGCATTTTGCATTGTTTCAAGTCTGCCTTCCTCCACTTAACAAAAGACATTTTAGATTCCATGTTGCTGCATGTTTCAGAACTTTGTTTCTTCCTCTTTGCAGGGGAGTAGTGTTCCATTGTGTGAATGTATCTAATCTAATAGTTGAAACACATTTGACATTTTTGAGTAATTAAATCTGTTGTAATGATTTCTATACAGTGTTCTGAGTGAACATAGTTTCAATTTCTCTCAGATAAATGCAAAACATACACTGCTACCTAATTAACAATAATTTATGTACATCCATGAATATTCCATATTTTATTACAAATTCATTCTGGACTGCCACAATAGCACAGAAATCTTACTATGATCTTCTAAAAAGTTAACTTTCCAACTCTTCAGGCTTCTCGATTTCTCCAGACTAAATTTAATGCGAAGATCTTTGCTTCATTCCCATTTAAAAAAATAGAAGCCAACCAATGCAAAATCTGCCATCTCTCCCCACAGTCCCAAACCTTACATTTGCATCCCTTTCCTCTTGGTTTTGTCCGGCTATAATAGAAACACTTCTTGTATCTATCTCCTCAAAGAGTTTATTGCTAGGCTGTTTTTTATTTATTCACTGTTTATTTACACCCATCTACTTACAATTCATTTCCATCCTCAGTGCCCATGAAGACTACTTCCCTGTAAGTTACAAATGACCTTCATGATGCTAAATTCAATTGAGTTTTAATCTGTCATTATCTTACTCTAATCTCTTGCATATTTGTCAGCATTTACCACTTCCTTTTGTTTCATTTTAAAGCCATTGATTGCTATGGCTAGAATATTTAATACAATCAAATTTAATTATTTCAAGTCATTTGGAGAAGTGTTATAAAGCAGTTTTTTGCTTTGTTTTGTTTTGTTTTGTTTTGGTACTGAGGTGCTTTAGCTCTGAGAAGCATCTACAATCCATTTATTTTTAATTTTTTTGAGGCAGGTCTCTGTAGTTGTGACTCTGGCCTACACCCTGTGATCCCCGTCTCAGCCTCCTGAGTTGCAGGAAATCCAGACTGTGTCACTGCACCCAGCAGTGCAGCCTTTATTATTCTCTGTTTGACTCTATTATTATATTCTCCCCTCAAATATTTAGTTTTCAAAACTTTCAGACATACAGATAAGTTTCAAAAATAGTGAAAAGAATGCTCATAGGTCACTTTGTTTTTTCAATAGTTAAAAATGGCATTTGATTTCTCTCTATACATGTCTCTAAAGTGTATTTATCTACTTTTCTATAAACACAAACAAAATATTTTTTTGTATTATGTGTTTGTGGATATCCAACTCTTCCATTTCCATTTGTTAAAAAACCCTTTCTTCATTGAATTACCTTATTAAGTTTGCTGAAAATCAATTGATAATATTAATGTGAGTATATTTCTAGACCATGCATTTATTCCATAATCCTATGTGTCTCTTAATGCTGACACCAGTCTTTATTACCATAGTTTAGCAATGTATGTTAATTTCAATTCACATACTGTAAATTTTCCAAACTCCCTCCCTTTAAAATTCAACTTTCTATTTTAATGCAGTTTTACATCTACACAAGTATTGAGAACATGGCAGAGGTTACCATATAATCCATATTCAGGTTTCCTCATTATGAGCATCTGGTACATTGTCACAATTAGCACTACACTGTTAATACATTATCTTTAAATGCTGTCCATACAGCATTCATATTCCTTAGTTTTCCCTTAATGCCATTTCTTCCTGGTACAGATTTTATCCAGCAAACGGCAGAACATTTAGTAGGCATGTCTTCTCAGACTCCTCTTGGCTATAAATGACAGTTTCTCAGATTTTCCTCTTTTCAATGACCTTGACAGTTTTGAAGAGTACTCATCAGGTCTTTTATAGAATATATTTTGGCTTTGATTTGTCTGATGTTTTTCTCATGATCACATTGAAGGAATGTATTTTCAGGAGGAAGACACAGGAGTAAAGTGACTTTTTCAAGACATCAAGGTTATATAATGGGTGTGTGCTATGCATACCTTGATGTTTATGAAGGGTATATACTATCAATGTGATTTACCACATGATTGATGTTTACCTTGATTACCTGGTTTGTGTTAGGGACCACCTCCTTGAGAACAGAATATTATATAAATTATTTGGAATTTACACAGAATATTCTCTCATTTGTCTATTTATGAAATCTTTTATATGAATCAATAAAATGTATTTATTTATGGATATGTTGTTTATACATTGGTTAATAATGAAAAGTTAATTTGTTTATTTTGTTGCTCCAGGTTTGGCCAATGGGAACTTTCAGTTGGCATCTATTCCCATTAACTATTCCATCATACTAGTATACTTTAGTTTGCTTTTTGGGGAGAGGAGTTTTACTACAGCATGCTCCAAATTAGTCATGTATATTTACTGCTCAGTTCTAAAATCCGGAATTTCTCTAAGAATCCTAGGAGAATCTTAATAGAAATTACTATCTGAGTCCTAAGCATTTTTGTTACTCTAGTAATATTATTGCTTCCAGGCCCTCTTAGCCAATTGAGCAAGGAGACATGAATATGTATTTACATATCTATAAACATTTCTATAACTTCTATCACTTTATTAAGCTAAACTTAAGTTCATAAACCAACTGCAATCCATTTCCACATGGTTCATTCTAGCCTCTTTCCCTTATCCTCTATAATCTCTCATTTCAACAATGAGAAAACTGACTTAATGCTGTCTGCCATCCACTTACTTATGTGTTCAGTTTCTGTATTTATGCAAAGTAATTCTAGAATTGTAAGCTTATACCTTCAGGGAATCAGTTTTGTCAATTAAAGTATAGCACTTTTGCATAGTTCCTTCTACCATTAGTCTTACAGATTCTATCATTTCCCATGTTACTAAGGTAAGCTCACCCCCTACCTCCAATCCCTTCAGTGAATAGGCTTCAGATAACTGTAATACAGTTACATTGTTTTGTCACATTTGTATTCTATCCTGGAACCCTGTGACTTCTATTTCCTTTTTTTTTTAAATAAGTGACTATGTTAAGCTTCTCTCTTGTTCTCTTGGTTTTGACAGATGCATTGTATCATGTATCCACTATAATCTTACCATACAGAATAAGTTCATGACCTACAAAATCCCTGGCATCACTCATTAAACCCTCCCTCTCCAAACCTTGGTAGAGTAACCATAGTTTTGACTTTACCAGATGTCATATGTTGGAACAATACAATATAGAAGTTTTTCAGTCGATCTTTTTTTCCCTTTACAACATACTAGTAAGATTCACCATATCTTCAAGTGGTTGAAGGGATCATTCCTTTTTTTTAGTCACTGGATGATTGTATTGGTCTCTGGGCTGCTATAACAAAATACCTTAAAATGGGAGGCTTATGAACCACATAAATTTATTTCTCATGTTCTAAAAACTGAAAAGTTCAGAACAGGACACTAGCAGATTTAATGTGAGTTCTTGCTTCCTAGATGACCATCTTTTTGCCACAAACTTACATGGTGAAAGGGGCAAGCAGCTCTCTCAGGCCTTTTTTTAGGGCATTAGTCCCATTCACGATGCTCCCCACCTTCATGATCTAATTGCCTCCCAAAAGCCTTAGTTTCTAATACAATCAATTCAGGGTTAAAATTGAAAAATATGAATTTTGGAAAGGCACTCAGACCGTAGCAATAGTATTGCATTGTATGAATGTATCCAAATAGTATATATAGCCCCAATGAAGCTCCTCTTGGTTGCTTCCAGTTATGTGATTATGAATAAATCCATTACAAATGTTCACATGCATGTTCTTCTTTGTATGTGAGTTTTCAGATTCATCAGGTAAACACCTAAGCATGTGATTGCTGGATCAGGTAATAAAACTGTGTTTAGCTTTGTGTAAAACTGCCAAATTGGGGCTCAGGATGCAAGCGGCAGCATGCTCGACTGGCATGCATGTGGCCTGGGTTCGATTCTCAGCATCACATACAAACAAAGATGTTGTGTCCGCCAATAACTAAAAAAAAATATAAAAAAACACCCTGCCAAATTGTCTTCCAAAGTGACTGTAGTATTTTGCAGGCTCATTGGCAACAAATAAGAGTTCTTGCAGGTCTTCAGGTATTGATAATTTTAGAATACTGGATTTTTATAAATTAATTAATTTACTTTATTTGTTCTTTTTTAGATATTCATGATAGGAGAATATATTTTGGCATATATACATGGAGTTAGAATGTTGGATTTAAGTTATTTACTAGGTGTTTAGTAGTTTCTTATTGTTATTTTAATTTTCATTTTCTTTAATACGAATTATAAGCCTCTTTTCATATACTTGCTTGCTACCTATATATCCTTTCACATTTTTGTTCATTTTTAATTGGCTTACTTTTTTCCTACTGTTGAACTTTAAGAGACCCTCAAATGTTTTGAATATAAATCTGGTATCAGATATGTGTTTTGCAAATATTTTCTCCCAGTTTCTGTCTTGTGTGTTTTTTTTTTTTTCCTCTCTCTCCCTTTTGCAGTGCTAGGAATTGAACTCAAAGCTTTTTGTGTACTACACAAACCTGGTGCTGCTGAACTACAACCCAGCCCCATTTTCGTTCTCTTACCAGTGTGTTTTCAGAGCAGAAGTTTTAGTTTTAATTGAAGAAGTCTAATTTATTATTTCTTAATGGATTATGATTTTATATTATATTTATTTTATGAACTCATCACTAAATGAAAGGTCATAATTTTCTCCAATGTTCTCCTCTTGCAATTTTTTAAAAAAGTTTTGTTTGTTTTTTAGTTTTTCATTGATATCTAAAATCCATTTTTAGGTAACTTTATTGGAAGGTATAGCATCTGTGTTATTTTATTTTTAATGGATATTCAATTCTTTCAGTGCATTTTGTTGCAAAGACTATCATATCTTCATTGAAATGTTTTTAAGACTTTATGAAAAAAAATTAGATGAGCCAGGCACAGGTGGCAAATACCTGTATTCCCACCTACTCAGGTGGCAGACACAGGAAGATCACATGAGCTCAGCAGCTCAGAACTAGCCTGGGAAACATAATGAAACACATTCTCTCAAAGAAAATTAGTTGAGTACTTTTGAGAGTCTATTTATAGGTTGTATATTCTTTTACCTTACTGTATATATCTATATTGCATATGTATATGTGGATTTATTTTAACTTTAAAGTAGGTCTTGAAATCAATTAATTAGTTATTACTATTTTTCTTCTACAGTATTTTCTTGGTAATTCTGGGTCTTTTGATTCTGTATTTAAGGTTTAAAATCAGTTTGTTGATATCTCCAAAGAAGTTGCATGTGTTTTGAGAAAGATTCAGATAAATTTAAAGATAAAATTTTGAAGAATTGATAATTTAATAATATTGAGTCTGTGTTTTAATCCATTATCATGGAATATCTTTTAATTTTTAGACATTCTTTGATATAAGTTATCAGTGTTTTATAGTTTTTACATACAAACCCTATATGTAGTTTTTTTTTTCAGTTTGTACCAATGTATTGCCTTTTTTGGTGATATTGGATATGATATTATTTTGTGATTTCTTATATTAACTATTTATTGTTGGCTTATAAGAAAGTAATAATTAGCCTGTGATTGGATTCTGAGAAGTTGGTTTACTTATTAATCAGTCCCATTTTAATTTTTTTTGCTGGTTCTTTGGGAGTTTTCAATGTGGAAATAGTTATTTTATTTTTACTTTGTAAAATGTATAATTATTGTTTCTTTTTCTTATTATACTAGCTAGAATTTTCAGTGTGATCTTGAATAGAAATAGTAAGACATGACATCATTGTCTTGTTTCCAATCATAGAGGGAAAATATCTAATCTTTTCAGTACTAGATACAATATACTAGCTGTAGACTATTAGTGCACATTTTTTTTTATTTTATTGAGTTGAAGGAGTTTTCTGAGTTTAAATAGGCCTAGTGTCATTTCTATTGAATTATATTGGTTAAAGCAATAATACAGTTTGCTTAATTCAAAGAGAAGGATGATAGGTCCACTCTCATCAAGAGAGGTATTTCAAATATGCAGCCACCTTTACCCATCATGGTTTGCCTTGAATTGTAAATAGTTTATATTTGTTCTACATGGAAAATATACTCACTTCTAAATCTCACTGTCTCATCCTCTTTCAGTATTATTATGAATTCCAAAATTTCAGTCCACTTGAAATGAGGACTGGTATGTATTACACAGCTTTATGTATGGTTTCTCTGGAGCTTAAACTGTGATTAAAAGCTAAATTATCTTTTTTTTCTCAACACACAATATACAATGATGATATAGTCATTAAAAACAGCAATAGTCATGTTTGTTAAAAAAGGAGGGGAAAAAGAGGAAGCATATGGGAATGTATGGCCCATAGCAATTGTGAAATCTAGTTAGGTACATGTGGCCATTTTAATTATTGGAGTCCAGTGCTGTTGAAGGATAAGATTCTCATCTGGGACATTGGATTTATTTTTCCATTCTATAAAACATGGTTTATGTTTGTAGCTGAGTAGTTTTCTCAGCTTTATGTTTATCTACAGAAAATTAGAGACTCAACTGCCTTTTTCATTCTGTAATGTAACTATATTTTTCCAGTCCAACTGGTATAAATCTTTTAAAAGCTTTGTAAACTTTTTGTGTATTAATTTACAATTCATTCCAACAGACAACACTACACCCACAAATATTTTCAAAATAGATTCTTCTACACTTAGAGCACTCTGTGAAGTTAAAAAAATGACCTCAAGATTTTTGTAAGCCTACTATTTTAACAAATATATTCTACAGGTTTTTCCTAAGATTTTTTTTCTTTTTGTCCTTTGTAGTCATTTGGTCCAAATGAAAGAAACCATGAAAAAACACCTTTAGTCTTGCTGAGGTCTTAAAAAATGGTTTTACATGTTCACTCTTGGCTTCACTTTCACCCTCAGACCATGCATTACTAAGAGGGACCTGCATGTGACATCTTCTCTGAGTCTATTTCTTACTTTTTAGTTTGGAAAAGATGTCCTGAGATGTTAGTATTTTTTCCAGGAGTTTTTCAGCAGTTTGGCTCTTTAATCTTTCATTTTGGCTCTTTAATCTTTCATTTTCATAGGAAGTTAGGAAAATTTGAGCCTGCAAATCTTATCTAGATTTCTGAGATCACAAAGTTCTTTTATGTTTTCCATACTATTGTAAACAGTAGTTTTGCTAGCTGCTCTCTCTGTATATAACTCAACTGTACTTTATAATTGGCCTTTAATAAAGTTTTCCTCATCATCCATAATGTTCCAGTGGTCTCCATAACGCCATTCAAAGGGTCATCAATAGTTCCATCCAGTTCCTGTCTACCATACAACTTGAGTTTCAAATATTCTGTTTTAAAATTTTTTTTTTAATAATAGCAACACGTTTACAGGTATCAAATTTTGTCCTAGCTATCTATTTCTGAAAAACAAATTACCCTAGGACTTAGATGCTTATAACAAGATATGATTTATTATATTTCATGATTTTCTGACTCACTAATTTGATAGGGCTTATATAGCCCATACTTCTCTTTATGATGTTGAACTGCCATTTTCTAAGATTCATCTGGTAGTTGGGATAGTATGCAAAGTCAATATTACTTTACAAACATGCCTGGTCCCTAAGTCTTTGATTTGACTCCTGGTATGGTCTGAGTTCTCTGAGACTTTTGAACATAACACATTTATCTTAGCACTGAGTTCTTCTAGTAGATGGATTTAACATTGCAGTTCAAAGTTCCCAAAGTATTTCAAGAGACAAAGAATTCAAGAGAGTCTTCTAAGGCCTTTGGCTGGAAACTGACTTGAATATACATCCAGTATATTCTATTACTCAGAACAGTCACAAAACCCAGGCAGATTCAAGTTTAGTGAACATAGAGCCACTTCTTTTGGGGAAGAGTCTCAAAGACTCTTTTTGGTCATTTCTAATTTATCATACCTTCTATTTTCTATTTTTAATCAACTCTAACAAATTGAATCTTGAAATATGAATTTCTTTTTGTCATAGTAACTTTATACTTTTACAAGTCTTGAAACTTGGTTACCAATTAGTAGTCATTCTGTTAGGAAAAAATCTATTTAAAAATAAAACTACATGTTAGAAATTATCTATCCCTGTTTCTTGGAAGAACATACCTTTAAAAATGGAGGATCAGAAGCTTCCTGGTCAATGCCAGTTCTATTATCTATTACTCTTATAAGAACTTTGGTTTCCTCTTTTATAAAGTAGAAATTTATATTCATAGTATTCATATAATTTAGTCTAAATTGCAGCATGTTGGGGAATACTAAAATTAAAATGGTCATGTTTCATTTGTAGTAGTCTAAACTTGAGATATCTCAATCAAATTTCAGGTTGTCTTTCTATTTCTCAAGACTTTTTGATGGCCAATGTTATGATTTAAATGTAAAATATTTCCCCAAAGCTTATGTGTGAGACAATGTGAGAAAGTTTAGAGGTGAGATGACTGGGCTATGAAAGCCTTAATTAAATTAGTGCATTAATCCCCTGATAGGAATCAATTAGGTAGTAACTCTAGGCAGGTAGAGTGTACCTGGAGGTGGGTCACTAGAGGTTTGCCTTTGGGGTATATATTTTGTCTGTGGTAAGGGGAGTCTTTCACTGTCTATGTTTTCTGATGCCATGCCCTGATTGCCCTAGTCTGCTTTTCTCTGCTATATCTTTCCTCCATGATGTCCTGACTTAAATCAGGTCCTGTGAAATGGAGCCAGCCATCTCTGGACTGAGACCTCTGAACCCCCAAATAAACTTTTCCTTGTCTAAAATTGTTCTTCTCATGTCTTTTTGGTTACAGTGGTAAAAAGGCTGACCAAAAGAATCAAATATATCAATGAATATTCAAAAATATCAAACAAAATAGGAGTAAGGTAATGATACACGTCCAAAACTTTGGGGGATTATTCTTATCATTTATTTAGTAATTCTAAATCTGTTCAAATCATTTTCACAATAATAAATGTCTACTGCTGATCTTTAATTGAAAAATTGTCATAATATATTTTAAGGTAATTCCTTTGATCACCATCCACTTAGGCATGGTAGTCTTCCCTGATCTTTTACAGCAACTCATGTCTTTTTAGTTGAACAATTGTCAGATTAAGTAATACTGGGTCCTTTATGTCCAATGTTTCTTCTTATTAATATAGTTTTAATTACAAATCTCAGGACAATTTTCAAACTCATCACTCATTAAATAAAGCTATCCTTTTACTTAACTACAAATGAAAATCTTTAGCTTAGCACTTGCAAATTGAAACCATTCTAAAACACTCTAATTCAAAATAGTTTGTCATAGACAATAGTCAATATTCATTCTGATTTTCCAGGTCCAGTATATAAGGCTCCACTCTGGCATTATATTTTGTGAATTCTCTCCTCACTCCTGCTTTGTTCGTCTTGCTGTTTGATTCTGATACAGTAGGATCAGCATATGGGGAGCTGTATTCTTGATAATCCTGTGGTAATAAAGATATGGAAGAATGACTGAACAAAAACTTGAAGCCAACTGCTCACAAATATAAAAGTGCTCTTCAAAGACAGTAAATTTCTTCTTTGTTGGAAATGGAGGTACTCAGTGACTGTCTGGAACTCAGGTGTGAGGGAACTGAGAGAACAAGATCAGATTGTGCCTAGAAACAATTTTGACCCAATTAGCTGTCCAAAGAGTAATGATTAATCTATGGCCTCACACCATTCCAGTATTGGACCTTGGGTTTTTATTTGAAGAGAGTTTTATCTTACAAAAAAAAAACAATTGTGATCTCTGTGTTTAGAATCTATGTAATATATGTGAGATTTGATTAACTTTGCTAAATGTACAATAATAAAAATGAGTGCTTACAAAATTTAACAAGAACATGGAAGACAAAGGTGAGTTTGGAGGTTTGAAAAGTTCCAGGGAACTTCTCTTAACAGGGGATAATCATCTATTAGAGTGCTTAGTTCATGTTTGGGTTCAGATTGGGGAGTGTCACCAAGGTGTTATGAAAGGAAGCTCAGGAAGTGCTATCATGTACACATACACAAAACTAGAAAACTTCTTCAAAGTGAAGTTTTAAAAACAACTACCATAACCCAATTCATCCAAGATTTGATACACTCATATCATTTGTAATTTAATGTTGTATTTGTTTAATTTCTCATATATTTTGCAGTATTTCATAGACTTTGCTTAGAAATGTTATTTTAGTGTATATTTTCCTTCTATTCTAGGCTTTTTCTAATGTTAGATTACAAATACTTTCTTGTAGATTAATAAAAAGTATCAATGGTGCCTGCTTAAGTGGCCTCAATCTGAGAAGAAGTATCAGCTTTGCACATATTGTCAACAACAGACTTAAGCATAGTGTGAATCATGAGTTCACACTGTAGTATTAAGAAGAAAACTACAGCACTCTTTTCCCCTTTTAAAGTATGGCATTTCATTCTTCTGTCCAAAGAATAATAATTAAAGAAACACTCCACAGTGCATGGTGTCATGGCAATATTTGGTAGAAGGTTACTTGTTTTGATAATTTATTTCACCAGTAGTTTTATTTGTAAGAATCACTTACTTAAAAGTAACTGTTATATTCACAGAAAACAGTTCTATTGTTTTCATTTTGAAGAAGTTGCATTACATGGGATGCAAGAGACTTTTCTTTCTTTGATCTCCTTGTCCTTACATTTCTTTGTATCGGCAACAAATTTGTATATAACCACTTTTTACTATATAAGATATTCAAAGTTGATAAAATGAATGTTCAAAGACTTCAAAGGTTTTTAACAAATAAGACTTTAAAATTCTAGCTAGTAATCTTTGACATTAGGAAAATATCCAAAACAATAGTGTTCTTTGAGTTGATATGATTAAACTGTGAACTAGATACATTTTATTCACTAAATATAATGCTATTTAGCATTTAGTTCTGAGATGATAAAACTAATGTTATTTGCTTTAACAATCCTCTCAATGAAAATATGCACTATGAATGAATTATTTCCAGTTACATAAGTCTTTGTGCTTTTTGTAAGTTTTTCATTTTTAATATTAAATATAAAAATCAACTATTTTCTAATTATATTTGTCTTCATCATACTCATATCCAAAGTTCATATTAACCCTGTTACATCTTTCTTTGAAGATTTTGTGTATGTGTATGGTACTGGTGATTGACTCCAGAGCATACTAGACAAATGTCTTATCATTAAGTCACACAACAGCCCCATAATTTCTTAGAATGTTTCAAAATGAGGAAGTCCTAATTTTTATGTATTTATATCAAGGGTTAAACTACTTTATATCTCAAATGTTGAGTTTTGATTATATTTAGTTTAGATAATGTTACTAATTATTATACACCACAGAAACATTTTTGTTCAGATATTTGCTTTTTGCCTATGTAGTTGTATTATCCATTTTACCTTTTTCTTAATGAACACCATAGCCCCATGATCATATTATATTTTATTTTTTTTTTCTTTTTGCAGTTCTGGGAATCAAACCCAAGACCTCGAATATGCTAGGCAAGTGCTCTATCAATGATTCATGCTTCTAGCCTTTTTTAAATAGTTTTTAAGTTGATTTTTATTAATATGATCTTTATATTTTTAGTATATTTGATGAAACAGTTCTTATTTTTCCATTTTAGTTTTTCCTATCATTAACTCACAATTCAGCTAATAGTAGTAGATTAAAATTTATTAAAATATTATTTGGACCTAATTGATTCTGAAACTAACATGGTCATTATGATAGAGTGGACACAGCATAGCAAAACCACACAGGAGAGGAAGGATGGTTTTTTCCTCACCTGATACCACCTCTCAGATATTTTTTTTTATTTTGTATTTGGGAAGTGTGGTGGTTACATTTGTAAAATAGGTAAATCAGAATTAAACTATTGGAAAGCGGGAATGTCTCTTGCATTTTATTCTCATTCTATGATCCCAGATTCCCTGATCTTTGATTTCCTTGTTGGTGTGGAGCATTTGAATTTTTGATGTTTGTTGATATAAACAGAATTTTTCCTATAACCCTTAGTTTTTAACTTCCATTTATAAAAGCTTAGACAATGTCCTTACTCTTTCCCATCTCACATTATGTATATTACATGCTTACACAATATCAGGTGTAAAATTATTGGGATGTGACTTGATATGATTCCAGTAAGGAAACTGAGTGTGAACAGGTGTTGAAAGCAATATAAAAAGAAGTGTATGTCATACATAGAAGAGAAGAGAATGAAAGTCTGCTAGTTCTATGACACTGTCAGAAGAAGAATGGAAACAACTATCTCAATATCTATACTGGCCTTTGAGTTATTTGGTGAGGATAGGGAAAGAGTTGGGAAAGGAGGAGATGGAAAGAGATAGTAACACGTGCTGGGGTTGTGGCTCAGTGGTAGAGCACTTGCCTTGCACGAGTGAGGCATTGGGTTTGATCCTCAGCACCACATAAAAATAAATAAATAAGGATATTGTGTTCATCTACAACTTAAAAAATATTTTTTTTTAAAAAAAGGAGGTAGTAACATAGCTCAAGGGATGGATGTGGCTTTTGTCAGAACATTAAAGAATATCTTCAGTTTCACAGTACAGATAATATTTTAAAATAGCTAATAAATTAATGATTGATGCTGACCACTACTATGAAATATGGTGCTATAACTTCAAGGTTTGTAGTGAGCCACTATTGACATCTCTGTTACTTCCCGCAAGTCTTACTTTAAGTTTGTGAAGTTTTTAAGGGAGTTTCATGATTCATGGGTACCCATTAAATGATCAATTTTTCTTTATTAGATTTTTTTTCTGCAATATTGCTTAATAAAATAACATCAGGATTATTACATAAAACCTTATACTGAGATTATCTTTAAGAAGATTTTATAATAACTTATTACAGTCTAAGCCTATCTCCCAAAGATCCACGTGTTAAAGGCTTGATCTCAGGGATGTGCGTTTAGATGGTTTTGTAGACTTTTGGGAGGTGTGTATCTTTATAGGAGGTCTTTAGATCACTGGGAGTATGCCTTCAAAGGGGACTGTGGGACCCCAATTTAATTTTTCTCTGTTTTCTGGCTCCTGATGTGAGAAGTTTACTCTGTAATGTGACTTGCACCATTACCATCTGGCATCCCCATCTGGCCCAAAGTGACAGAGCCAAACTTTCTTGGACTGGAAACTCAAGGACTGTTGAGTTAAATAAACCTTTTGTTTTTTATAAGTTGCCTTAAGCATTTCATTACAGCAATGAAAAGCTGTAGTCTGAAGTTGTAGTCTTCAGTTAGTCTCAAGTGTCTTGTAGAGAAATAAAAATTTAGAGTTCTAGAAATTAGATATGAAAAAATAGATTTTTCCCCACATTTATATTGGTGCATTATAGTGGTACATAATGGTGGTATTTGTTGTTACATATTCATAAATGCACACAATATAATAATATGATTTGGCCAATAACACACCCCAGTACTTTCCCCCTCCATCCCACAAACCTTTCACATCCCACCTGTTGGTCCATTTCCTCTACTGATCTCCCTTCAATTTTCATGAGATCCACCCCCATCTTTCTTTTCCTTTTTCCTCTCTTGCTCCCACTAGAGAAATGAGAGAGAACATACCACCCATAACCTTCTGATTTTGACTTATTTCACTTAACATAATGGCCTTTACGTTCACCCATTTTTCTGCAAATGATGTAATTTCATTTTTCTTTATGATTGAATAAAACTCCATGGTGTATATGTACCACATTTTCTTGATCCATTTATCCATTGATGAAAATCTAGGCTAGTTCCATAGTTTGGCTATTGTGTATTGTGCTGCTATAAGCTGGGTATGCATTTATCACTATAGAATAATCACTTTAATTCTTCAGGATAAATATGAAGAAGAGGTATAGCTGGGTCATATGGTAGTTCTATGCCTAGTCTTTTGAGGAACCTCTATATTGATTCCATAGTAGTTGTACTAATTTATAATCCAACCAACAGTGTAAACGTGTTCCCTTTCTCCATATTCTCTTCATCATTTTTTGTTATCTGTATTTTTGATGACTGCCATTGTGACTGTCATGAGATGAAATCTCAGTGTAGTTATGATTTTTATTTTCTCTAATTGCTAATGATGCTGAACACTTTTTTCTATATTCATTGATCATTTGTATTTCTTCTTTTGAGAAGTATCTGTTTAATTCATTCCCATTTATTAATCAGATTACTTCAGTTTTTGGTGTAAATTTTTTTGAGTTCTTCATATATTCTAGATATTAACCCTCTGTCAGAAGAGTAGCTAGCAAAGATTTTTCTCCCTTTCTATATGTTACTTCTTCACATTCTGAACTTAGTTCTTTACTCTTCAGAGCTTTTCAATTTGATGCCATCTCATTTATTAACTCTTAAAAGTATTTCCTGAGCTTTAAGGGTCCTATTGAGAAAATCATTGCCTGTTTCTACACCCTAGAGTTTTGAACCAATGTTTTCCTCTATGGGTTGTATCGTTTCTGATCTAATTCCTAGTTCTCATTCTTCTACATATGGATAACCAGGTTTTCTAGCACTATTTGTTTAATAGGCTGTATTTTCTCCAGTGTATGTTTTTTGGCATCTCTGTCAAGGGTTATATAGCAAGATGCATGGGTTTGTCTCTTTGTATTCTATTCTGTACCATTAGTATATATGTCTGTATTTATGCAAGTTCCATGATATTTTTGTTACTATACCTCTATAGTATAATTTGAAGGTTTTGTGATGCCTCTATTACTGCTTTTTTTTTTGGCTTAAAATTGCTTTGACTATCCTGGGTGTCTTTTTTCCTTCAAAATGAATTTTAGGCCTTTTTTGTAGTTCTATGAAGAATATCATTGTTATTTTGATAAAGGATTGCTTTTGTGTATATATATATATATATATACACACACACATTATAATGGTACATAATGGTGGTATCTGTTGTTACATATACATTTTACATATTTGTTGTTACATATATATAAATATATAGTTTTGTTACACACACACACACACACACACACACACACACACACACACACATATATATATATATATATATATATATATATATATATATATATAGTTTTGATAGTATGACCATGTTGATGCTATTATTTCTGCCTCTCCATGAACTTGAGAAGTCTTTCCATTGTCTGAGTTCTTCTTAAAATTCTTTGTACAATATTCTATAGTTTTCATTGTCAAGTTCTTTCACCTCCTTGGTTAGATTTATTCCTATGATTTTTTAAAGGTTATTTTCAATAGAATTGTTTTCCTGATTTATTTCTCAGCAGATTCATTGTTGATATATAGGAAAGTTGTTGATCTTTGTCTGTGATTTTGTAATCTGCTACTTTGCCAAATTAGTTTATCAGCTCTAGAAGTCTTCTGGTGGAATTTTTTTTTTATCTTCTAGGTATAGGATTGTCTCAGGCATTTCATTATAGTAATGCAAAGCTGACTAATATATTCTACAGTTAGCCTTAAGATTCTTGTAGAGAAATAAAACTTTAGAGCTCTAGAGATTAGACATGAAAGATATCTCTATGGAAAAAAATAAACAAAAATTATGTGGATAAATGAGACTTTACCAGGAAATGAGGAACAATAAATGAATGGAGTTGGAAAATATCATGCTAAGTGAAATAAGCCAGTCCCAAACTAATTTTCAGGAAAGAAGGAATTCCATAAGTAGAGTCTTGGAAATGAGAATACAAAGTATGGTCAGAGTATGTTCTTTTTCAAAGTTGGAATGGGGGAAAGAGACAGATCATGAGGTGGAAATTATGCATCAAGACTTTAGCAACAGTAACTAGGAAATATCAACAATTCATCACTATTAATCTAATATTTTAGAAAAGATGAAAAGAAATAATGTTCCTTGGCTTAAATATAATGTTGTACTTAGATAGTTTATATTTAATATTTTAAGAAATTTTTAAATATCATCTATATTTATTATATTGTAAGTACATTTATAAATTACCACATTTTCTATGTGGTGATGGGAACTTTTGTGAAATATGTCTAGTATCATACACTGAGAGCAAATGTTTTAATAGATACTATTTGATAATCTACTGAATAGGGACAACATTGTGTACCATTTTGATCTATTAACTTTTATGATATTAAAATGTTGGCACAATTTTCCAAATTCACATATTTTATTTATGCATTCATCTGTTGAGTTGTGGAAAAAGTGATTATTTTAAGCTAATTTTGTATTCAAACTTCTTTCGTAGTACCACAAAATGTTAGATCTTTCACTTCTTCTTATAGTTTGAAATGTAAATCAATTAACATTCTGACTCTCTAATAATTCTTCTAATAAAAGATTTTTAATTGCCTTTATTTTAGTTGAGTACTAATGCTCTATTACTTGGCATTTCATAATTCTTCTAAGATAATGGCTGAATCCCAAAGTCATGTCTTTTCACAAAGTCTCCAAGAAACCATGAAGAAAGAGAAAAGGAAATAGCATTATCCATAGCTTATGTTTAGATTTAACTAGAGGGAGATGACTGCAATTTTCAACTCACACATATTGAGTAAATCAACACTCAAAATAAGAACAACATTCTGAACCTTTCAAGAAAGCAGAGAATTATCAAAGATTGAACAGAGGAAAAGAGGATGAGAGGGGAATACCACTGTGAATGCAGTTTGAATCATGTCAGTCAGTGCTGTGTGAGGCTGATTATGAAAAAATCTGATTAAGAGTGCAATTAAATAAAAGGTAGGAACTTAGAATGTGCTTTGGACAAGAGAATGTGTCATTTTTGAGGAGAATAGTACCTCTATGAGATCAAGTAGCAGCATATAAATAGGAGGTACGAACCAGAGGTTTTCTTGCAAGAAAAAAAGAGGAAGAATTTGTTGAAAAAGAGCCAATGAAACAGGAAAATGCTCAGTTATTAATTAAACCATCTGTGAATATACACCCAAACAATAAGATTCAAAACAGACTCATATATAAAACCAAAAAACCTAATCAATAAATGGTCTAAGGAACTGAACAGATAATTCACAGAAGAATATATATAATCTATAACAAATATATGAAAAAATGTTCAACATCTCTAGCAATTAGAGCAACTTTGATTTGTATTTCTGTAAGATTTCATCTCACTCTAGTAAGAATGACAATTATCAAGTATACTAGCAACAATAAGTGTTGGCAAGGAAGTGGGGATTGCTTTTGGGATTGCAAATTAGTGCAACCACTCTGGAAAGCAGTATGGAGATTCCCTAGAAAACTTGGAATAGAAGCACCGTTTATCCAGCTATCCCACTCCTCAGTCTGTACCCAAAGGACTTAAAATCAACATACGGTAGTGACACAACCACATCAACATTTGTATCAGCTGAATCACAAAAGCTAAAATATGGAACCAACAGGGATGCCCTTCAATAAATGAATGGATAAATAAACTGTAGAATGAATATATGAATATATGGATACACACACACACACACACACACACACACACACACACACACATATACACACACACGATGGAATATTCAGCCTTAAAGAAGAGTGAATTATGGCATTTTCAGTTAAATGAATGGAGTTGGAAAATATCATGCTAAGTGAAATAAGCCAGTTCCAAAAAACCAAAGGCCAAATTATCTCTCTGATATGTTGATGCTGATCCCTAATGGGATGGGGTGGCAAGGGAAGATTGGAAGAACTTTGGATTGAGCAGAATGGTGTGAGGGTAGGGAAGTGGGTATTGGGGTGGAAAGATGGTGAGTGAAATGGACCATAGTTGAGAGCCATAGTTGAGAGCCAAAACACACATGGACCTCACATTTTGCACCCCAATGGGCCTGGCTTCCTGTGACCTTTTGGCCACTCTTTCGAAAGACTTCCCTGTGTGAGTTGTACAGAGCTTTCTTTGAAAGAATATTCCTCACCACTTAATGGTTACTAAAAGAATCAAAACCTACAGTGCCACCTCCTTCATTCTTGAATGATGGTTAGACCAATAGCATGAAATATTTGAAATTCCCATGACCAGGAAGCACTGGAGAACCTTTGGATCTCTTGTTGCTCATCATGACTGAACCAGATAGTGCCTTTATTGACTAGAATTCATGAAAAAGGTTTAGAACAGAGATTCCATTGAGTTGGATTCTGCTGGGAACTGGGTCTGGAGTAGTGGAGTGCAGGTATGTGATAAAACATCTGTGGTGGGGCCATGTGGATCTGCCTTTGGCCTCCAAATGACATGTGACTGACATGGGGCAGCCATCAGACCCTTATATATAAAGGCATCTTGTTGTGGGGAGATGTTTCGGGGTGATGCTCAGAATCAGGTTATTATGCTCAAGTGGGAAATATGTATGGGATAGCAACCCAGTTGGTGTTTTCTCCTTCAGACCATGACTCACCACCCGTGACAGAACTTCCTCCAGTGCTGTGTCCCAGTTGATAGTCTTGTATTTCATGAAGCAACTACCAAATTCCCAGTGAAACTGAAATAAAAGCCATTGGAGGATGACCCAATGGCTTCACAATTCACCCAGGGAAACATTAAACCGACAGTGGACACCATTTATCTACAAAGAAAGGATTTAGCTCTGCTGCCTCAATTTCACTGGAAAATATTAAACCACGTCCTCCAGTTCACAGAGATGCAAACCAGCTTTGATGGTCTCACTACAAAGGAAGCTAATGCTCCTAATATGAACATATATTTCAAGAGCCCAAAGATCAGAGGCAGGTTGTCAAGAAGTCACTAGGACAGCACAGTGCCATGTTTGTGGAATATTTACCCTTTCCCCTACTTTTGTAATCTCCTCTGCCACCTCCAGTTGTGAGCTCCTGAGGATTTTTCATTCCCGATATGTATTCACAGGTTTTCTTCCTCTTTTGCTCTAATTGTGTCTTGGGGTGATGGTAATGTCAAGGCATTGTTCTGGATGACTGTGGGAAGTTTTTTGTGTAGCACATATTCGCATACACATTGCATACATTTTCCTATTTTCCATTCAACATATTGAATCTCTGACATTAACCCTTACCCTACTAGACTCTGACTACTAATCCTAACATTATGGATAAAAATAACCTAAATGAAAAGAAGTACAGGCAGTTTATAGGAGGCATGTTGTATACTTGCACTTTCCTTTTGCTTTATCAAGGGTATGTGTTATAAAACTAGTCATTTTTTTATTCTAATACTTCTCCATGAATTTTCAAAGTTAACACTTTGTAACTTTATAACTCCCTTTCTCTGTAGCCTGGGTCAGACTATATATATAATTACTCTTCATGTTTTTTCCCAAAATGAAATATATGTGTCATATGATACACTACCTTGATTCTTTCATATTCATGTATGTGGATTTATAATCAACTTTTCACAAGATCATTCTCAGAAATATTCATTTTCCCGACATACATATTCATTTCCTAGTACTCAAAACTAACTTCAGTGAATATTGAGTACTAATCCTAATATTTCTACTGTAACTGACCCCCATTTAACATCAACGCAAGCATATTTATATGGGACATGATGTTTATTTTGACATTAATTTTCATTCAACATTGGTACCTTAGGATTTCTTCAGTATATATACTTCATAGGATATATCCTTTCATCTACAAGTTCACATATTTTTATGCATATGATTCACATTCAATCACTTCCTGCATTAGAACACATGTATTCCTCCATGTTTCTTTACTTGCTTTTTCATGAGACTTCTTTCATAACACAGTTTTCTATTTTTATAATTGTTTTCAAAGCAAAACTCACACACATTTCGGTATAAATAGTAACCCTAATACTAGCACAAGATGTATAACTAGTTCGAATGAATGTATGTATGTGAATACCAGATTTCATGTATATTTTAAAATACCAATTCAATCTATTACTTACTATTGGAACCAGTTATATTATTTATTCCCAGTATGGTCTATTCATGCATCATGTCTATATTCATAGACACAGGTTATACCTATTTGTATCCCCAAATACTAATTTAAGAGTTTCAAAACATGCTCCTAGACATAGTGGAAGAAATACTCATGTCACCTGATCTACATATCTCTTTCATCACAGTAATATTCTGGACACAAAATGCAAAGCTCACACTTATGATTCTACCAAAGCCTAATTTTAATGAGAGCCTGGATAACTAAAACATCCATGTGTTCCAATTTTAATCCTATTTGTGACTATATATTAGATTCCTTCTAAGATTATATATTCAACTGCCCATATTTGAAAATATTTCTAATCCTATCACTTACTTTATACTTTGCCTTATCTCCTAACTTCTATATTGATATCTATTTTTCTACATATTTTCCCAAGTCCATTCTTGTGACTGACTCTTCAAGTGTGCTGATATTCACATCCACTCTCTAACAGAAACCCTATTGCAAAAGGACTTTTTTCCAAATCCTAAACTCACTCATCTTCCTAAACCTACACTTCAATCCTACCTACTAACTATTTCTCAGGATTTCTCTTCTACATTCAAAAATCCGAGGTACCAGATTCTTTGCCATTGTATATTGATTAATATGATACATCTGTGCAGAGCCTATTTCAAAACTATGTATCCATATCAAGAGCCCAATGTCCTTCTGTGCTTCAAATCTTACCTAGATTTCTGTTTTCATACTTATATTTCACCTTACATTCTTATAAATATCAAAGTTTCTTAATACCAGTATTCATCCAGCAGAATGACTCCTAACCCATATTGAACATGATATTAACCCTAACCATACTCTGTTCCCTGTATCTCATTTCATTTAAGACCAGGTACAGAGTTTATCTTGAAATTCAGGTATGAAGAAGATCCTACACCTGCTGAAAACCTCAAAGATAGACGCAGAAATGATCCCTGGAGAAGATGTAGGCAACTATGTAGGATCTGAGAGGCCTAAAGTCATCTTTCATGGCAAACAACCTGTCAGGATGATGGGATCTGTCTGAATCAGCCTCTCTCTTCTCAATGCAGGCAAAATGGACCAAACCAGGCCTGTGTGGATAGCTGATCCTGGGGCGCCTATGGTATGTATACCTTTCTAACTTTTGAAAAGGTTACAGGAACATGGGGTAGCCACCATCTCCTGGAACCCTTGGAAACCTACATTAGGACAAAGTGGTTGCCAAGTGAGTGACCTTCCTTGAAAGAAGTGACCTCACCTCACTTCCTCTCTAACTTTGGATCCAGGTATCCAGGTACCCAGAGCCAGCCCCACTCCCAGTGGGCTCACTTTTTTGGATTTACCAAGGACAGAGTCATTCTTCCTTGGCACCTACTGATGTGGGTATGGCCAAATGCCAGGAAAGCTCTGAAGAGGGGTCTTTTCTGAGAAATAAGGTACTGGCTCATTGTTGGTTCCTGACAACTTCACAGTGTTGTCCAAGGAGACCAGAGCTGAGACAGGATAGGCCACTCCTGGGGAACACAGTGTCACCCATCAGTCAGAGGACACTTTGGATAGACGCAGACCAACTCAAGATGGGGTGTGTGTGTGTGTGAATGTGTGTGTGTGTGTGTGTGTGTGTGTGTCCTTGTGGTTTTGTCTCATGTTCTAAGAATATGGAGGAAATATGAATTGTTCGGTTTGGAGTGGACTGTTTATTAGTGAGTCCTTTTGCTCAAGGCGAGTGTTTCTAGGTTGATGTATCCCAGTGTGTCTGTGGTCATAGAAAGTAGAAAAAAGAATGTATCAGTGGATGTGTCCTGTGTAATGGAAAGCTTTCCAGCACTCATCCTGGCCAATTTAGGAATGGACTGCTGCTTGCCTTGCAGATAGGCAACACCTACTATGGTCCTTATTTCCTGTATTCTTCCTGAATTTTGGACACTCTCCGGAAGGGGCTTGTGGTTTTGCATCCAAGATATGTACCACCTTCAAGCTCTGTGACATGGCAATGGACTTGATTGCTGAAGAGAATGCCAAGCATCTCAGAAAACTCAGAAATCAGTGTGAGCAGTAAGGCTCTGAGTGGAGAAATCCTGCGTGGCTAGATAGCAACCCAAGTAGCATGATCAAGATCTGTCAGTGCCCTAGTGTTAACCTTGTGGAAAAGTCTGCCCCAGGGCTTTTATCTTACCTATTGTTCTGTTCCTCTGAATGTCAGGAAAGTCTTTGCCTCAGGCCACCCCTTTGTGAAACCTCAAGAAAACAGTTTCAAAATGAAAATAAAGGTGCCTCACTGTGGCTCTTTGGTAAAGTGCTTTGTAAAGGGATGTGTCTGAATCAAACTCTTGGCCCTGTGTCAGGCTGTGCCTTAGATTCTCAGCACCCCATGAAACTAAATAAAGATGCCATGAGTCTATCCAAAACTAAAATGACCAAAAGAACAGTAATTTTGGATGAAGTCTCTCACCTTCCTCTGGTAAGGCTCCTGACTCCATGAAGTGAGAACAGGGATCCTTTGGGTTAAATGAGTTGTTCCAAGCCCTGAAGTAGCTAGCACAGGTGTGGTTGGGTTTTTTCATGACTCCAGGACACAAAGAATCTACCCCCGGCAGTCAGTAGGCCTCTAATTTGAGAAGCAGAGCAGTATTAACTGCAGGCTCATTTTATCTATCCTGGTTCTCAGGAAGGTTGTCCAGGCCACCATGACATTAGGCAAATGAGAGGCATGGGAGCTTACTTTGGACACCATCTAGGACTGCTCCCATATGGGAACTTCCAGAGAGAAGGTTATGATGAGTGTCTATATGGAAGAAGATGAGGGCCATGTAGAAGTGTTTTTGTTGCAATTGTGGTCATTTGTGAGGTGGTTGGAAGAGATAACTGGGTCAATCTCAGCATGAACTCTGGTGTGATTCCCATTAGAGACTGAGTTCTGGAACTGACCTTAGAAAGTATTGCCATGAAGACTGTTGGGATTTAAGGAGGCCAAGCATAAGAGGCACCCTTGGAAACTGAGATCTAAGCCCAGGGTGGCTTTCTCCACTGCACTGGGAATCTCAGCCATGATGTCACATGATTTTCTTGTGAAAGCCTTGTCAGCCATAGTTGAGAGCCAAAACACACCTGGACCTCACATTTTGCACCCCAATGGGCCTGGCTTCCTGTGACCTTTTGACCACTCTTTCGAAAGACTTCCCTGTGTGAGTTGTACAGAGCTTTCTTTGAAAGAATATTCCTCACCACTTAATGGTTACTAAAAGAATCAAAACCTACAGTGCCACCTCCTTCATTCTTGAATGATGGTTAGACCAATAGCATGAAATATTTGAAATTCCCATGACCAGGAAGCACTGGAGAACCTTTGGATCTCTTGTTGCTCATCATGACTGAACCAGATAGTGCCTTTATTGACTCGAATTCATGAAAAAGGTTTAGAACAGAGATTCCATTGAGTTGGATTCTGCTGGGAACTGGGCCTGGAGCAGTGGAGTGCAGGTATGTGATAAAACATCTGTGATGGGGCCATGTGGATCTGCCATTGGCTTCCAAATGACATGTGACTGACATGGGGCAGCCATCAGACCCTTATATATAAAGGCATCTTTTTGTGAGGAGAGGTTTTGGGGTGATGCTCCGAATCAGTTGCTATGCTCAAGTGGGAAAGATGTATGGGATAGCAGCCCAGTTGGTCTTTTCTCTTGTAGACCCTGACTCACCACATGTGAGAGAACTCCTTCCCGCAATGTGTCCCAGTTTGTTGTAGGGACAAATGAATCAAGGCATTGAACATAGCAGGAAACAGTTTTATTTGACAGCAGCCAGGTTCAGAGATCACAGCGTTTGTTTGTAATCAATCAATTTTCTGAACCCTGGGTTTAGGGAGTTTCAGAGTTTTATACCCAGCATGTAAGGGGAGAGGCTTAGAAGTTCACAGTCCGCAGAAGTTCACATAAAAGCAGCTTTTTCTTTCACTGTTCTGGGAAAGTTAACTCTTCACGGACAACACCTGAGAATAGGAGAGCTTCTTCTCCCCTGCTTTTCTCCCCCTGCCAGAGGTTACCATGGAGCCCATTTGTAACTTATCTCAAAAATGTAGACATCTCTGTGAAGCCCAGATCAAGGCCAGAGTCCTTGTTTGCACATTTCTTCAAAGTACTATACTGGATACGTTTGTGAAAAACTAGTAAAGGGGTGTCCAGCACCTCGAGTGCTGGTATCTTCCCAGCCAGTGGCTAAGTAAACAGGGCAAGATGAAAATGGGAAGTTTATCTACATTGATCTCTTTTGCAGAGACTCTTTGGCTGAGGGTCCCCAAATCAGCCATAGAGAAGAGGGAATCTGTGGAGAAAGGGGGTGCCACTCCTTTGGGTCCCCTTCTTTCTCCAGGGAGATGTCTTTTCTGCTGTCCTTTAATAAAGCTTCAACTTTCCACTCTAAACTTGCCTTGGCCTACTTCTCTGGTGTTATACTTCAGCATTGTGGAAGCAAGGCCTCATTACCAGTAAACAGCGGTAACAATAACAGTCAAAGTACAGATATAATGCCAAAAATAAAATCAACATTTAGAATTGAAGATAAAAATAATCTTTAGTGATAAGAATTTCTTAATTTGATACGTATAAATTATAACAACTGTCTTCAGGGGGCAAATTTGTGACATATGCAGTCAAGGGGAGAAATAAAGAATGTGCAAAATGTATAAGACTTTACTCAGAAAATCCTGAGATTGCTACTCATTAGCATTTGTTTTATCTCAGTGAAGTTTAAAACATGAGTAAATATAAAATAAGGGAAATAAATGGATCATATGTATTAGGGACAAATACTTACCAGTAACTTATTTCTAAGAACACATTATGGTATGCCACTGTTTCCAAAGTTGTTTTGTACTGAAGTAGGAGATTAGTTGGAGCAAAGTGTTTGTTTCTCTTCTCAAAAGTGAGAAAATGATACACAAAACCAGAGTATTTGCTGTACCCACTTTTCCTCTTTATTTAACAGTGTGAGTAGTAATACACATTAACACAACAAGAGAGTGAAGTCACTTTCCCAAACTATAAGATCTACTATTAGAAGCAAGGGTTTTGAGATCATAGAAAAATCATCTCTTCCTGTGGAAAATATTAAAAGTCTTTTCTCTTTATAAGGCTACTCTGAAAGTCATCATGGGACTGCTTCAGAGAAATAGAGTTGAATTAAGAACTTTACTTAATTCAATGGGACAAACAATGCCACCCTCACCTCCAAAATACGTACATTATGGTTATAAACATATAGATTTAAAACACCCTATACTTTCCCATGATTTAATAGAGTTACTCTTTAACCATGTTACACACACACACACACACACACACACACACACACACACATTTGAAAACAGAAGAAAATAATTGAGGAAACATTTTCTTTCTGCACATATCTATCTCTTTTTGTTTGCCAAAGTGTATTACTGAAATTTCTTTGTATAAATTCTGGCATTCTGGTCTCATGAAAATTGTAGGTTTCATTTTGTTCTGCTAAACTCTACAAATTTATTTCAGCAAGGTTTTGGCTGTATATCAGAAGGTGATAGAAGTCTAAAAGCTTAATTTAAGAGTGGTACCTTCAAGGTTAAAAAATAACAAAAAAAGACTTATTCTTTATGAGTCATTATCTTAAATTTCAACTGCACAAATGACAGACAAATTTGGGTGAGTGAAAACATTTCTTTAATACAGGCGGATATGTAATTATGAAACCTTTTAAAAACTTTTAAAGCAGTTGGAGAGCTATTTAGTCTGTATCTTAACATAAAAACTCCTAAATTGGGGGCTGGGGATATGGCTTAAGCAGTAGTGTGCTTGCCTTGCATGCGTGTGGCCCAGGTTCGATCCTCAGCATCACAAACAAAACAAAGATGTTGTGTCCACCCAAAAACTAAAATATACATACATATCTATCTATCTATCTATCTATATATATATATATATATATATATATATATATATATATATATATATAGATAGATATATAGATATATATAAAATCTCTCTCTCTCTCTCTCTCTCTCTCTCTGTCTCTCTCTCTCTCTGTCTCTCTCTCTCTTTCTTTAAAAAAAAACTCCTAAATTGGTATTTTTTTCAGTGATTAAACTAAATTTCTTCATTCAGAAAACAAATGCTGAATATCTATCAGATGCTAGGATTTGCTGTAACTAGTTTTGTCATAAATGCCATCATTTAATTTTAGAGTCAGATAACATTGTGTTTTAAATCAAAATAGGAGTTCACACCCCACATACCAAAGCTTTGGAAAACAGCAGACTTCATATAAACAGAGGTCCTGTAAGTCTGTATTTCTTGGCATTGCGAGAGATCTGAAGTGTGTGGGTGTTCACACCCATGATAACTGCATGTTTTTTTTGAGTTACTGCATGTTCTTTTGAGGTATATCTGAAGTTAAATATGGTTACCTTTAAATTTATTTTTCCTAGAAAACAAAAATGTATTTTTATGTTCTGGCTCTTTGTATACTGTTTTAGTATCCTAATGAAAATTCTATATTCTCTGAAGCTTTTCTAGTTTAACACTTTTAATTTCTCCTTTAATCTTGTCTAAAACAAACATAATTGAAAGTAGATCGTACAGAAAAGGAATTTTGAAATAATTTGGTAAATTTACAAGTTTAAGGTGATTTTTTTGCCCTCTCTTAGATCCTCCCCAGTTAAAAAGATAATTTCAAGTCAAATAAGTTTTAAAGACTTATTGTTTATATACAAATTTATGAATTAAGTAGTAATAGATTTATCTTCATAAAATGTGTCGGGTATACCTAAAACTGGCTTACAGAGTAAAAGCATATTCAGAAATTCTTCTTTCAGTATGTATCTTTTGGGGCTGGGGCTGAAGCTCAGCAGTACAGTGCTTGCCTAGCATGAGTGAGGTGCTGGGTTCAATCCTTAGCACCATATATAAATAAAATAAAGATGTAAGAAATTTATCTTTTGTATTACCATAACCTCAAACTCTGATAAGAAATCTAAAACCTGTTATACGGTTTTTATGTTTCTTTTATGGAATACTTTCAGCTTACCTTGGTGATCACTATGTACTTTACAAACAGCTTAATATCCACTTTTGAACAAGAAAGGACCTAGTATTTCATCTAATAATGAAGACAAATATCCTTCAACAGATGAATGAAGAATATGTCTGTGTGTGTACACACACACACACACACACACACACACACACACACTAGAGTATTAGCCATAACAATATATAGTCTATTGTCATGTACACCTAAAAAACATAAAAAAGTATATGTCCATTCAATATAGAAATCTGAACAAATTTAATTTATGAACAAGAGTGAATTTGAATAAAATAACTTATAATCAGTTTCCATTTCATTGTTTAATGAATGTTATTGTTGAAAGTATAGCTGAGGGTCTAGCTCAGCACTAGCATATCACATTACCACAAAACCCTGGTTTGTACCCAAGCATCAGAATAAAATCTATAAATGTATAAAAACATGTTTTAGGGCAGTGAAAAATGCCTCATTGGTGGAATACAAACTTTCTTGAGAGCAACTTATAAATCCTGAAATCTTTTTAAAGTTTCCCAACTTTAACCAAATAACTCTATATTAAATTTTTTTCAAAAGTAAACAGAAATATAGAAAATTATTTTTTCTTTTGTTCTCATTCCCATCTTTGGTACCAGGAATTGAACCCACAGAAGCTAAATCACATACCAATATCTCAAAGCCTTTTTCATTTTATTTTTAGTTGAAGACAGGGTCTCACTTATTTTCTAAGGAGCTTGTTAAGTTGATGACACTTGCTTTAAACTTTTGATTCTTTTGTCTCTGTCTCCCAAGCTGCTGGAATTATAGGCACATGCCATGGTATCTGAGAAGAAAATGAATTTTTTCTAAATTTCTTGAAACATTAATTGTTTCAAGAAATTTTTTGAAACATTAATTGTAATAAAAAGTTAAAATATAAACAAATAACAATCCCATATTCTGTTTGTTAAATCAGTAGGTTTCTAACAGATGGGGTTCCATGGAGCCATTAAAATTGTGATGGGGAAAAATAAGCACTTAGTTTTTAGTAATCACATTTAATAATATGTTATTATATTTGTAAGAATTTTATAATTTATTCAAATTTTCTCCCTTGCAAAGTGCTAACAGATAAGTCAGCAGTTAAAAAATATCTCCTTTTTTCTACTGGAATAAAGGAAAGATTCCACTCATTCTTTCAATGAAGTATATAATACCCCAAATTGTGGAGTTGTTTTAATTCTATATTTTCTTGCTTAAACTCTGATACCCTTGTTTTTAAGCTCACAAATCTCATTTTCCAGTTGTGCATTTTTTTAACATGTAGTGAACACTGTGTGCAGTGACTTTTTTGCGTTTTATTATTTTTTGAAGTAAAGAAACTGCTTTCTGGGTTTTTGACTGGCTAACAAAATCTGTCAGAAATAAAAGAAGATAGAAGTAAAATACTTGACTAATTTACATATATGAATGCTATATATTTCACATGCATTATTTATACACTAAACCAATGAGTGCATAAAACATGTGATACAATATGGTGTACTGCCGCAGTCCCTGGCTGGGCACAAATCATGAGCCACTCACAGCTTGTAGATTCAAACAGCAATTTTTTATTCCCGAACTCACACCGGCCGTCTACAAACACGTTCTGGGGAAATCCACATTCTCTGCCCAAATCCACACTCTGCCCAAATCCACTACTCCTGGGCTTCTGTCTCCCAAAAATACTGTCTGACCCTAAGAACTCAAGAGGAACTCAGCAGCAGGATACGCCCTATTCTAAAGGGGGAACACCCTAATCTCCTATTATGCTAAACCGCCCTATTCTAAAGGGGGAACACCCTAAACACGGATCCGCCCTGGTCCTTGAGCAAGGTCACCTTACATGCAATGTCCTGCAAAATGTCCTATTTCCATGAGTCCTTCCACTAAAGAAACATGGGGGTACGCTGGCAAGGAAATTGTCATACCTACTTGGCTGATGGCTCCCAGCAGTGTACTCTGCACATATAGCAGATGAGATTAGTCCCCTTTTATTATTTAGCTTAAAGTCTAATGGAGAAGACAGACACATAAAAAAGATCATTATAATTTCAGACAGATGATTTTAGAAAAGAGGTTTCTGATTTAATAGAGGAATCTGAGCTACAGAAAAGATTCCCTGAAGAAAATGAGAATACACTGAGAAATGAATAGAAAACAAGTAGAATATAAAGAAGAGTACTCTTTCATACATAAAAATTCAAGTTTTCCAACTTCCCTTTGGTCTCTGCATGTATTGTATAGAAATGAAGGGGACACTCCCTCTATAACCTGCAGCAGGACTTTGGTCTTAAGATAGACAACTCCTTATCTTTCTTGATTTTTCATTATTCCCTGTTTATTAGGTTCATTTCTTTTTAGTTCTCTCTCAGAGCAACATGTTGTTTACTCTACCCGGATTCTGTGTGCTGCTTTCTGTTAGAGTCTGTAAACAAGTCAGGATGGCGCCTGGCAAATGTTAGAGTGTGTAAACAAGTCTGGATGGTGCCTGGCATTTTGCCAGAGGGAGTGGCTTGCGAAGTAATGCCAGCAAGCCATTAAGTGTGGAGATTCCTTATTGTTTGACCGCTGTATCGAGTTTATGTTAATTAGACAAGCTATGTGGAATGTACAAATACCTCTATTGTCCTACAATAAACGGCTTCCACTCCTGCTGTATCAATCTACACAAGTTGCTCATCACCCCCCAGTTCTTTTGCTGCAGCCGGACATTCTTGAGAAATATAATTAATATTATGTTGCATTACATGTTTTAAACAATAGACCTACAGAATTCTTTAGTGTCAAAATATGAAACTTGGTTTGATAAGAGAGTTGGAATTATATGATGTTTAGCAGGAACAAACCCTTGGTGGGCTTACTTCATTTTGATCATCACAGTCTCACAGGATCTAAACATATTTTAGTAATTGTTTAACTGAGAGGAAATTCAGTTTAATAAAATGACAATGTGGGGTGAAGAAATGTTTTTATCATACAGTTAGAAAGCAGCACACAGAATTTGGGTAGAGTAAACAACATTTTGCTCCAAGAGAGAACTAAAAAGTACACCAGTGAAGAAAGATGACAGCAAAAAAAAATGTACAGCACTTCCTGACTATTTTTCAGAGCTTGAGTCATATTGGCTCATGTGTGTTTTCTGGATGAAAAACAGGATCTGTGGGGGTGCACTGTAGAGAGCCTCAGACCGAATGAAACCCAGAATTTTGGCGTTTAAAATTGTAAATGAATTTATGGGATGTAACCAGCCATCCATGGGCTTTGTGTGTGAGCTATGCACATTGGAATATATGAGGAAAACTGGTCTGAAATTGCTGCCTGATTGGGCTCTGCAATGTGTGTGTGTCTTTTCACTCTCCCTGCCTGTGATCCCCACACAGCACCTGAGATGGGTGTGATTTTCCAAGATTTCAAATGCTGACCAACACATCACCAAGCAAAACTTCACACTCTGCAACCTGACCCCTTGCCTTATTTGGGTGAAATATTCTATAACTGGCTTCTCCCCAATAAATAGGTGGATTTCAGGCATGCTCTCTTTTGCATGCCTCTCTTAATTTTGTCTAGCTCCATTTTATGAGCTGAGGTTGATGAGGAGTCATCCTGACACTCATAGAAAAGTATTTTCTGTGTCTGGGTAGTTATTTAGTGCCAGGACAATTCACCTTAAGTGATAATAATTCTTGCTGGGAGCCATCAGCCAAGTAGGTATGACAAATTCCTTGCCAGCTTACTCTCATGCTGTCTAGTGGAAGGACTTCTGAAAGGTGACCTTGCTCAAGGACCAGGGCAGGATCCGTGTTTAGGGTGTTCCCCCTTTAGAATAGGGCGGTTTAGCATAATAGGAGATTAGGGTGTTCCCCCTTTAGAATAGGGCAGTTTAGCATAATAGGAGATTAGGGTGTTCCCCCTTTAGAATAGGGTGTATCCTGCTGCTGAGTTCCTCTTGAGTGCTTAGGGTCAGACAGTATATTTTGGGAGACAGAAGCCCATGTGGTGTGGATTTGGGTAGAGAGTGGATTTGGGAGAGAGTGGATTTGGGCAGAGAACATGGATTCCCCCAGAACGTATTTGTAGACGGCTGGTGTGAGTTCCGGGAATAAAGAATTGCTGTTTGAATCTACAAGCTGTGTGGAGACTCATGATTTGTGCCCAGCCAGAGACTGTGGCAAATTCTGTCACATGTCAGGACAATAGGAGAAATATTCTCATGCAGTGTTAGAGGAAAATTCCATGGTGTAAACAAAGGGAATCTCTTCTCTACTAACCTGAGAAGAAGAATTCTACCAACCCCATTAATTATTAGAGGATACAGTAAACACTTACTCACCTACATTGTTGGTGAGTCTGAAAATAAGAACTTCCACTCTGGAAAGCAGTGTGGAGTTTCCTCAAGATATCTAGGAATATAACCACCTCAACCTCAAGTCATTCTAAACCTTGATATTTATCATGAGGAACTAAAAATCAGTTTATAAGTAATTTAGACACATCAACATCACTGTTTTTAGCAGTGCAATTTACAGTACACAAGTTATACAACAAGCCCAGTGAAATGAATGGACTAAAAATTTCTGCTAGCAGCATCAGGGTGCTGGAAAGAAGCCATATTTTCTCAGGGTCATTTTTCTAGTTATTTATCATAGGAGATAAAAATCCCCAGAATTTTTTTTAAATATTTTCAAGATTTTACTCTATCATTAATTCAGTGGCTTTGGAGGCATATCCCAACACTATTCTGATTGGTTTTTAGAGAGAAAATGAGAGGCAGAGAAACTGAAAGCTCTGGGAAGCCACAGCATGTCTTGTGGTCTATGGAAGAACTAGAAAAACCCAGGGCACTTTCATTCTGATGTAGGTGTTTGCAGTTATGTGAAACATTCAGGAATGGATGTTTCTGGTATAAAACTCACACCATGCATCACCATATATGTGAGCAGATATCCCAGGTAAAATCAACCCACCATGATCAGTGGCTTTTGGAATATTTGCTCCCATTTCTGCCACAGAGGTGGTTCTAAGCTCTTCCCTTAAAAGAAAAGAGTGATTTCAATAGACTCATGTGGTCCACCTCCTTTTGGAAGTATCTCTCTGTGTGAAACATCAAAAAGAACTGCCTGTCTTGTTTCACTGAGAGGAAATCCAGTTTAATAAAAATGACAAAGTAGGGTGAAGAAATGTTTCTATCATTATATTAGAAAGCAGCACACAGAATCCAGGTAAAGTTCTCCTCACAGGATGGCAGCTCTTCTACCTGATACTAGGGGTTTATGACAGAGACTGAAGGGAATGTGCTGAATACTCTCATTAGCAAGAGGTTTGTTGTGCCAACTAGACAATCTATACAGTAGAGGCCAACAGGGACACTGTACATTTCAAATAGGTACTTTGAGAATAGTGGTTGTGAGGTACAAAACCTGTGTAGTAATTCAAGAGACAGAAGGATCCAGGAGACCTGGGGCAAGTTCTGGTGAGAAGATAGTTTCTTGCATTTTCCAGAACAAAGCACAGATTCCATCAACAAACCTCATCTATCATGCTCAAAGAAAGTGTCAGAAAACCCCTCAAGACACTGGGAATCTTGCATACCCCTGAGATAACTGACTGCAGGAGTCTCCAGCTGGGGTATGACAGGCCAGTCCCCTGACACCATGGTGAAAGGGTTTATCAGAGAGACATACTCCATCTCTGAGTGAAAAAAAAAGTACTGAGGGTGGGTTTTCATTTGCACTGGAAATCTTCCCTAAGAGCCCTCTGCAAGTATCTGGGCATAACCGAGAGAAGATCAGCTTGTGTACTTCACCATCACATCACTACCAGATTAGGTGTGTTTCAGCTGGAAAGACCAGGAAAGAGTTGGCCTACATCTGCCTTGAAGCAATCACACCATGGTTTTGGTTTCTATAATTGAAGATTCTGAACAGAAATTCCCCAATTTTATTAACAAGGAAAAATTTTATGCTTTTCTTGCTGCTCTGTCATTGTGTAAGGGGTTTTCTCATTATTTCTTTCTTCATGTTCCATCTCATTTTCTAAGATTTTGTATTATTTCTTGTATGTTTTCCCCTAAATCACCTCTTCTTGTCACTTCAAATCCAATACTTTCTCAGTTTTGTTTCTTTTTCTCCTTGTTTCCTCCTATAGCTATTTTTAGTGACATCAGTTTTATTCTTTTTTCTTATTGAATTGCACCCAAATAATTTTATGAACACTATTGCCTATTTTTTTCATCCAGGTGTATACTGCTATTTTGCACCATAACTCACCAATTTGTGGACTTAAAAGATCACTTTTAAACAAGAATTTCTTAATAAGTGATATATGTTCTGCTTTAAATTGTCATTCTTACTGGAGCTTATTCTCTACTCTTAGAAAGGTCCTGGTGGGAAAAACTAGCAACTCAGTCATGTCAAGTTGGGTAGTTGATGCTGAGATATCACCCCTGCCCAGGGTGCTTTCCAAAGGGAAAGCTTTGCATTAAAGGACACACAAATATACTAGGAAGAGAAATACATGACAATGCATAAAATACCTTGACCTTACTAACACAGACAACATAAAAAATGCAAAAAAAAAAAACACATCAAATTTCTTAATTCTCCAATAACAGCATTCAAAGACTTCTTTTCCTATCCTTCACTAAAGAAGTTGGATAAAAATGTTTAATAATATTGACTGCTTTATGGTATGGAAAGAAAAAAAAATTAGGGAGTTCTTCCTGTTACCCAAAAGCAATGGTTCATTCTGGGAGAATTTAATTTCCTTAATGGGCCATTGTGTATCGTATTTGAGGGTACTATTTGAATTGAAAGAAACACTGATATTTAGGCTATATGAAAATCTTTCACTTTGGAATGAAAACTTGTTCATATTTAACTAAAACTGAACCACTGGGATGAATCATTTTTACCATAAATGCATTGAATTACAATCACCACTATATATGTTCATTAATTAAAATCGGTATTCACAGAGCTGGGGATGTGGCTCAAGCGGTAGCGTGCTCGCCTGGCATGCATGCGGCCCGGGTTCGATCCTCAGCACCACATACAGACAAAGATGTTGTGTCTGCCAAAAGCTAAAAAATAAATATCGAAAAAAAATTCTCTCTCTCTCTCTCTCTCTCTCTCTCTCTCTCCCTCCCTCCCTCCCTGTCTCTCTCACTCTCTTTAAAAAAAATTTTAAAAAAAGGGTATTCACAAATCCACCTAATTTTAACTTCTTTATCATTTAAGGGGGTTAGAAAAATGGAAGTCCAAACAATATTCAGAAAAAAATTCTGCCTCAATCACAAGGATAATGTATACCTACATGTTATGCTGAAATCTAATGCCATTTTCAGATACATAATCAGTTAAAAATTTTTAGGCTTGAAAATCATCTTTAGATTTCAAAACACTGTTATGAAAGATAATTGAATTTGCTTGTATTTACTTACTTAAAACAAGGAATACAGGGGAAAATCAGAAATTTAAATATATGTATAAACACACCTGTGGCTGATTATTTTTGGTGTCATCAAGACCTTCCTTCTCTTCTTCAGATGATGGGAACCAAAGAGGTTCAGCTGTAAAGTGTATGTAGATTTACTTAAACTACTTAGAACATTTAGAGAATGATTGTCTATCAAAAATAAAAAGTAATAATCAGCTTGAATTTTAGATGATATTAGTTTTTAACTCTATTAGTGAGGTATACTTGTGTGTACTCAGTGATTTAACCTCAGAATATTGCAACATTGGCAAATGCTCTTCCAAAGTTTTATATTTATTTATTTTTGGACTGTTACACAAGGTTTCAAATGACATTTTCAAAGTGTTTGTACTGGCATGAGACTTTCCATGCTCTTGTCTCAGTCTCCCAGGTAGCTGTGTTTGTGACCCACTGTACCAAGCAGATACTGAGTATTTCAGGGAATGATTTTAGTGATATAAAACTTTAACAGTTTACTTGGGGGGGGACACTACATATCACCAGGTTTAAGACACAAAAATATCTCAAAGTTATGTGTCCATCTTATAAAATGCTGCAACTCATAAACATCAAACCTGCTGCTGTTTGCAACAATCCTGGTCTCCTGAGTACCTGGCCAGCACCTTGACCTCTGCATGACCTGCCTCCTCTGTGTGACTGAGGAGTGAACAGACAGGTTCCATTATTTAAAATAGTAACCTGTTATATTTTTTTATTCACCATATGGTCTATTCATGCATCATCTCTATATACATAAACCAAGGGTACACCTATTTTTATCCCCAAACTCTAAATGATAGGGATTCAAAACATGCTTCCAGAAATGGTGGAACAAATACACATGTCACCTGCTCTATGTATTCCTTTCATCACATCATCTTCTGGACACAAAATGCAAAACTGACACTTATCTTATTCTTCTACCAAAGCCTCATTTTAATGAGAGCATGAATTACTAAAATCATCTACGTCTGCATTGCCTATTGTTTTCAAATCTCAATCCTATGGTGAGTATACACTTGTTTCTTTCGAGGATAGTGTGTTCATCCACCCCCCTGTTGAAAATATCCCTGATCTTATCACTCATTTTGTACTTTGCCTCTTCTCCTAACATCCTTATTGATATCTATTTCTCCAAGTGCCTTGTTGTGACTGACTCTTCATGTGTGCCTACATTCCCATTTACACTTTAATAGAAATTCATTGGATTGCAGAAAGGGCCTTTGGTCCAAATCCTAAACTCACTCTTTTTCCTTACCCTACACTGGAATCCTGCCTGCTATCTCTATTTCACTGCAAGTTCTCTTTTACATTCAGTAGTCCCAGGTACAAGATCTTAGGCCATTGTCTATGGATTTAGAGGATTCATCTCTGCAGAACATAATTCAAAACTATGTATCCAAATCAAGGGCCCAACAAACTTGTGTGCTTCAGATTTTACCTAATTTTCTATTTTCATACTTACATTTCACCTTACATTTGTATAAATATCCCAGTTGCCCAATACCCGTATTCATCCAGCAGAATGACTCCTAACCCAAATCGAACATGATATGACCCTTAACCATACTCTGTTCCCTCAATCTATTTTCACATAACAGCAGGTCCTGAGTTGATCTTGCCATACAGGTATGTAGGGAATCCTCCAGCTGCTGAGAAGCTCAAGGGTAGATGCAGAAATGATCCCTGGAGCAAATGTAGGCAGCTAGGTAGGACCTGTGAGGTCTAAAGTCATCTTCCATGACCAACAACCCAGTCAGGATGAAGGGATGAGGCTGAATCAGCCTCTCTCTTCTCAATGCAGGGAAGCTGGGCACAATCAGGTCTGTGTGGATTGCTGATCCCGGGCTCCTAGGATATATAGACCTTTATGTCTTGTGAAAATATCACAGGAAGGTGGGGCAGCCTCCATCTCATGGGACCCTTGGAAACAACTGTTAGGACAAAGTGGTTGCCAAGGCAGTGACCTCATTCACTTCCCTGAAGGAAGTGACCTCACCTCACTTCCTTGGTGATGGAACTCTCTGAACTTGGGATCCAGGAGGTGAGGCATCCAGAGGCAGTTCCACTCCCAGTGGGATCACTTGTTTGTACCAAGGCCAGAGTCATTCTTTGTTGGTACTTAGTGATGTGTGAATAGCCAAATGCCTTGAATGGTCTCAACAGGGGCCTTTCCTTAGAAAGAAGTGTTGGCTCATTGCTGGCTCCTGACAACTACACAGAAATGGCCAAGGAGAACAGAGCTGAGACAGGACAGGCCACTGCTGGGGAACATATTTTCACCCATCAGTCAGAGGAGAGGGTGGATACAAGCAGACCAAATACAGGGGTGGTTTGTGTGTCTCAGTGGGTGTGTGTTTCAATTTGTCGTTTTTTTCTCATGTTCTGAGAACATGAAGGAAAATCTTTTTTTGTTGTTGTTGGTTTGAAATGGACTGTTAACTAATGAGTCTTTTTATGTCAGTGGATCCCACTAGGTTTGTGGTTAAAGAAAGTAGAGAGAATGCAGCCGTTAATGTGTCCTGTCTAGTGGAAATCTTTGCAGGACTCCTCATGGCCAATTTATGAATGGACTGCTGCTTGCCTTGCAGATGGGCAACACCTACCAAGATCCTAAGTTCCTGTATTCTTTCTGAATTTTGGCCACTCTCTGAAGGGGTTCCTGGCTTTGTGTCCAAGATGTGTACCACATTCAAGCTCTGTGACATGGCCATGGACTGGATTGCTGAAGGGCATTCCAAGCATCTCAGAAAACTCAAAAATTAGCATGACTGGTAAGGATCTCTCTGGAGAATCCCTGCTTGGATAGATAGCAACCCAAGTTGCATGATTAGGAGCTGACAATGCCACAGTGTTCAATTAAAGAAAAGTTTTTCTCCAGGCTTCTTTCTTCCCTATTGTTCTGTTCCCCTGAATGTCATTGAGGTGTTTGCCTTAGGGCACTCCTTTGGGAATCCTCAAGAAAACAGTTTCAAATGGAAATGAAGAGGCCTAATCTGTGCCTTTGAAGTAAAGTGCTTTGTAAAAGCTGTGTCTGAATCAGACTCTTGGCCCTGTGTGTGGCTGTGAATTACATTCTCAGCACCCCAGAAAACTCAAGAAAAATCCCATCTGTCCATCCAAATCCAAAAGGTTGAAAAAGAAGTGTACTATTGGATGAAGTCTCTTGCCTTCCTCTGGTCAGGCTCCTGACCCCTATGAAGTCAGAACAGGGATCTTCTGGGTCAAATGAGTTGTTGCAAGCCCTCCAGTAACTAGCACGGGCTGGGGGTGGGGGGTGGGGTGGGGGCTGCCTGGGAAGAATGTGGCCTCAGTTTAAAGGCAGGAGTTAGGTCTCTTTGGCATTGGTTTCAGAGGGCTCACACACACCTTGGAATTGTAAGCAAAAATCAGTGTGTGTGTGTATTTCTCTAGAATCCACAGTTGCTCACTAAATTCTCAGGTGATTCTCTGATGCCCCGAAGGTGATGTTGCACTTGATATGCAGCTTCACAGATCTTCCAGAGTTTCTCCGCTTGGCGATGATGCACTTGTTGCCAGCTACTCTGGCCTCCTTTGTGATCCTCAAGCACACCAAAGCCATTCAGGCTCAGGGTCTTTGCATGTTTGTCTCCTGTGCCTGGAATGCATCCTTCCCAGAAGCCCCAGTGGCTGTCTTTTTTTTTTTTTAATCTCAAGTTTCAGTTTCCATGTCACCTTCTCAGAGAAGCCTGCCCTGATTCCACAATTATAGGATTCGATCACCTGTCAGCATGTTCCCCTGTGCTACAGTTTTCACCTGCACTGTCCCCCAGAGGTCCTTGTGTTGAAGGCTTGATTTTCATGCAGCATGGTGTTAATGGGAGGTGGTGGAGCCTTTAAGAGGTGGAGCCTAGGGGGAGGAAATTAGTTTATTGTGAGTGAAGGAGATGGTGGGACCCCATCCCTTTCTTTTCTGTTTCCTAGCCACCATAAGGTGAATAGTTCTCCTCTTTCACATGTTCCTGCCATAATATACTGCACTATCACAGGCCCAAAGCAACAAGACATACTTGTCCAAGTGACCATGAACTGAAACCTCTGACACTGTGAGCCAAAATATACTTTACCTCCTTGTAAGTTGATTTACCTCAGGCATTTGTTACAGTAACAGAAAGCTGACTAATACACCCTGTTTCATTTCTAACATGGCACTTTGACCATCTCGTCTGTCTTTGCTATGCATCTTTGTCCAGTAGTGTGTAAGCACCATGAAAACAAGACCCATTCTGCCTTTTTCACCATGCTATTTCCACTGCCTAGAAGAGTGTCTGGCACATGGCAAATACTCAAAATATTTACTTTAATACATGAATAAGTGCTTGTCTTCTCTACCCATTGCAAAATATTTTCCCTTACATATCCCTCTTACGTCTTCTTTATAGCCTTATAAAATGTAGACAATGCAAACATACAAAAATGTTCAGACAATGATCTATATACTTGCTTCTAAGATGAAACAGAGGTTAAAATTTTGCTTCAGTAACTTCAGATTTATCCTATGTTTCTTTTATATTTTGAGTAAAATTTCATACCCTGTGTTTAGCTCTGTCCTTTCCTTTCCTTTCAGTGGTAGCTGCTATTTTGAAGGTAAAGAATGCCATTTTAAAATATGTTTTAATAGTTTAATGATATGTTTGTGTTCATAAAACATAAATGTGATTTTTCTTTGTTCTGAGCTTTTGGATAAATTGTTGCATGCATTATCTTTTGGTCATTTGGTCTCGGGTATTGAACAGTGCTGCTGAACCACAGAATTAAACAATGCTGGAACCAACCTACCTACTTACAGTTATAGGACATAATAAAGCTACTTGTTATTTCAACCACGGAATTGGATTTGCCATTATGTATAGCTGGAAGCCTCCTAACTGTGATAGTCTCACTCTACTAACATTTCCCAGGGTTGTGTCCTTAAGCTGTAGCCAGGCTAGCAGTTTTGATTTGACTGTGGGTCTACCCAGGCCTAGACAATTTTCTTTTCTCTTCTTCCACATTTCCCAGTTCAGAAGCTTTTGTATTTGTAATTGGTTGCTGTGTGCTATAATCTGACAGTTTGTGCCCCTTTACGTGTTGAAGTGGTTTTAATGAGATGGCAGGAGGAGGTGGAGATTTGGGGAAGTGATTAGGTCATGAAGGTGGAGCCCTCATGAGTGGGATTAGTGCCCTTATAAGGAATTGTCTTGTTCCATTTGGACTGATAGAACAAACACACCTTAGCCTGGGTAGTTTTTAAACAATAGAAAAAATTTGTTGTTCAAAGAGCTGAAGTCCAGGAAGTTGATGATCAAAGTGCCAATAGGCTCATGGCCTGGTGGGGCCCACTCTCTGCTGAGACAGTGAACAAGCCCCCTTGGCCCTTTTGAGAGGGCACCAATCCATTCAGGAAGGCTCTGCTCTCAAGACCTCATCATGCGCAAAGACCCCAGCTCTTTGTACCACCACCACATTGGAAATTAGGTTTCAACCTAAGAAACCTAATTTAGGAGGAAACAAACACTCAGATCATAACAGGGGTTGAAGAGATCAGACTTCCTCCCTTCTGCTGCATGAGGAAATACCTAGAGGGGACCAGCCATGAACCAGATGTAAGCACTCATCAAACACTAAATCTTGATGTTGGCCTTCCTAGCCTTTGGGACTGTAAGAAACAAATTTCTGTTGTTTATAAGTCAACCTATTTATGGTATTTTGTTTTTGCAACCTAATGGACTAAGACACTGTGTAACAAATTTTAGCGGCATAAAATAAAGTGGATGATCTCACCCAGTTTCTGAGGATCAGGAATCTAGGAGCATTGTAGCTGCATGGTTCTGGCTAGGCAATCTCTCATGAAGTATGTTGCTGGCTAGAGCCATGGCACATGGTCATTCATGTGACAGCTTTCAGGAGAGTTCTGTTCCTTTCCATAGGGCAGCTCACATAATGTGGCAGCTGGCTTTCCCCAGAGCATGTCACTGTGCACCCGCCCACACCCATGTGGCCATCACACTGGGAGGTATTTGACACTCACTGTCATGTTCCACAGTGCCCCTTAGATCAAGTCACTTCTCCCCACCCTATTGAATGGAGGATGCAGAGGAGGCTCAGCCCCCAATACAATCTGGACCCACCACTGTCTTCCCCTCAGATTGCTTCTCATGGCCTTTAGAATAAAGTTACTGTTTTCAAGGTTTGCATATATCACTAGCCCATCTCCAGAACATGTTCTATTCTAATTCTTTATTCTCTACTTTCTTCCCTTTGTTGTTCTTTTTAGGTCTGAAGTTCAATGTCCCTTTTTTAGGGAAGCTTTTCTGACGCTCACATCCTGTTACCACCTTCCAGAATGTTCTCTCCTCTCTTGTGTTACTTGTCACATTTGCTTGATGTATAATTCCCATCCAATCTGTAAGTCTGCAAGGTAAGGGATCATGTAGATTGTATTCAGAGCCCTATCCCCTGGACCTGAAATGATGCACACAGTAGGTATGCAGTAAATTATACTAAGTGAAGATGAATAATGTTTACTTGATTAAGTTTTTCTCAGTGTCCTTTACTTCCTTCCATAGATAGAGAAGAGTTGCTTTATTTCCAAACCCTTCTTACTCCATTGAACCAGACATTCAATGTGAGATCTCCTCAGGGGATTTTCTGGATCTTGGGCAGCTTCCAATTGGAACAGGCTTCTCAGTTTCGTCCTCAAGTAAATTCCCCCCTCTGCCTCTGGACATCCAGCTGGAAGCATAAATGTCTGAGGCAATATATATTTTAAATGTGCATTTGCCTCAAATCAATATAGAAACATAACCTAACTTAATTTACAGTATCTATTAATTTTGACCAACTACTTGAAGGGAGAGTATTTTTGAAAACCCCAAGATAAGATGTGCATAGATAACAGTAATAGTCAACATTGATGGAGCTCCTCCTGTATATACCAGCCTCATTTTAATCTTTTCACCGAAATGATAAGGTGGCTACTATCCTTTTTATGGATGATGAACTGGGACGCAGGGGGCCAGTGAATTTGCCTGAGTCCACATGTCCAGTAGGGAGTAGAGCCCTGATCCATACTGGGTCTGGGACTACAGGGTCCTTTATTGTATCACCATGCCCACCTCCGCAGGATTGCCTTCTCTGGGAATTATTTTATTTTTTATTTCCTTCCTTCCTCCTGGTTTTAACTCTTGGGCTTGCCAGTGTTATTTATAAAACTGTGCAGTTCAGTTGCATAACAGATAGTTTAAAAAAAAATGAAGTTCATAAATATCCATATGAAAGCCAAGACCAGGTTTCCCCTGGTGATTCAGGAGCACATTGACTGTGAAGCATAGAAGCTCACCCACTTTTAGCAATTTGCATGAAGAATGACACACAGTCAGAAGAATGTGGTCAGAGAAAGAACCACAGACGTCCTTACCCCTTTGCATGGTTCCACAGTGGAAAGAGAGCGGAGCTGACCCAGACCTGGAGGCTGAACATGGTTGCCTGATATGTAGGTCAACAGCCGGAATTCATTAGGGCTGGAGACTACCTCCGTGGGGCCAGCTAGGGCAGGCTGTGGTGGAAGGGCCACAGCCCTTCTGTCTTTTTCACAGTGCCACCCTTCTCTGTCCCTGGCACTGCCTGACTTGAGCTTTGTGATTTGTGCTGTTGGTGAAAACCGAACTTAATTACCAGACGTCTGGGACGCCGCTCAGTTCGCAGACCCCTCTACCCAGACTCTTGCTTCTGGCTCTCCCAGTGTGCGGTTGCTGCTAGCTGCTGATCTGCAGAAGTTACAGCTTGGGAACCGTTGGCATCCACAAAGACCGCCTTCTCTGTTGTTCTCCCTGTGAAGCCACATGCTACCAGCCTCCCTGGTGGCAATGGAAAAGAGGACAGATTTTGTGAAAGAGTCTCATCCTTTCAAGTGAAAATTAGTGCATATTATAGCTTGAATTAAATGGGTGTCCTGACTCCATCGACTGCAGAAATTGTTGGTTTCTAGTTGCTGATAGTAAGGGATAATTCTTAATTCCAGGTATCAGTCTCTGCTTCCCAGTATGCTTCTTAGCCTTTCCCACCCATAGGCTTTCATGTGATTCACTCTTCCCTGGAGTGTTTGTAAGAGGTAAAGGGAAGAGGAGGAGACCAGCATCAGGGAAACAGCTAACATTTATTGAATATCTATTCTATTTTAGGCACTGTTCTGAGCTCTTTACTCCAACATTATACAGGCAGGTACCCTTATTTTTTTCCACTTAGCAAATGCAAAAACTAAGTCCATCATAGGTGAAATAACATGCCCAGGTGTTCGTAAGTGGTAAGGGGTCTATCTGGATTCAGAACTAGCTAGCATGTGCTAACTCAGCATTCGGGAGAGTCCTGCAAGTGTGCACGGTGCAGGTTATAGCTTAGAGCCAACAACTGTACGTATGTACAAAATCACTTTCCCCAAATCTAAGAAATACTTGGTCAATTTTTCAATTTTATCTTATGACAATGAATGAATCTAAAAGAGTTGGGAGTTTGCAAGTGAGACTTCGAACAAGGCTAGGGGATGCCTCTGACTCCACAAACTGTAGGCAAAAATGTTGCATATAATTTTGAGAAGTTCAAAGTCCCTCTAAAGTACTTATTCTAAGGGACCCCATGGAACTCCCAGATTAAGAAACTGTGACTTGGAGCAATATTAAACTTGATCAATATGAGAAACTGACTTGATATAATAGCAACAGAGGAAGCTAAACTCAGGTAGGAAAATAGAAATTTGTGTAGGATTATATGGCCTCAGGTGGACTTTCCTGTTTCAGATAATAGCTTCCCTGACCTTCTCCCAGCTCAGGGATTATTGTGGATTTCCACAAAGTAATTGTAGTTTATTGCTTTGAGTTCTTTGAAGAGATGAGTTCACTCCTTTGTAGAGTATCTTTCTGACAGTTTCCAGGTTACCTAACCCTAGAAAATTTGCAAACTCAAATTAGTGACACAAATAGCAAGCAGACTCCTGCGGAGATTCTAGGAACACAGGAAGGGCCTGTTTTTAGGTCTCTGAACCTGGGACTTTCTTAGCCAATCAGCTTTGTAGGGGAGGAAAAAAAATCTTTAAACATCTGAGGTTTACTGGAATCCTGTAAATTAGACTAGCAAAAGACAGATTAACAAGAGAACAAAACGAAAGACATTAATTTAGAGAAAAACAAAGACTTTTATTCATGGGAACAAGTATTGATGAATAACTTAAAAGGGTGGTGAGGATTTGGGGTAGCATCTTAGATTAACAATAGCATCTTAACAAAATAACAACATTTGTAGAGAAGTAGTAAGAGAAGGAAAAGGATTTTGAACTTCCTGACAAATATATGGAAAACTCTTGGAAAATAAGGATTGCTGTGTAGATTCTTCCTGGGCTGATAAAAGTCCCCAAAGGCTCACATGTGAGACAATGCAAGAAGGTTCAGAGGAGAAATGATTGGGTTGTAAGAGTCTTAACCCAATTAGTGAATTAATTCCCTGACAGGGATTCACTGGTAACTGAAGTGATAGGGTCTGGCTGGAGGAAATGGGAATTGGAGCGTGGCTTTGGAGTATATATTTGTATCTGGTGAGTGGTCTCTCTCAGCTTACTGATCATGATGTGAGCTGCTTCCCTCTGCCACTCTCTTCCACCATGATGTCCTGCCTCAACTCCAGCCCAGAGGAATGGAGCCTGTTGTTTATGTATTGAGACTTCTGCAATTGTGAGTCCCTAAACTTTTCTTCCCCTAAAATTACTCTGGTTGGTTCCATTAGTCTTAGCAGTGAAATAGCTGACTAAAACAGTGAGGGTTTTCTCTGGGCATCCTTAGGACAGATAATACAGATGATAGTTAATATTTATTGTGATGGCACATGCCACAATTTCAGGGACTCAAGAGACTGAGGTAGGAGGATTGCAAGTTTGAGCTGAGTCTTGGTAATATATCAAGATTCTGTTTGAAAATAAAAAATAAAAATGGCTGGGGATCTAGCTCTGTGGTAGAGTAGCCCTGGGTTCAGTCTCTAGTAGTAGGAAAAAAATTGTGCAGCTAGAATGTGCTAGGCACTGTGCTATAGGTCTTCCATGCATAAACTCATTTAACTCTTCCAGTGGCCAAGAAAGTGGGCTTGTTTATTATTTCCATTTTGTAGAGAAGAACACAGATTCAGAGATTTAGTTAGCTTGCTTGAAGTCAAGCAGTCAGAAAGTCACGACTGAAGGATTTGAACCCAGGGCTCTGAGTGCTGAGTGCTCACTTCTGGTCACTTCATTGCAAGGTGCTCCTAGCAGGACTGGGAGTTTAGAAACTCCTCTTTAATGAAGCCATTCATGTCAGGGTTCCCACCTTTCCAAACCTGCTCAGAGCCCTGGGCTTTCACCCTCCCTCAGGTTTTTCTCACTTTCTTTTCCCTTCCACTTCAAATGCTTACTCTTTACTTCTGGCCTTCAACAATAGTTGAGGATCACTTACCTTCTTGTGGGGCTTGCTTTGCGCTCAGCACCCTCCAGTACCAAATCATCAGCACGCTCCAACAACTTAAAGAATAAAATTGAAACACTCTGGTGGCACTCAGAATCTTTGCTACATTCAAACTCTACATCCATTTGTCTCTAATCTTCAGTTGGCTTTTCTATGGTTGGTTTTGTTCTGTATGCCTCTACATAACTATCTTCTATCATCTATCTGTCTCCTCTATTTATCAAAATTGCTTAAAAGGCATTTTAGTGGTAGGTCTTGCCATGGATCTTTTGGGGGAAAGTACAAATGCAAATTATGACCTACAATATAAACACCCACCATTTCCTATGGCATCAGCCAAGTTCCTAGATACTCCTTTTTATACTCCCCTCTCTGGCTTGTGATAGGTCTTTCTTAGACTTCAGGCCAAGCCTCTTTGCTCCAGGAAGCTTTCTTACTAGTCCTGGCTTGAAATGATCACCTGTTTCTCCTGATTTTGGCTTTTAAATCTGGTAGTACAAACTGGGACCAGCTATGGTCCAAGGCCCAATTCCACATTAGACCTGGGCATATCTTGCTTTGCCATGTCCAGCTGAGTGATATTGAGCAGGTTAGTTAATCCTCTGAGTCTCCATTTCTGCATCCATATTATGTAGATAATACCACCTACTGTACATCATGACTAAATGATTGAATACAATTCTGTAGAGGCAGAAGTGTACCTAAAATATTTAAATACAATTTTATAAGGGCAACATTGTAAGAGTCTGTATAGCCTAGTGGCTTGGACAATAGCCTCTGGATCTGGTTGCCCTGCGCGTTCCTATTCTAGCTCTACCCCTTACTGTGTGACCTCACATGTGTTATTGAACTCAGTAGCTCAATTTTCCTACTCTTGTAGGAAACGAAAAGATGGGTTTACTGTGAAAAAACAGGAGGGAAGGCACCTGGCACAGAGAAGCTGATAAAAATCAGACATCTTGTAAACCATTCGTTTTACTCACTTCAAGATGTGGTTTGCAGTGCAGGTACCTAAACTGAGCTTCCTCACCCGTACAGTGTCCCCAAGCTCCATGACCTGCCTGACATGTGCTCAGGAGTCATTTATACCACTGAACTTACTCACCATCATAAGAAGATGAGCAACTGCCCCCTGCAGCCTACAGATCCAGACTAGGATCTGTTTCCAAACTAGGATTCTTAGAGCAGAGGGAGGGGAAAGAACTTAGAGGTAAGAGTGTTGGGAGGGAAGAGGGGTGGGCGTCTCTTCTCCTCCCATCACCGATTCCCTCTCCCTAGGCCATTGGGTTCCACGTGTGCCATGAGGGCAGCCGCAGCCAACCCGTGTGCCAGGCGTCCACGGTGGTGGGGCAGTGGGGTGAGAAACCACCCCTGCCTCACCTGAGTGGCCCCGTGGCCCCGCCTACCTGGATACCCGTCCAGGTGCTGCGGGATGCACCCTCCACCCAGGTGCGGGATATCTGGAGCCCAGAGGACCCGCAGCGTCCCCGCCCGCCCCGGTCCCCGGCCTCGGGGCACCGCCACACCTTCCCGGGACCCGCAAGGTTTAAGGCAGCGGAGAGCAGAGGTTTGGGCTGACGTCGCTCTGGCTGAAGGTGGTTTCCCTGGGATGAGGATGGGAGAGCCCGGCGGCGAGCTGAAACCCGAGCTGCCGCTCAGCCGGAGCTTGGGGAGGTCCCTGGAAGAGCCGCCAGCCCGCCGGCCTCCCGTGTCCCTCCTCTTGCTCCCCCGCAGTCACTGGGCTCGGCACCACCACGGGAAAGATGGAGCTGGACCCGTGGACGCAGCTGGGGCTCACGTTCCTGCAGCTCCTTCTCATCTCCTCTCTGCCAAGGGTCCAGGACGCCTCGAGAAGGGGACATTTCCCTCTAGGGGGCTGACCCAGAGCAGGACTGGGAGTCTGGGCGGGGGACTTTCTCTGGTGATAATCTCGGGGCTTTACTGGTGACCCCGGAGGGTCTGTTGCCTTCGCTTAGTAGGGGATACAGTTTTGTCATGCGTAATTGTGAGACTGGACTGCCTCAGGAAGGGGGACGAGCTCCAGTATGATCTGTTCAATTTTAGTTTATCTGCTTTAAAACATGAAATTACCTTGGGGAATCAATTCAGAGTGAGTTGCAAGCTTTGATTTGCAAAACAAAGTTTCCCCTGGAAAGAGCTCCCGCAGAGGTGAGCTGGAAAGAGAGGGGAATAAAGAGCAGGGCTTGCCTGGGTGTTCCTCCTAGTGAATCTTGCTTAATGCTGTCTTACAACAATGTATCTGAACAGAATTCCAACACAAGAGATTTCTTCATCCATCATAGACACACTTTCTGATAAGAAAGAGAAAGAAGAGAAAGAAAGCTGTGGTTAAAAGTGCAAGCTGTTTCTGGGATGTTTGTTTTGAAGGAATTTGGGTTTCTTTGTTTTTCACATGCCATTTTTCTGAGCCACAATTCCCAGGTCAAATGGGCTTCCAGGACAAGTGAGGCTGGGACATGACTCAGACCTCCTGGAAGCCTGTTGACCTAGCAAAGGACAAAAGCCAGGGAGTGGAGGATCTTCTAATGGCTTGCTGCCAGGCAGGGAAGCAGGGGCTTCTTAGGAGCCTCTATTCTTATATGGCTCCAGGGATGAGGTGTCACATCAGGTGAGACTTATGAGGTAAAGGCTTGAGATGTACAGACGTGACAAAATAGGGCAGCTTTGTGCAGGAGCAGGTATTGTGAACCTGGCTGCCTGTTCCCTGTGCTCCATCTCTGCAGGTGGTCCAAGTAACAAACAGAATAAATGGGGTGGTGAGGATGCTGAGTGCTATGGTCTGCGATAGGGAGGGGGACACAGCCTAAGATACATCCCTCATCATCAACAAAAAACCTCTCCCCCACTTGGGCTGATCCTTTTCATTTACTTGGAGCCTGCCTGCCCCCAGGTAAATCTTCCTTAGTGATGTATCATCAAAATGGTGAGAGTGTTTCATTTGAATTTTACCTCCAAACTATCTGGAGCAGCCCAAAGACTAATGAAGGACAGAGGAGTTCTTCAGCAGTGGCTGATAACCCATAAGCCTAAACACTTGACCAGGGATAAGTTGAGGACTCCTCCCTCCTCGATCTCCAAACTTCCAGGCTGTGGTAGCCTTCTTTAGACCAACTCCAGAGGACCCTGGTTCTTGTCTGAGTGCCAGGGCTTGGTGGATGAGATTGCTCATTAACAAACAAACAAACAAATAAAACAAAACAAACAAAACAAACAAAACAAAGCTCAGCTGCCCACTGATCTGAAAAACCCACTTCTTACCGACCTGAGAATCTCTTTTACCTTTTGCTATGGAAAAGCATTGGGGAGGGTGTGTGATTTGTTGTCAGCCAATCTGTTGATGGAACTGGAGAGCTGTTCCATGTGTTTAACAAGGGTATTTCAGTTGTTCACATTTGGAGGGAAGGCAGAGGAATAGAGTGGGGAAGGAAAATATTTCTTCATGTAGTGAACGAGTCCACTCCCTGTTGGAATTTTGAATCTGGCCCCTGACAAGAAAAGCTTGGAAGCATGTTTGTTCTAATTCCTTTGCTGAAAAGAGTGTTGGATAAAACGTAAACATCCACTGGGATGGAATGGGTGATTGTTGTTGCTCATGAGCATGTGATACATGTTGGAGGATGAGCATCCAGACACTGGGCCAAGTGATAAACCTAACATAAATAGCATGTGAGAAGGGAAACCCAACTCCAGTGACTTCACCAACAGCAGGAGCTCTGCCAGAGTGACTCTGCCTAAGAGGAAAACCTCATTTAAAATATGGGTCTCTTGGGAAATGAAACCTTAATATGGATAACTTCACAAGTGTTACTTCCAACAGACATTAGCTTGTGGGGAATGAACACAAACGTCAGTGGGGGAGATAATTTGAAGCGCAGATATTCAGTGGGTAGGAGCAGCCCGCTGAGAAGGGGAATGTGGAGAGGAAGCTAGGGAGAAGGAGTGGTAAGAAAAAATGAGATTTTTTTTTTATATAATGGGATGTGTTAGCACATTCCAGGGTCAGAGCTAGGAAAACTGAGGAAGAGGGTGTTCATCCTAATATACTCTGAAAGTTTCTGGCACCCCAAAAGGAAAATAATTTTGTGGTGGGATCATGGATTTTTGGAGCTGAGAGTGACTTTAGTGGTCAGTTTAGTTTGGGTCCTTTGTTTTCAAAAGACAAGGAGACTGGACATCTAGCTGACATCTAGTGACATTTATGATCCAAAGGCTTTAGTGCATTAATTATGAGATTTCCCCACTTGATAAAGTAGGTATTATTGCCATCCCTGCTTTACAAATGAAGTTCAAAGAGGCTCTGTGATTGGTTCAAGGATACACATGCATGATTCTTCAAAAAAGTTAAACCTAGAATTGCCATTTGATCTAATGATTCCACTTCTGGGCATATACACAAAAGAATTGAAAGCAGAGACTTGAACAGGTATTTGTAAACTTATGGTCCTAGTATATTACTCCCCAAAGTCAAAAGATGGAAACAACCCAATGTTGGTCGGTGGAAAAATAAAATGTGCTATAGGCATAGAATAAGATATCATTCATGTTTAAAAATGAAGGAAACTTTGATACATAGTATAACATGGCTGAACCTTGAGAATAATATACTATATGAAAGAAACCAGACACAAAAAAAGACAAACATCACATGATTCCATTTATGTGAGGCACCTAGAATAGTCAAATTCATAGAGACAGTGGGATGGGAGTTGTCAGGAGCAGTGGAGAAGAAGGAACAGATGTTATTGTACAGAATTTCAGATGTAAAAATTCTAGAGATAGATATGGGTGACTGTTGTACAATTGTGTAAATGTATTTTTAAAAAATTTATTTTAGTTGGGTGTAAGACCTTTGTTTCATTTATTTATTTTTATGTAGAGCTGAGGACTGAACCCAGTGCCTTACATAGGCCAGGCAAGCATTCTACCCACTGAGCTACAACCTCAGCCCCTGTGTGAATGTATTTAAGGCTACTAAACTATGTATATAAACTATGCATATAAACATAGTTGGAAAGATGGTTTTATGTTATATACATGTTGCCACAATAAAAAAAAATTAAAGTCTACGTAAGCAGATTAGGGGAGCCTATGGTGAACCCCATTGTCCAATGTCTGAGCCCAAGTTTGCCCGTTAGCTGATTGACTTACACTCACACATTTAGCATGTGGGTAGATGGTGCTTATGCACATCTAACCTTGACAAAGTTCCAGGACACACAGGAAGAGGGGAAAAGCCCTTGCTAGCTCCCGTTGCTCTGTCTTGGCTGACTGTGGCAAAGAGGAATGTTTCAGAGCTGAGAACTGCAAACTGGCAAGCTTCAGGTCACATGGCCTGCAGAAGTATTTAGCAGGACACGGTGCTTGGAAATGTGTGAGCCTGAATGCCTTGAGGGAGTTTGGGTCCTCTCTATGGCCTAACACTCATCTGCTAGTCTCCACTGGCATTTAAGTTTATGACCTCCATTTCTGAGAGGGATGGGGAGGAAGGCCACATGCTGAATGGGGACATCATGCAAGTTGAATAAAACTGCTTAGGAATAATTGACCAACAGGACTTTTAAAAGCATCTTCTACAGGAGATTTTTATAAGACTGGAATATATTTGAACTTGTGTGTTTCGTGAAATGTAATCTCAGCTCTCTCTGTGACCTCCTATTCAATGCTTTATTCTCATGAATGACCACCAGTGTGACCTTTTGGTGGAAACTGAGGACAAAGCTGGTGCTATAACTGGGCTTCATAAACTGTGAGTCAAGCACTTTTGGACATGGAAGCCCAGAAGCAAAGGTGACTTTGAGCATGTAAGTCCTTTGGAAATAGCCAGAAGTCCTGGGGAGGTCTTTGGAATGTCACTGGCACAGACTGTGGGTTTGATTTAATCTTCCCTACATCTAAGTTGCACTGAGGAGTTAGAACTGGCTGAGATAATAATGTCTGAGAGACCTAATGATTGGCCTTGAGTTAGAAAATGATTTCCACCTGCCTCAATGAGGGTGAACAATCCTGATACAGTAGAACACTTCTCCCCTGATCCCAACTCTAGAAATGGCAGTTGATTTGAGGCCTGTGCACATTGGGGAAATTGTCATTTCCATGATAAATGAGGGAAGGTGTGCACCTCCCTTGTCCTCTAAGGGAGAGGGGTGAGCAATGGAACTGTCACCCACACCATAGGGATGTTTGAAAGTCACAAGCCCTTCCCTCCTCATTTTAATTTAAAGAGGAGAGAAATACTGTGTTTATACTTTCCAGTTCCTGAATTCCAGGGCAGAGGACCCAGAAGCCAGCTGGAACATTGAATGCTACCAGATTCCAAGCCTGGTCTATGTTTAAGGAAAACTGTTTGTCAGCCTTCACAAGATGTAGGCCAAAACCATACATTTAGAATGGAGAGAAAGAAGTAAAAAAAATGCAGGACAGATCAGGTTTCATAACTGTGAACAAAATGACTCAAAGAAGGCAGGGGATTAAGAGTTGGCTGGAGATGGTACACTCTCTGAGGAACTGATACTTTCTGCCTTCTCCCCAGGTTTATTTCTTATATTTGTTTTTATGTTACAATTACCTGTGTGGCACAGACTCAGTGCCCGTGTGGGTTGAGAGGGACGTAGGTAGGAGTCGCACATCAAATTCTTCACATCCATGATAGAAATTCCAAGGGTGGAAGCACACCTTAATGATCTAATCCCAAGACTGGTCACACAGATAGTTAGTTGATGGAGTTTGTGATAAGTGCCAAGCATTCATCTATATGCCTTACATGCATTTACTTGATCCTTACAACAGATCCAGGAGGTAAGTACTGTTATCATGAGCTCCAGGTCACACACAAGAGAACTTAGGTAAAGGTTCAGTACTTATCAGGTCACATGTCAGATGTTTGTGTTTTAAGTCTAGGCAGCCCGACTCCATAAGACATGTCCTGACACCCTGCACAATATTGCTACAGTAAGTGGCTGGACCAATTGTGGCAGATATGCTGGCTGTATTTTGGCTAAATATGACCCCAGTGTAGGTAGAGAAGTTTGATTATCCCTTGGACTTTCCAGGTGCTCAGATTGGCCTAGGTAAGGTTATGTGTGCCATTATGGGGGGGAGGGTGCTGGTTGATGCTCAGAAGGAAAAGAAACAGTAGCCATGGTGGGGCCATATGGATCTTAACAGGAGACATTTGCTTGAGGAAACCAAGATGCTAAGCAGACCCCAAATCCAACCAGTTTCTGGGATAACTGTCCAGTATCATGCATCTCACTCTGATTAAACTCTGGACATGGAAAGTTCTTTGTTCCATGGTCAAATTTTATAATTCAAGTCATGCGTCCATTCACATAGAAACAGAATTAAGGATGAGACATATTTAAAGTCTGGCCATGACACTACGTATCACTGCTCCTTTATGGATTTGTTCTGTCAAGTTCATCAATGTGTGCACTTTTAAGCCATGGGATTGTGGGGAACAGGTCCGGAATGAATAAGAGAAAACTATCCCCTTCCTTCTTTTTTTGGCATATTGATGGATATTGCAGAGAACAGACTCGATCTCCCTTCATTAGTATTAGGATGGGTTTTAACCAATTCATTTCAACCTTGAATGAGGACCTACTATCTGCAGATACCAATGACCTGGGTCTTATATCAAGTAGGTAAGATCAGTGCCACCCTTGGATGAGTGGTGAGTGAAGATGCCTCTTTTTGCCACCTTTTGGTTTCTGGAGTTGGCTCAATGCCTCAGCTCCTGCAGGCTTGAAGTTGTGATCACCGCCACTCTGAGGTTCTGGCTGTCTCAGTATTGAGTTAGTGGTTTGGCAGCCTGCATCTGGGTAAGTAGCAGTCTGGTCAGTTGGTTTGGTGATTGGAAAATCAGGACTGCTGCTGTTAGAACACAGTGAGGAACACATACTGCCAAGTTGAGCTCATGGGGAGATTGCAATTTTCCTCATAAGCTGAAATCACATTTGGTTTAAAATAAATCCCAGCCATTTTAGCACCAAAACTCTGAATGGTGGGGTGTGTGCGTGTGTGCGGGGGATGTTGGCTGCATTTACTTCAGATCAAATGAATTGTTTGGGGACTCTGACAAACTAAACTGTCAAATGTTTTCAAACCCAGTTCCCCTTGCATGTACTTGAAAGGATTCCATTGAAAGTTATCAATAAGCCCCAGCATCGTGGGATCGCTCCTCAGGAGTTGACAGCGATGGTGGAGAACACCTGAAGTGACTTAGGATAAGTTTTCTGAGCTGAACTTTTAGTTGGAAACATCTGCTCCCGTGTTTCCCAACTTGCTCGTTGCTCACCTGGATGCTCCTGGCTCACCTGGATGCCCTCAGAAGGAAAGACACTGCTGGTGATCAAAAGGCTTGGTCTGTTTTTCTGCCACTAGGGGGTGAACTGCTTGCTTCCAAATGGTGTTCAGCCTCCTTTATGGCAAGCCTGGCTCCTGGGAAATCCAGTGGTAGGACAGAGTGGGTAGGTCCTGAGTCCTTGTGGAAATTTGCTACAAACTGCAGTAAAAAAAAATATCCAGGGGCTGGGGATATGGCTCAAGCGGTAACGCGCTCACCTGGCATGCACAGGGCACTGGGTTCAATCCTCAGCACCACATAAAAATAAAATAAAGATGTTATCTCCACCGAAAACTAAAAATATAAATATAAAAAAAAATCTCTCTCTCTCTAAAAAAAAAAAAAAAATCCAGCAATAATGAACCCCAAGGTCTACTCACTCTGCACACTTGAGACTGAAAAGCCACAGCAAGAGAGGATGCTCACACGTCTCAGTCTTCGCCACAGGTAGCCTTCATCTTGGCTTCACATGCCGCCCAAGTCCATGTCCAGGTATCTATGCAGCAGTATTTACCAAGCACCTGTCAGGTGCTCAGCTTGTTTCCAGGGACTGCACTGCCTTGGTGAAAAGAAGACAAAGTCCTTTTCCTTAAGCGCTTGCAATCAATTGAGAGAATTTAAGGCCCAGCCTGGCATCTCCCTCCCAAAGTGGGCCTTGGGGATTGCTAATCCTGGGAGATTTTAATCAAAAACAAACAGAAAACAGGATATAATGATGAAATAAGTCTGGGAGATGTGGAGATTGACTATACACAAAGCATATATAGATCTGCAAAGCTCTGCAACAAAGAAAGCTGTAATTCGCATTTTACAAAGATATTTGATCACAGAGTCTTTCTTTTTCTTTTCTTTCTTTCTTTTTTCTTTTCTTTTCTTTCTTTTTTTTTTTTTTTGACATAAGACTGTACTATCCAATGGAATTAGTGCTCCATGGAACAAGGTTTTACAAACTCTGGTCTCTTTCTCTTAAAGCATTGAAGAATACCTCACAAAGACACAGGACTGGGTAAGAAGGGCATTTGGGAATCTGTAAAACATGAGCTTCTCTTCAGATGTTTGCTAAGAGATGGCCCGGAAGTCTGCTGTCCTTGTCATTCAGTATGCGCTAATATGTTGGAAAGACCCTAGAATCGATGGCTTATCCCTGTTGCTGTGCGTGTGCAAGTCCTTGCCAGCATTGACCTGCATGTGTCATTGAGAAGACTCTTTTCGGGGCTGGGGATGTGGCTCAAGCGGTAGCGAGCTGGCCTGGCATGCGTGCGTCCCGGGTTCGATCCTCAGCATCACAAACAAACAAAGATGTTGTGTCAGCCAAAAACTAAGAAATAAATGTTAAAATGTTAAAATTCTCTCTCTCTCTCTCTCTCTCTCTCTCTCTCTCTCTCTCTCTCTCTTCTCTCTCTCTCTCTCACTCTCTCTTAAAAGAAAAAAGAGAAGACTCATTTCCTGTATTCAAGTTGCCTAAAGTAACACGATTGGCCTGGGACCATTGGGCAGATGAAGTTGTGACTGATAAAGTGTGCTCATGGTGACATGGCCATTCTAAGGCAAGAGCTGTGTATTGACTTCCACTTAGATGTATCCTCCCTTCAAAAATGAGAATATTTGATCCTCCTTCTAATCTCTGGGGACACTGAGTCCAAGGTCCCTTTATCACCAATTAGCCCCCTCCCCCTACACACAGAGGCTTGACTCTAATCTCTTGTTATTTATTCTGTCAGTTCTGGTGTATCTCAGTCACCATGACCCTGATTTGCCCAACCTAGAAATGGTCTGTATCTCATAGAGGTGTGCATGAGTTTAAGTCGAGGGCTGGGGATGCAGCTCCGTGGCAGTCTGCTTGTCTAGCATGCATGAGGCCCTGGGTTCAATTCCTAGTGCTGCCAAAAAAAAGGTGTTTAGTGAGCCCCTGTTTGCTCTCTCTGGGGCCCACTTTCTTCCTGCCTTTACTTATATCATTCCATTGTCATGCATCACAGTTTCTCTCTTGGCCATCACATTTGGCCTGCCTTGTCTCTCTGCCCAGTCTTATTTCAGATAGAATGAGTACAGTGACTGTGGGTGAGGAATAAAACCAGCAGTTTCTATGAAGGACGTTCTGACTACGTAGAATATGGGAACCTAAGATCTTCTCTGCAAAGATTCAGCCCTACTTTCCCTATGTGTGGGATCTGTCTTGGATGTGATCTCTTGGTATGGATGTAATTGTGTTTACATGTGCAGGAGAATACAGGTGCAGATGTGAACGTGTACATATTGTGCAGATGTATGAATGTGTGTGTGCACAGGGTATAGAGTACTGGGACTGGCCAGGGTTTGAATCCTACCTGTCTTTTATGGAGAGTTTTCTCGGAGGCAAATTGATTGACCTCTCTAATGTAGCCTTATCACATTCCAATCTGGAGGCTGAGTCGATTCGTGTTTACATCACAGGTTTATTGAAGGCACTAAATGAGGCAATTCATTTAAAATACTTAGCTTGATAGAAAGGGAGTATTCAGGAAATTAAAGTCTCCTACTCTCCTTCCTTCTTCTGTTTTTTCCTACGAGCACATTTCACGAGGAATTTGAGCAGCAGCAGTACCAGGAGTTTCATCCATAGGAGAATGGACTTGATCTTGAGGCTTACTTCATCAGTCTAGGATCCCATCCTATCAACAACCCTCAATATTCACCTTGTGTTTATCCCTCAAGGCTTGCTCCCTTCCCTTGGTTACATCATTCATCTGCCTTCCAGCCTTAGAGGAAATGCTTTCCACCTGCTGTGTTTGAGATGGGGCCGCTGGCAGGCTTTTGCAGTCTCCTGTGGGACAGTGGAGGTGGTTCTGGGACAGTGAAGTTGCCGCCTGAACACTGAGGCCCCCTTAAAAGTCTGCAGAGGAGATGTTGTTAATGATGGTGCACTTGTGCTTCAAGGGTGGAGCCAGCAGAAATCTCTGTGAAAGGAAGTTCCCCTTCATCCTGACCTAGCCTGCAGAGCTGGGGGAGGTAATAGTGGGGAAGACTTGCCTGACCTAAGATGCCACCAGTCCAGGGTTTAGGGACCTAACGCACATACCATTGCGAGTGAATAGCCCTTGCTGAGCATTCCTTCACTCTTGACATCTGTTGTGGCCAGCTGCCTTCAGGAGAAGGAGAATCTGGTTTCTGCTTGGCAGAATCTGGATGTGAAAGCAGTGCAAACTCTGGAAGCTCTTGGCAGAAGTTGTCCCTGGTAGACTCAGGCCCCAGTGAAGACCTGATGTACTCTGACTCAGAGGACATTTGAGTGTGGAAGACTGGGAACATGTGGGATGATCTGCAGACTGCCTGGGCCTGAGAACATCTAGGTTGGGTGTTTAATGTTAAGAGTGGTCTTATTTTTAGTGTAACCATTCTTTGTTTGGTGCAATGTTTGCTGGGTTCTCTTGTCACGTACGTGGAGATGCATTATTCAATTACTTTTTCAGCAGCTAGTGCTGGTAAAAATAAGATCTATTAAGTTCATGTTCTCATATGTGAAATAACTCACAAACAGCTGTTCTTCAAGGATTTTCAGTGCCACAGCTGTCAAAGAAAATAGCAACTGGGGGCTCCTCCATGACAATAGAGTTTGAGTTTTGTTCCCCTTGGCTACTGATGTTGTGTGTCTATTTCTGAAGAGAAGCAGCAGGAGGTGAGGTATGTCCTATTAAATGGTGTCAGAAGAGGAAGTGCTAAGGTTTGAGCCCCCTTCCCCCAATTTTATGTGTTGGAAACTTAACCCCCACATGCACAGTCAGGTGGCAGTGGGACTTTGGAAGGTGATTGGCTCTGCCCTCATGAATGTATTGATCTATTCATGGATTAATAGATTGATGGGTTATGGAGAGAGCAGCTTTGTTTTAAAGGTGAGTTCTCTTTGGCACTCTTATTCTGTCCTGCCTCGTGATGCCCTCCACCATGTCATGCAGCAAGAAGGCCCAGATACTGAGCAGATGCCAAAATCTTGCTCTTGAACTTCCCAGCCTCTAGAACCAGGAGCTCAATAAGTATCCATTCTTTATAAATTACCTGGTCTCAGGTATTTTGTTATAGCAACAGTAAACAGACTAAGATAGGATGGATTAAAGAAAAGAAATTAGAACCCCAAAGAACAAATGGGAAGAACCCAGAATTTCACCATAGAAACACAAACAGCCTCTCTGAAAATTCTCTGGATGTGTGGGCCACTGAGAACACATTATTGCTCATCCAATTTTTTTTTTAGCCATCTGCATCTTAGCCAAAGATGTGATTTAAAAGAAAAAAAAATCTGTTGAGAATAATGGTCTCTGCTGAAAATAATGCCTGACAAATAGGAGTCTTTCCTCCAAAGACCTTTATGGTTATTGTCATCTTCAAATGCAGCAGCAGCAATGATCTCATCACTGTGTCTCCTTCCTCTTGAGGCTTTGGGGAAATACCATGTCAAGGTGTCTTGTCTATGGTTCTCTGGAAGCATCAGAGAGGGACGAATTCCAATGTGGGTCCAGAGTAGAGCCTAGAAGGTCAGAGTACCTTTCATAGCCACCAAGAAGGCAGCGAGTTATTAAGTGGGAAGGGAGAACCAATGCAAAGCCCAGCTTCCCAGGGCCTGGAGGGCGGCTGGCTTAAGCTGCAGGACAGGACTGTGCTCCTCAAAGGAGGATGCTTGCTCAGAAGGCAGAGACTTTGCCTCCAGCTGCAGGGATTCTAAGGGAATAGGCTCATTAACAAGCATCTCAGGTGGTTTCCATGCAGATGGTGATCTAGAGAACATGGGCTTCTGATGCACACAGTGTCAGCTCTACCCCTTACTGCGCAAATCAATCAAGATACTTGATCTTTCTGTGCCTCAGTTTCTTCAACTACAGAATGCACATTCCTAATGCCATTGTGAATTAAAACGACACCACCACCACCACCACCACGTTGGAACGTATGGGAAACACTTGGCTGGGTGCCAGCTCAGAGCAAGCTCCCAGGGTGTTTATGGATGTTAGTTGCCAATTAGAATTACCAATGATATCTCTGAGAACAAGGCCAGGATGATGGTTAATGCTCTGATTGTGGAAACAGATGGCCTCAATTTGAATCCTGTCTCTACACTTTACTACCTGTGCAGTCTTGGGCATATTTCTTACCTCTCTGTACCTCAGTTTCCTCATCTATAAAATAGAGGCAGGTATTGTCCCTATACTATCGGATTATTGTAAGCTCTTGTGTTCCATGGAGAAGTGCAACTCTAGAGGAGTACCATCAGTGCCCACATTTCCCAGAGGAGAAAACCGAGACAAAGAAATTCAGTGGCTCATCCAAAGTCACATGGTCACTGCTGGAGCCAGGGTTCAAATTCAGGGAATCTGATGCTCAAATATTTTTATTTCATGGGTGCCACTTTCTTCTTACAAGTTGGAAGTGTGAACTCTGGTACATGATACAAGTGCCCTTCCTTGCATTGGTAAGAACAAGGCTTTTGCCCCAGTAAGAGCTGGGTTCTGATCTTTCTTCTTTTACCTGAAAGCTGTGTGACCTGAATTTATTTGTTTTACTCTGTTTCCTCATTAATTAAATGAAGAAAATAATAACCCACTTCCAACTGGTTGTGAGGATCCAATGAGCTGGACACCAATACGGTTAGGACTCAGAGACGGCCCTTGGAGACGGAGGTGGGATCAGGGAGCAGAGGCGCGTGACGCAGAGTCACCCCGCGCAGTGTGCTTGGTAAAGGAGGAAGGAGAAAGGAAGTCACAAATCTATTTCTGTTCCCCTCACCATCCTCTTTGTACAGGATGTTTAACACCAGATATTTAAGGAATCCAATGACAGTCCTGGTGTCTAAAGTGGGGTGACAAGGTCTTTGCTTTCTAGTTGTCATTATTTTGCTAAAATAATAATTGGCAAGACTGAGATCACCCAGGGGTGAGAACCAGCCAGGCTGGGGCTGAGGGTCTCTTGGTGACAGGATGGCTCTCAAAGTCTCATTGGGGAGGATGGAGGATGGGCCCCCAGTAAGCATGCCATCACCTCTGACTCAAGTCTTTTTGAGTGTGTCCTGGGCTTTGTGTGTTCATCAGTCCTTCGAGCTGGTGGTGAGACCCTCCAGCAGTGAGGACCGCTGTGTGCTGTTGGACATCAATACAGTGAGTTCAGACGGCTCAGGAGGAGGGGTGGGGGGAGCAGGGATGAGTGAGGAGCTCCAGCTGCCTAATTATATATCCCTCTGATTCTTGCTTCTTTTTTCCTCTCCCTCTGGTCTCAGAAAACTTATAAAATGCAAGATAGTTTAAAAAAGAAAAAAATCCCTCAGTAGAAATTCTAATTAAATGAGGTTAAGTGGGAGGTCTGTGGAATTTTGGGTGGATTCAAAAGCAGAGTCTAACATCAAGGAAGAGGATCTGGTACATGATACAAGTGCCCTTCCTTGCCACCCTCAGGGGTGGTCTTGACTTGGGCCTTTGCTCTGGCAAGGGATATTCCGATCAGGTATGGAAGAGGCTGCCCCTTGTTCTCATAGAGAATCCCGAGTCTTCCAGCTGGACATTACTGGCCATTGTGGCAGTATATTTCTTAATATATAATATTGAAGATCTTGGGCTTGGAAACCATGCTAAGGGGCACAGAGGCAACTCCTGCCCCTGCCTCGGTGAGCCCCCTGTTGGAGGCACTGTCCCTGCATCCTCTGAACAGTTGAAACAGACCAGGGCCAGAAAGCCTTGAAATGAACTGTCTGCATGTCCCCTGGGCAATTCAACTGTGTGCAAAATAATGACAGTGACAGCAAAGTACATTCATCAAGTTCATGAAACCCGTGCCCATTCGTTGGCATGTCTCCTTGACATGTCTCCTTGACTTGGTATTCTCATTGATAAGACTGGGCTAAGAGGTTAAGTGATTTACATTTTTTTCAAAGTGAATTCTGGAAGAACCAGGACTGGACTGATGTAACTAGATTCCCCATTCTGGATAGAGAGATATCAGGATGGCTGCTCCTGAGCATGGAAGTCAGGGCTTGGGTGAAGAAGCTTATGGTGCCCCAAATGCTCTCGATTATTTGCTTACCCTGATTTTAAAAAAAAAGTGGGAGAGGGGAGTTTAGGGAAGCCCTCACATGTACAGGGTAATTATGTAGCAATTTAGAATGACTGACTTTTGCCGGCACAATAGTGCTCACCTGAAATCCCAGTGGCTCGGGAGGCTGAGACAGGAGGATCAGAAGTTCAAAGCCAGCCTCAGCAAAAGTTAGGTGCTAAGCAACTCCGTGAGACCCTGTTTCTAAATAAAATACAAAATAGGGCTGGGGATGTGGCTCAGTGGCTGAGTGCCCCTGAGTTCAATCCCTGGTACCCACCCCTCTCTGCAAAAAAAAAAAAAAGACTTTTGAAAACCTTTCCAATTCAAGAGAAAATAACCTATGATAAAAGTGAAGGGGAAAGAAAAGCCCAATTTCTAAAACAAAACATGTTACCAATTTTGAGAGGCTGGGAGACTCTGGGTTGACACATCCATTGATACGCACAGATAAATATTATGTCCACTGGAAACAGAAGACTTGAGGTTAGATGCCAAAATGCTATTTTTGTGAATACTTTTTATTTCTTTATTTATGCTTTTTTTCGTTTTCCAAAGCTTTCACAAAAAACTCTTTTTTTTATTCTTTCTTCACCTCCTCCTCCTCCTCCTCCTCAAAAGTGCATTGCTTTGGTTGGGTAAGAGGCACAGGCAGAACGCAGAGGATTTCTAAGGCAGTGAATGTATTCTGTGTGATACTGTAACGGTGGACACATGCCACATACTGGTGTCCAATCCCACAGAATGTGCACCTCTGGGGTTGAACCCTAATATCTGTGACCTTGGGGTGAAAACCCTGTGTGGCTCCAGGTTCATCAATGGTAACAACCACAGCACTGTGGAGGGGGCTGTTGGTAACAGAGGAGGTTGCCCATGGATGGGGACAGAGCATATATTGGAAGTCTCTCTGCCTTCCACTTAATTTTGTTACAAACCTAAAATGGCTCTGCGAGTGAGGTCTTAGAGTGTTTGATAAAGAAGAAATACATATTTTATCCAATGGAGAGGTTGGCAAGGAGTCGATCATGCGGCACCCAGCACTCCCTCCGTAAGCTTGATTTTGCTACATGATCACAGCATGTGCTCCATGGCTCAGTGCCTCAGTTTATCCCAGGGTGAGGTTCATGGGCTTTTGTGTTTCATTTATGCTCTTATTACTGGAAGCCCTGACAGTAGAAGGCTCACCGGCAGATTTTGTGAGGCTGTTTTATTTTTAATTTTTAATTGATTTTATTTTTTAAATACATGACAGCAGAATGCATTGCAATTCTTGTTGCACATATACAGCACAATTTTTTATATCTGCTTGTATATAGAGTATGTTCACACCAATTCATGTCTTCATACATGTACTTTGGATAATGATGTCCATCACATTCCACTATCATTTCACCCCATACCCCTTCTTTTCCTCTCCCACCCCTCTGCCCTATCTCAAGTTTGTCTATTTCTCCCATGCTCCCCGAACCTACCCCACTATGAATCAGCCTCCTTATATCAGAGAGAACATTCAGCAGTTGTTTTTTTTTTGTGATTGGCTAACTTCACTTAGCATTATCTTCTCCAACTTCAACCATTTACCTGAAAATGCCATGATATTATTCTCTTTTATGGCTGAGTAACATTCCATTGTGTATATATGCCACATTTTCTTTATCCATTACTCTACTGAAGGGCATATAGGTTGGTCCCACAGTTTAGCTATTGTGAATTGTGCTGCTATAAGCATTGATGTGGCTGTGTCCCTGTAGTATGCTGTTTTTCAGTCTGTAAGGCTGTTTATAAATGTGGAAAGCAAGGCAAGTTTGCTCTGCTCCTGTGGCTGGCAGAACTGCAGGCTGGTCTAGCCTCTTCCCTGCAAAGAGCAAGCTTATTCACCTCCCCATATCCCTGGTAATTCTGGGGACCACTTTTTTTCCCCCTCAGAATTAATTCCCTCAAAAAGATTGGCATTTCTCGTTGCCTCCATTAAAAAAAAAAAAAAAAAAAAGGCCAGCTCTTTTCTACTTAGCTCTTTTCCTCACTGGTAAAGTGAAGGGGTCGGAGTGAATGCTTTTAATGGGGAAGAAAATGTATTACCAACCTCATTGGATCATTTTGAAGATGAAATTGCACAAAGAATACAAAGTACTTTCTGTACTGAAACATTAAAGTGCTTTAGCATACATTTCAGAAAACATTCCATAACTTTTACAGCTGTTGTTGTTTCTCTCCGTCTTAGTTTCTGGAACTGGCCCTTAGCACCATATTGAAATTCCCTGAAATTTGTACAGCTGAAGCCAAATGGCCAACGTGCCCTTTCCACAAATGTACTTCTAATAAATGGAACACAGAAAATGATGGTCTGTTATGATAAGGCGACAAGACAGTGAATAGGATGTTATAACAGAGACCATGGGTCGGGGTTGTGTGGTGTGCATTCAGAAGAGAAGGCCAGGGAGGGTCTCTCTGAACAGGTATCATTTATGCAGAGGGCCCAACAGCTGGGACAGAGGCTGTGGCTAAGCAAATGCTTTTGCCTCGGGCAGGCAAAAGCTTGGTGGGTTGAGAAGCTGATAGAAAGTGGGAAACAGTGGCCAAGAGAAGGATGGAGCAGAGGGGAGGGAGCCATCTCTCCAAACACACACACACACACACACACACACACACACAGTGCCACCTTATCCATTTTAAGTGTGTAATTCAGTAGCATTAATTATATTCACTCTGTTGTACAAACATCACACCTATTTCCAAAATGTTTCCATCACCCCAAATAGAAACTCTTTATTAAGCAATAATTCTCCCCTTCCTTCTAGCCCCCCAATCTAATATCCCTCTAATATATTTTGTCTCTTTGAATTTGCTTATTATAAATATTTCATATAAATAGAATCGAACAATATTTGGACTTTTGTGTGTGGCTTCTTTCACTTGGCTGAATGGTTTCAAGGTCCTTCTGTGTTGCAGTGTGTACATACTGCATTCCCTTTTTGTGGCCGAATAATAGTCCATCAGCAACACATACCTTATTTTGTTTCTCCATTTGTTTCTTGGTGAACCCTTGGGTTGTTTTTACCTTTTGACTGTTGTGAATAAATATCAGCATGCTAGTATATTTGAGTCCCTGTTTTCACTGTTTTAGATAAATATCTTGCAGTAGAATTGCTGGATCATGTAGTGATCTAACTTTTAATGGAACCACTACATTGTTTTCCGCAGCAATCGGATCATTGACATTTCTATCAGCAATATAGGAGAGTTTTAGTATCTCTATGTCTTTTCCAACACTTAAAAAAATTTTTTTTGGATTATAGCCATCACAGTAAGTATTATCTCATTGTGGCACTGATTTGCATTTCCTAAATGACCTGTTAAGTTTGAACATCTTCTTCTGGGCTGTTACCCCTTGTATCTCTGTTCCAGCCACTTGTCCATTTTTAAATTGGTCTCTTTGTGGCTGAGTTGTAAGAGTTGTTTTTTGCAATGTTCTGAATGCTAAACTTATCATATAAATGATCTGCAAATATTTTCTCTCATTCTGTTGTCTGTCTTTTCACTTTCTCAGTAATGTCTTTGATGCTAAAGGGGTTTTAATTTTGATGAAGTTGAATTTATGTAATTTTTTGTTGTTGTTCTTGCTTTCTGTGTCATTTCCAAAAACCCATTGACACATCTAGACTCGTGGGAACTCACATCTGTGCTTTTATTCTGTTTTTCTCTCTTTTAAATATTCAGTTCTTGCTAGATTTTCGAGGTCATCCACTTTGGCAGGTAACGAAGCCTGTAAGCTCAGCTAGTAAGTCCCTTGTGACTACAGGGGACTCTCTGAGGTTGCTCATGGAATGGAGAGGGAAGCAAAATCTCAACAGTGACCAGGCTGTGGTGACCTGTGCCAATCTAAAGCCAGGGTGAGGGTCATTGCTGGTTCAATGATATTTGTCCAAAATGATGAAAGAAATTAAATTTTTCATAAAACTACATTCATCCAATTTAAGAAACTGTCCATCATCTGGGTGGTTCCTTTTCATGCTATTAGAATCTTCTTATGACCCGAGTCTTAGGATAGATGGTGATAGTTCCTTAAGCGGTTGCACTTGGCAGACTTAGGAGTGATCAACCTTGGGTCAGAATTCCAAGTTTAGGGGAGGGAAATAGAAAACTAAACTATGGAGTCAAGGGTTTAGAGGTCCCCACAGACACTAGGATTTGTTTTTATGGGCCTGTGAAGCATCTCAGGGATCTCTGCCTGATCCTTCTGTGGAAGGCTTCACAGGACCTTGCCCACATTCACTATCTTCCCCAAATATCTGACCCCTTTCTGCTTTAATCATCATCTTTGTGTGAGGATTTTTTTAGAAATGGAGAGTGGGGAACAAAGCAAATCAAAGCTAGAAGGTTTTTGTCTGACTTCCTCTGCACAACCTCCAACTGATTCCTCTGAAAGATTTTTCCAGATGGTTTTCTTTTTTACTTAAGGTATATAAATATCAAAAAAGAAAATAAAAAAACAAGAAAGGAAAAAAGATCCTACCCCAAAGAGAACATTGCTTTCTCACGGGAAGAATGCTCAGTTGTACTCAGGGAATTGAATGAAGTTGGGTTAATGAGTTCACCCTTGTAAAACATTGAAATTCTCCCAAACATACTAATTAAGGTACTTTTGTCTTTTCTGTTGGTTTTAGCTTTGAAGATACTATAAACTTGGCATGCTGCAAAATGGAAGAGCCAAGTTTGGAAGCAATAACATAGTCTATACTTGGCCATCAGCCTTGCACTTGAACGGCCTCATCTACAAAGTAGTCTCCGAAATTTTTATGATGGCACCATGACTGCGCTGCATCCTATAGTTCTGCAGTTGAATGATTTCCCCTGGAGTTGTTCAGTGCACAATCTACGCAACTATAAAAATACTCCAACAAAAATAGAAACGAGGTGTAGCTCAGTGGGTAGAGAGCTTGCCCAGCATGCATGAGGCCCTGGGTTCCATCCCCAGCACTGGAAAATAGATAAATAAATAAAATGAACACAGACACCTAAGAAATGTGTATGTTTTTGCAAATTGCATGCATGTTCTACTGTCAATATATTTAGATTATATATTGCTGAACATGATTTTTTGAAATAAAAATTCTATAAAAATAACCAGGCATAGTGGCCCACACCTATAATCCCCGCAGATGGGGAGGCTGAGGCAGGAGGATCACAAGTTCAAAGCCAGCTTTAGCAACTCAGTGAGACTCTGTCTTTGAATAAAATACAAAAAAGGGATGGGGATGCGGCTCAGTGTTTGAGTCTCCCTGAGTAAAATCCCCAGTACCCTGTTCGCCCCCATTCTATCAAAATAGTTGATTAGCAGTTATAGCAAGTTTCCTCTGTGTTGAGTGCATGGCTCTGAAGACCCCTGGGGCAGGTGGTCTCACTTCCGAGACTCTGGCCCAGGAAGAATGCCACGGTCTTCTTGAACACAGGACACGGTGGCCTCCTGACAGCCGAGTGTTCCCACGTCTGTCCCTTCCTGCCTGGACCCACTGTCGCGAGTTGTTTTTCCATTTCAGAATACACGGTCATCAACGAAGCCTGCCCTGGAGCCGAGTGGAATATCATGTGTCGCGAATGCTGCGAATATGACCAGATCGAGTGCGTGTGCCCTGAAGGAGGTCGTGGGCTACACCACCCCCTGCTGCAGGAACGCGGAGAACGAATGTGACTCCTGCCTCATCCACCCAGGTGAGCGCCCAGCCACGAGCCCAGGCGGCCTTCGGGGTCCTGCAGGCAGCCCTCGGCCCTCGGTGGTACCAGGATTATTAAAAAGGACACCAGTCAGCCCGTTCTCACTACAGGCAAGGGAGTAGAGGTGTTCGTACTCTTCTCAGTGTTAACGTTGTGCATCTGTGAACGCAAGAGCAAGCATGAGGTTTCAGGAATTGCAATTAGCTTGGTCAGCCAGGAGAAACGGTGTGTGATGAGAGATGTGGAGAGAGGGAGAGAGACAGATAACAAGAGGAGAATGCAATCTGAAGGAAAAATGGGGGGCCAGATCCAGAAGGGTTTTGTAAGCCATGCTATGAATTTTAGGCTAAATCCTGAAGACATTTTGCTAGCTTTGGAGGTTTGTGTGTGTTGGGGGGAGGTAACCAGGGATTGAACCTGGGGTGCTTTACCACTGAATTACATGGCCCAAATAATAATAAGAAGAGAAGGGAACATTTTAAAAATTCTAAGATGGGTACTCACTAAGTTGTTGAGATTGGCCTCAAACTCATGATCCTCCTGACTCAGCCTCCTGAGTTGCTGGGATTATAGGCTTACACCATGCTCCTGACCAGCATTGGAGATCTCTAAGAGAAGAGGTGGGATATGACTTGAGGTAGGAGAGAAATAAGAGGACCTTAATAAAGGTAAAAGTCCAATGGGTAGAGAGAGGCGGAGGGATTTGGGTCATGAGGAAGTGAGCTGACTACATCCTGGGTTGGCTGGGTAGAGAAGGAGAGAGGGGAAGGAAAGAGCAGAAGTCAAGGAGGACGGTCTTAGCTCTGAGTGGGACAGCTGGGAGGTGGTCCAGTCACAAGAGAGTGTCTTTGGGTGGGATGGGACCTTCCCAGGCCCTTGTGTATGCCCCCCCCCGCCCATTTTTTGCCTTTACATAAAGCTGAACCTGACTTTTGTACCACCACTCTCCTGCCCCCACCATAGAGGGGACTGATATGTTCTTTTTGTTTGTTTGTTCTATTTAGATGTACACGACAGTAGAGTGTACTTTGACATATCTGTACATGGAGTACGACTTCCCATTCTTGTGGCAGTACGTGATGTGGAGTTTCACTGGTCGTGTATTCATACGTGAACATAGAAAAGTGACCTCGGATTCATTCTGCCGTCTTTCCTATACCGTTCCCCTCCCTTCGCTTCATTCCCCTTGAATTTTTATTCCAAGGAACTTCTATTCCCCGCTCTTCTTATTGGCTGTTAGGATCCGCAGTATCAGAGAGAACATTTGGTCTTTGGTTTTTTGGGGGGATTGGCTTATTTTAGTTAGCATGACCGTCTCCAGTTCCATTCATTTATTGGCAAATGCCATAATTTTAGTTTTCTTTATGGCTGTGTGGTGTTCTTTTTAATGATTGTAGATTTGATCACTGCATTGTAGTTCTCAGCTGGGTAGGGGCCAAGGTGGACTGAACGTATAGTGTATAGTGTTTCTGATGTGATTGGAAACCTCATTGTGCATTTTCCTGATGCTTGAAAAGCAAGGAAGTATTGCTGCCTTATGCTTCTGACACCTCCTGCAGTTTCACCTTTTCCTGTTTAGGCCAGGTCAGAAGAAGGACCTTGAGATTTTCTTTTCTATTTTTTTTTTTAAATTTTAGTTGTAGATGGACACAATACCTTTATTTATTTTTATTTTTATGTGGTGCTGGGGATGGAACCCAGTGCCTCATGCATGCTGCGCAAGCGCTCCACCACTGAGCCACACCTCGACTTGGACATTGAGATTTTCAAATGAGCTTTCCAAAGGCTGACGAATACAAGGATACAAAAAAAAGGGGGGGGGGCTTTGGGAATTTCTCTTATTTCTGCATTTCCACTTCTTTCAAAAACAGAGAATGATGCCCATTTCTGCCAGGGACTTCGTTTTATGCAAAACCATGGAAGAAGAAAGAAAATGGGGCTCAAGTCTGCAAATGATCCTTCTGAGTCCTTTCTCCTTGGAAGAGAGTCATGCTGGGCTTTAAATTAGGAGTGACTTCACCATAACTTTTGTATATTTGTTTCCAGAAAAGAAATCCACTGCCCCAATTTCCTGATGGGTGAGTGTGGTTTGTAGGGAAATGGTTGAGTAAAGCCTTCCAATTTTCTTGAAAATTTTGAGAGTAAAGCCTGGGTCTCTCTACTAGTTGTCCTTGGCAGTGATATGGGGGTCTTTGAACAATTTTCAAAAGCCTTGTGGTTACTATTGGCTGACCACTAGCATGGACTCTGCTGTTACAAGATGACCTGAGGTCAGCCGTCTGATAGGCAAGAGAACCGCATAGATGGTGCAGCAGGGCTCCTGACCCATCAGGTAGGAGGCACCCAAATCTGCAACCTTGAGGCTGGGACTGATCACTGGTTCTAACCAATGAAAGACTATCCAAATTAACCATTTGGTTACCCTGAAAGGAAAGGCAAGATGAAGAAGAAAGGCTGTCTTTTAAAACTAAATTATAGAAGAGTAAGTGTGAATGTCCTCGGCAGTCACCATTGATGAAAGGGGATTCTCTGTGTGTCATTAAGAAATTCTCCATTTTTATTTATATGTGCAATTGAATCATTGTCATTCAGTATCCATTTTAACCCAGGCACCTCCAGTCTTAGGACACTGGGCGCTCCCTCATGTCCTTCTGTATGCTTCTGACATAACCACACTTGTGGGCTTCTTTGATTCTCCCAAGACAAGGCATTGCAGACTTGTACATTTTCTGCCCAGGTCTGGAATTAGTCATTTCTTCAAGGAACTTTGACCCGAGACCACAGTCTGGAACCTCAGGAGTGTTTCTGATAATTGGATTGTCATTGTTAATAGGTGTTTTTTTTCCCCCCAGTGGATGGAGCTAACAAATCGGTTTTTTTTTTTATATTTTTTAGTTGTTGATGGACCTTTTTTTTTTTAATTTATCTGTGTGTGGTGCTGAGAATCGAACCCAGTGTGTCACGCATGCTAGGCAAGCACGTTACCACTGAGCCAGGACCCCAGCCCAGACAAATCTGTTTTTTAAAAAATGGATCTATGTGAGGGGCTGGAGTTGTGGTTCAGTGGCAGAGGGTTTATCCAGTACACGTGAAGCACTGAGTTTGATCCTCAGTGCCACATAAAAATAAAAATAAAATAAAATAAAGATATTGTGTCCACCTAAAACTAGTAAATATGTGATATTCAAGATTATTAATGTCTTTAATTTTTTTCACATCTTAAGTCTTATTTCTTATTGATACTAACCTAATTACTTATTGGCTTTATCTTATGACAATAGAATTATGCAAAGTTAACAATAGCACTATTAATACTAACAATAGGATCACCGAATGAAGTTATGATTTCTTTATGGTTACTATTGACCTTAGACTATGTCCCATGAAGTATGTGCCGTAAAAATACTACATTTAAAAATCTATGTTGGATTTGGGATTTATGCTTGGTGGTGCTTGCCTAGCATGTGCGAGGCCCTGGGTTCAATCTCTAGATGCCCTCCCAATCAAAATCAATTGAGGTAGCTAGGCGTGGTGGGGCGTGCCTGTAATCCCAGCTACTTGGGAGGCAGAAAAAAGACAATCACAAGTTTGAAGCCAGCCTGGACAACTTAGCAAGACCCTGTCCCATAAAATAAAAAAGGGGCTCAGGGTGTAGCTCAGTGGTAGAGCCTTAGTCTAGCATGCATGAAGCTGTCCTGGCTGTCCTGGATTCAATCTCTAGTATCACCACCTATTTGATGTATAGAGTGGCTTACTGTTTTCCATGTTTGAAAAAACATATATATATATATATTGTGTGTGTGTGTTTGTGTGTGTATTTGTGTGTGTGTGTATATATATATATATACTGTGTGTGTGTGTGTGTGTGTGTGTGTGTGTATATATATATATCTTTCCCCATTTCACACAAAAGATATTTTACCATAAACAATGCTATCTTCCTTTTCTCATGAAAAGCTAGAGATTACTCCATATCAATATAAAGCCATCTTCACTTTTCTTTTCTTTCTTTCTTTCTTTTTCTTTTTTTTTCACAGTTGCTATGACTGCATTGTATGGGTGACCATCATTTATGAACTTTTGGGTTGTTCCTAAACTTTTGTTATTATAAGTTGTATATCCCTTCTCCAAAACCCTTGGGACCAGAAGTATTTTCGATTTGTTTTGATTTTGTAATGCTTGGGTCTACATGATGAGATATCTTGAACATGATTTAAATTTGAACATGAAATTCATTTATGTTTTGTATACACCCTTTACCCAGCCTGAAGGTAATGTTACAAAATATTTTCAGTATGCCCGCATTTTGGCTGCTGCCTGTCACAGGAGGTCAGATGTGGAATTTTCTGCTTGTGGTGCCATGTCAAAGCATAAAACATTTTGGATTTTAGTGCAGTTTGGACCTCAGTTTTCAGATTAGGGATGGTCACTGTATGGGCAGTGAATACACTTGGCACACATCAGTTAGTATTTTGTAAGTGTATCTTGGAGGTACATTGCTAGCAGAGGGGTCAGTGGGTCCCTTGGGAGTGCATATGTCATTTTCCGGCCTTTGCCAAATAGTTTTCTGTACATTTGGCCTTTACTCCAGCATTGTGTGAGGGTGCTGTTTTTTTTTCTTTTTTTCAAAGCTTTACAACAAAATGTGTCGTTTTGGACTTTTGCCAGTCTCATAGGTGGAACACGAAATCCAGTGTGGCTTTAGTTGGCATTTCTACAATTATGGTAGACAGTGAGCATCTCTCTGCTGCTGGTGGTGGTGCAGGACCATAAAGGTTGAGGGACACCAATGTTAGGGTTGGCATTGTGACATCCAGCAGCATCTAGCAGCACCATGGTCCTCAGTGGGCCGATGTGGTTCTAGGCTGGGCAGCCTGCAGCGGGTCCTGTGGCAATCTGTGTGCTCCCTCCTGTCTTTGATCATGGCCTTGTTTATGTTAATCACTAGACTGGTTTTTGTGGCTTGTATCTTAAGGACCCTGACTTGCTGTGCCAAGAAATAGTCTTGGCAGAGCCACTGAGGAGGGAGGTTCTGAGTCCATTTACCTCCTCTGTAGCATGGTGAATAGGGATTTAAAGAGGAGCTTGTCACGTGAGGGGGGGGTTGGCTTTTGGAAGGCACAGTGGTACCCATGGGACTCCGTCATGTGCCTTATGACTTACTGGAATTTGATGAATCATATTAGCAATTCGTCTTCTCCAGAAGAAGGGAAAGGAAACTCAGTATAGTGTGGAAAGAGGGCTACAAGTCTCTTCTGTGGAACACACACACACACTTACATACACACATACACCCACCCACACACACACACACACACACACACACACACACACACATTACAGGTCAATAAAAACCTGATTTCAGTTGACAGCAAAGAAACTCACAGATGCTGAAAGACATGCTGGCTACCGGGAACAGTTCATGAGGCATTCATTTGTTCACTCAGCCACTCAAGTAATATTCATTGAGCACTTGCTAGGTGCCAGCACTGTATTAGGTGCTGAGGATACAATATTGAGCAAGATATGATCTTGATTTGACTCTGTTATAGAAAGACGAGTCACAGGAAGTGAAAATTAAGCTTGACATTGGCCATCACAGGGATAAGCCAGGTGGGGTCACGGGGAAGCAGAATAGTAACGGTCTCACCTTGGGAATTCTTACTGTATGCCAGGTGCTTTACCTGTGCTCATTTACTTTTAAACAATTCTAAGAGGCAGATCCAGTTTTAATCCCAGTTTGACAGATGAGGGCTCTAAGGCCTGAGAACCTTAAAGAATTGGCTCCAGAACCCCAAGCTGGACAATGGAAGACTCAGAAATTAGCTCTGTTTTTGATAAATGGGTAGGAATTATTTATACCTTTCCTCATTATCCCTAGCCACTCAACAGGCCATAATTTTAAAAGATTTATGCCTGGGAATTGCTCAGCCCCTGTGCTGTGGCTTGCTGGTGGGGCTGCCTGGCACTTTTGAGGGTGAGAATTATGTCAGGCCTTGGGGTGTTTCTGGGGGCAAACTCTGGGTATAGAAAGATAGAAGAAAGAGTGTCTAATGGCACAAGAAGACATTTACTATCTGTTATTCAATTAAAAGGGAGTTATAAAAAGAGAATGGACAGTATGTAGTTACAAGTGTAGCATTTAAAATGATGTATGTGTATGCAGGCAGAGAAAGTATTAGCGGTAGAATTCTCTAGGTCATGGGATATTTGTTTGTGTGTGTGTGTGTGTGTGTGCATGCGTGGTGTGTGTGTGTGTGTGTGTGTGTGTGTGTGTGTGTGTGTTTATGTGTTGCTGGGATTAAACCAAGAGGCACTTTACTGCTAAGCTATATCCCTCAGCTCTCTTAGTAATTTTTATTTTTATTTTTTTGGACTGAGTATTGAACCCAGGGGTGTTTAACCCCTGAGCAACATCTCCAGTCCTTTTAAAAAATATTTTATTTAGAGACTTTTATTTAGAGGCTTTGAACTCGCCATCCTCCTGCCTCAGCTTCTGGAGCAGCTGGGATTATAAACATGTGCTGCCACCATGCCCAGCTTCCTGAGTCACACTAAATTGCTGAGGTTAGCCTTGAACTTGTGATCCTCCTGCCTCAGCCTCCTGAGTTGTTGGGATTATAGGCATGTGCCATTGCACCTGGCTAGATATTAGAATTTTAAGGGTTTTATTATTATTATTATTATTATTATTATTATTATTGAATTCTTTTTATTTGTCATAATTTTCTAAATATTTCACAGTAAACGTGAAGTATTTATACAAGGGTGAAAAATAACACTATATTGATTGATTCTCTTTTACTCTAAGCGATTTCATGTTACCTTAAACATCAGCCACTAACTGGGAAGACGGTTGGGATCACTCCTAAACTCTCTAGTTAAATCCTGATAAACCTGGCATTTTCCAGCTTTTCCTAAGGACTTTGCTACCTTTCTATGTCCCAATGCCCCACTAGAGCCAGTCTCTGAGCAGGTGTATCTCTCATGCGGACCATCAGAACCTGCAAGCATGGAGTCTGAGAATCTTCTTGGAAATGTTTCACGTTGTACCACTTTTGAAAACTGCAAGAGCTGCCGGAATGGCTCGTGGGGGGGGCACCCTGGACGACTTCTATGTGAAGGGCTTCTGTGCAGAATGCAGAGCCGGCTGGTATGGAGGAGACTGCATGCGTAAGTAGACCCGGAACCAGCTCTGTCACTAATGCACAAGGTTTTACAGTTTCACTGTACAAGGGACTAAAGTTCATCTTGTTGGAATCTGAGTTTTGGAAGGTGTGGGGCCAGCGGGCTTTCTAGGCAAGACTATAAAGCAAAGCTATGTTTCCATCTGCTGGGTTGTGGACATCTTTTCATTCCGGATTGTTGACCCCGGGAGGTTTCTATCTGCCCTTTAAGCTCTCCTCTCTCCTGGATGAAGCTCAGGCCATCCACACACAGCATGACCCATGTCCCTTCCAGAGGCAGTGGTGGTGGCAATGGCCAGCAAATGTGAATAAGCCTTCAAAAATGTTGTTTTTGCTGGGTGCGGTGGTGCACGCCTGTAATCCCAATGGCTTGGGAGGCTGAGGCTGGAAGATTGTGTGTTCAAAGCCAGCCTCAGCACCTATGCAAGGCCCTCAGAAACTAGGGAGACCCTGTCTCAAAGGGCTGGAGATGTGGCTCAGTGCCCTTGCGTTCAATCCCTGGTACCAAAAAAAAAAAAAAAAATTATCTGTAATGCATTTTTTTTGGGGGGGTATAGAGATCAAACTCATGGGCTCTCAAACTCTGAGCCACATCCAGCCATATTTTGTATTTTATTTAGAGTCAAGAGCTTACTGAGTTGCTTAGAACCTGGCTTTTGCTGAGGCTGGCTTTGAACTTGTGATCCTCCTACTTCAGCCTCCCAAGCCACTTGGATTACAGGCATGCACTATTTTGTCTGGATGTAATGCATTTTATTTTATTTTTTTAAGTTAAGTTGACCTTTTAAAAATAAATGGCAGTGGAATGCATTACAACTTTTATTACACATATACAACACAAATTTTCATTTCTCTGGTTGTATATGAACTATGTTCACACCAATTTGTGTCTTTATACATGTACTTTGGATAATGATGTCCATCACATTCTACAACCCTTGCCAACCCCCTGCCCGCTCCCTTCCCCTCCAACCCCTCTGCCCTATCTAGAGTTTGCCTATTCCTCCCACGCTCCCCCTCCCTACCCCATCATGAATCAGCCTCCTTATATCGGAGAGAACATTTGGCATTTAGTTTTTTGAGACTGGCTAACTTCACTTAGCATTATTTTCTCCAATGCCATCTATTTACCTGCAAATGCCATGAATTTATTCTCTTTTATCGCTGAGTAATATTCCATTGTGTGTATATGCCATTTTTTTTTAAATCCATTCATCTACTGAAGGGCATCTAGGTTGGTTTCTCACTTTAGCTATTGTGAATTGTGCTGCTATAAACACTGATGTGGCTGTGTCCCTGTAGTATGATGTTTTTAAGTCCTTTGAGTATAGACCGAGGAGAGGGATGGCTATATGTCTCTCCATTGGTAAATTTTTTGAATCAAAGTCTAAATTCCTGGAATCTACCAACAAATTGCCAGTATAATATTTGTCCTAATAAAGGGATTCTTTCTGGAAGCTACTTCATCTCAAATAATTACTTAATATTTATTAGAGTTCCCTCTGAGTTTCAATAATTCTTTGAAAATAGATTGGAAATCTAGCCTCTCTCTCTGTCCAAAATTCCCTCGATGGTGCCCTTTGCTGAACGTCCATCTAAGAGTCTGTATCTGGAACAATGTGCACATTGCTTCCATTGAGCCTGTTTTTTGTGCTACCTATTTGAATTAGAAGCAGTTAGGATGGTCTTACCTTTTGAGTAGTTGTACTTCCAGGACTTATATTGCCAGTTTATAGAGATGCTGGTTGGAGTGGGATTGATATTCTTTGCCTGATCCCACCTATAGTAGAATACTATGTGTTTCAAGTGTCTAGGGCAAAGGTTGAAGTATGCCGTCTGTGGCTGAAAAATTCAATCACAGTCAGAAGAAAAGGGCTTAGTCAGAATGTCAGGGTGTATTTGGGAATTCCAGAATATGAGTAACTTTTGAAGTGCTGGTCTCTCAGTCCATACACCAGAATTGAGACTTCCAAGGGAGGCTAAGGACTACCATATGTGAATGTCACAATGAACCCCACTATTTTGCATAATTATTGTGCACAAATAAAAACATAAAAAATTAATTTAAAAAAGTGAAATTCTGAAAAAACAAAACAAAACAAAACAAAAAACCCCAAACCAAAGTGCTATTTAATCTCAGGTGCAGGTTTAAAACTTAGAAGGCATTTTAGGTGGTTTTAGGAAACTTGATTTTGGAGTTGGTAGACTATCTTCCAGGTAGGTTAGCTGTAAGATTTAACCCTAGTCTTCCTCTGCCAGATGCTCTGGGTGTGTATGTAGAACATCCATCAGAGCCCAAGATCTGAATGACACAGACCTGGGCTTAAGTAGTAGCCTTGCCTATACTAAAGGTTACCTTGGTAATAGCAATGTCCTCTCTAAAAACGGGAAATAATAGGGCTGGTTGAAGGATTCAATGAGACAGATGCATGTGAAACATTAGTTGTCTTCCTAGCAATATCAAAAACTCCATGAATGCAATGTACTTATCATTATTTTCCATATGCTCCTTAGTTATTGAGTTAATAGGAGGTCCAAAATAAAAATACTTTCAAAAGGAGTTTAAGAAAGAGTTCTTATTTTGGCTTTTGATTTTCTGTTGATCTTTGGAGTCTTTAAGAACTTCAGGATTTTCCATGCTTTGGATCCGATAGAAGACTGCTCTTTGTTTTTGTGCATGAATGGGGTAGGAGGATGTGAAGGAGCTGAGGTGATCAGCAGGTTTCCAATCATACATGGCCTTGTAGGGACAAAAGTTAGGTAAAGAATTTAGATGTTGTTCAGGTGCAGCTGGAAGCCTAGGAAGAGGTGTGAAGGAGGCTTGAATTAAGGGCTCTGAGAAAGTCAGAGAACAATGAGGGGCAGGGAAAGCTCTGGGCTATGCCTTTGCACAGGTGCTGGCAGAAGGGACAATATCCAGATAGAGGGAGCTGCATGGTCAGGGTGTGGAAATGAGTCTTCAGGGAAGCCTGTGATGTCAGGTGTGCCTAGATCTGTGTGGCAGTATGAGGGAGTGGTGGGAAGTGAGACTGGAAAGGTAGGTGAGACAAGATGCAAAGGGCATAGGATGCTGGACACAGATCTTGGAGCTCATTGTGAGGATGGCGGGTGGTGTGCATTGAATGGTTTGACCTGGAAGTGACATTAGAGCACATAATGAGTTCATGGGGTGGAGTCAAGAGCATGTCAAAGGTGGTGGTTAGCAGTGCTATTTCAGTGGTTCTGGACATGGGGTGTTGGGGGGGGGCAAGATGTGAGAGAAGCTTAAAGGAAGAAGTAACAGGACTCACTGACATATTGAGAGAAGAGTGGAGCACCTCGATGGGTCATGAGTTTCCTAGTCTGAGCAACTCTGTAGAAGTGGGTGCTGTTGAGTGGGTAATAGAGGAGAAGAGGTGTGTGGGGGAGAGAAGGGGAGTCCCACGTGAGATCAGTGGGAATCTGAGCATCTGTAAGAGACCCCACAGGCATTTAGAAACAGGTTCCTGGAGCTTAAGAGAACCGTGGAGGGTGAAGACACACTCATGGGAGTTAGCTGAGATCCCCCAGGGACCCTGGAGCCTCAGACAGCAGAGAGCCATTGACAGAGGAAAGAGAGACCAACGGAAGGGAAATAAGAAGAGGTGAGAAAGAACAGCCAGAAAGGTGGGAGAAGCAAGAGGGAGCCGTGTTTTGGAAGCTGGGAGAAGAGTTTCCAAATAAGACAGAAGGAGAACAGGACATGGATAGGAAAGAGGTTTTTATATTTAACAGCTGGCAGGTGACTGGGGACCTTACCAGTAGCGACTTGGGAGGGGAGGAAATGGAGGCCAAGGGTAGAGACAGCTTTTAAACAAGTTTTACAATCATTTTTTAAGACTTTTAAAATAAGGGGCTGGGGTTGTGGCTCAGTGGTAGAGTGCTTGCCTAGCATGTGCGAGGCGCTGGGTTCGATTGTCAGCACCATGTATAAGTAAATGAATAAAATAAAGATCCATATCTTAAAAAAAATTTAAAAAGCAACTTTAAAAATAAATAAGGTCGAGATGGGAGATAAAAAGCCACAGTCACGGTGCTTATGGAAAATTTCCTATGAAGTACTGGGATGGTCACCAAGTAATACGATGAACCCTCAAGGAATGTTTAATCCATCCATGGAAACCTAAGTAGGTTGACCCCAAGAAGACATCAGTGTGATAAGGTTATGAGGTTCTTATGGGCACTGCCTAAGTATGAGAATTCATAGGAAGATGTTATTCATTTCACTATTTGTTGAATGTCTGCCTGGACCTGGGCATTGTGGTGCCTTCTGTGTTAAAGACAACTGAGCACGTGGGTGACTCATGGCTCAGTCACAGCAAGGATCACATGGCAGTACAAGCATTTGACCAGTAGATGGCACCCAAGCAATCTTTTCAGGCCTCCCATTATCCTGAAGGAGGAAGATTTATTTTTGTTTAATTTTTTAAAATATTTTTTAATTGGTGCATTTTAATTATACATAGCAGTGGGATATAATGTGACATAGTCATAAAGGCACATGACATAATTTGGTCAATTCCATTTCCCAGTAACAAGCAGGTGGGCTCCTTGCTGAGGTCTACCTGTAGGGCACTGACATTTTTTTTCCCTGAGTACCATTTAGAGCCTCACTTACTAGGAAGGAGGAGCGACAGACAAGGGCCAGAAAGGATCACAAGTTATATTGGAGTTTAGAGCGAGTTCAAGGAAATGGGCAGAGTTCCTGAGGCCAGAGCCCAGCAGAGGACCAATCACATCTTCTCGCCCAGCAAGGGTGGGTTGAGTGATCTCAAAACACCCAGGAGCTGGAGATATTTTATTATCACAAGAAATAACTGTTTTTTCTTTCCTTTCCAAATTTTTTCATTCGAAAAATTTCCTATCTACAGAGAGATTCCAGGAAGGTATACTTCCATATACTCTATCTGGATTCATGAATGATTATCATGTTTTCAAGGTATGGTTTTCTTTTTTACTATACCATATTTTTCTATGTTTCATCATGTTATCATAAGTTTTTTTTTTTTGTCTTGATGTTCAAATTGTCCCAGATTTGGCCAGTGAAGAGCCTCCAAGTCGGCTCAACCATGTCATTCTTTAAGCACATCCCTGTTTTCTTGTTCCCTGGAAATGCAAGTTCATCTTTTCCCCTGTTGCCCAGCTTCTGGAACCAGCCATTTTCTCATGAAATCTGGGTTCCTGAGTCTGTGATCCAAATGTGGCCATTAGAGGTACCGGTCTCTGAAGTCAAAACCAAGGCTTCCTCTTAGTGCTTCCCAGGCTGGAAAGTTGAGTTCTTAAGTGAACCCCTCTGCTGACCTCCACTGCTGACCCCTGGAGGGGTGTTTATTTAACTTGGCCTTCAGGCTGAGTTCCTCAGTCACAGAAGAGATGGGCAGGGTGAGGGTCCAGGGCCACCCAGGATGCTGCACTCACAGCTGGCATCCCAGTGGTCCCAATCGTTCAGTCCCTGAAGGATGAGAAGGGATTTAGGGGGAGAGATTACAGGGCCCTTAATACATTTATCTTCTTAGTCATATTTTGGACAGAGGCAGAGGAGCAAGAGGAATTGGCTGGAAGCCAAGCCCCCAAATGTTTGTGTCGTTAGAATATCAGAGAAGATAATTTGTGCCAGCTGCCACCTGGGGAAGGATGAAGAGCCAATTTGAGAACGGGAGGAAGGGCTAAAGGCTCAGGGAGTGGTGTGTCACAGACCTAAGGGGCTATCCTCCAGGGAGACTGTGGAACCACCTGGGTGAAGTCAGGCAGACTGGCTCATGTCACTCCAGCCTTTTGTGACCTGATTTCTCGGAAAAGAATAATACAGAGTTGGGTCCAAATTGAGGATAATAATATGCGGTCCTTGGCTGTTGGGTGTGGAATCATAGGGCCTGCATTTGAATCTCTATGCCTTCTGTGACTTTGGACGAACTTACTAAGTCTTTGTCAGTCTCAACTTCCTCCTTTGCAGGATGGGGATGATCATAGTGGCCCCCACAGAGGGTTTCTGTGAGGTCTAGAAGGAGTGCTGTCTATAAGTCTCCCAGTATGGGGTCTGGTGTGTAGTGAGACTACCTATTAAATAGGCTGAACGAATGGTGAATTCTGTACTTATTACCAAAACAGAGCTGCTCTTTTGTTGTTGCTGGTGTGAGTTTTATCTCAAGGGGGGGGGGGTGGGATGGAAAAATTAATATAGGGCTGGATAAGAAAGATAGGAAAAGACAACTACCTAAGGAAAAAAAATTAAATATGAACGTGATGAGGTAGTCTTCCCAGGACAAGTATTATATGGTAAGTGATACCTTGTTTTCTGTCTGAGAAACTCTTTGACTCCAGGGAATTAATGTTTGGAGCTTTGTAGATTTTACATTGTCAAAGAATTCCTGGGTCAAAACCCAGTTTCTGGGGAGGACGTAGAGGCATGACAGACCCCTCCTGCTCCAATAGTAAGAAATCACTACATAAACCAAAGAAAATCACAATTTTCTTTAAAACCATCAAATATCTGTGAATATGGAATTAGAAAGAATCTAAAATCCAGGGGTGTGCGTCCTTCCTAGGTGCACGAGGGAGCAAGATGGTTCCTCCCTGCTTAGTTGCTGCGGTTCAGCAGCAGAGCCAGGGAAGGAGGGCACCTCCCGGCAGAGAAGCCAGTGGACTTTCGCTGCCCTTCTGGCCTGGCCTGTGGAACTGAAATCTAGAGGAAACCCACAGCAAAGCCATCCTTTCCACCACGTACTTTCTGAAATGGGATCTTTCTGAGCATAGGTGGGGGCAAGACTAGAAAGCAGGTCTTAGGTTTGGCATAAAGACTATCTTACAGCTTCAAGAACTTGTGGCCCTACAGAATTACACACTTCTGTAATTGCAAAAGCTCGCCGTTTCCCAGTCTTGTGGTCATGGAGTGCAGGAAGTTGCTGAGAGGAGAAGTTGTGAAAAAGCAAGACAATATAATCCACAAATAACCCAGAGAACAGTCAGTCCAAAGAAATAGACCCTCTGTGACCAAATGTTTGAATTTTCAGACCAAGGCTTTTGGATAACTAAATGTATGAAAGAATCTCTAGGACAAGAGAAATATAATGAATGAAGACACAATGAATTTCAGGAGAGATTTGGAAAGTATTATAAAGAACCAAATGGAAATCCTAGAACTGATAAATATATGATCTGAGATTTAAAAAAAAAATGGAAAGGATTAAGAACCTATTGGTTACCAAAGAAGAAAGGATCAGAAAACTAAAGACAGGATGATAGAAATCAGCCAAGTTAAAGCCTAGCAAAGAGACTGCAATTAGTCAGCAGACCAGACATTTTGTACCACCCTTGCCCAGACCCTGTCTTTTGAACTTGATTAGCAGAGTTGTCTTAATGTGCATTTGTGTGTGTGTGTGTGTGTGTGTGTGTGTCTGTGTGTGTGTCTGTGTGTGTGTGTATATACGTGCGAGGACACTTTGGGGAGTAAATACTTTCTGCAGCAGAGTGGTAGACAATATTCTTGGTGGACATTTGTTTCAATTGAATGGATGGATCATTTGACATAGGGAAGAGGGGCTTTAAAAATGGTTCAATTGGCAGTGACCTGAGAGGCTGAGGCAGGAGGATTGCAAATGCAAGGCCAGCCTCTGCCACTTGGTGAGACCCTATCTCAAAGTAAAATAAATAATAATAATAATTATAATAAGGACTGGGGATGTAGCTCAGTGGTAAAATGCTTCTGGGTTCAGTTAAAAAAAAGGTTTGATTGCAGGGAGATCTTTATTTCGTACAGTTATTCATTCAATCAACAATTGAAACATCAGTTTAATGCATACATATATTTGAACAAGACAATGTCCCTGATATCCTAAGAACTGTGTCATGGGGGAGGTAAACAGTTTAATAATCAGTCATTATAAAGAATCAACTGATTGAGGTTCAGGCCAAGCCTTGAGTGAGCCTTTTACTGTGTCACTCCGGGACCTCTGCTAATTCCCTGCAAGGAACTGGTAAGAGCTGTCACTTGGCGCTCACTGGGAAATGAGCATGGTTCACGTACCTTCCTTCTGACTCATCTAACCCTCCCTGCAGCCCCGTCAGAGCCTGTTAACAATGGTGACACTGTGACACTGGGGCTGAGTGACATTCCTGCTGTCACACAGCTTGTAAGCATCAGGGCCGAGGTGCTCATTTAGAGGCTGAGCCCTGGCTCCTCTCTGCCCTCCCAGTGGGACCACCCCTAGGTCACTCGGAGTGCCTGTCTGAGGGCTGGCAGGTCATGGGAGGACGAGCCAAACCATGTGGAAGGGCAGGCTTCCATCCTTCTCCTGGCCCTGTGCAGGGGACAATCCCACGTCATCGTCCGGGCCTTGGCTTCACCAGTACTGTCTGGGCGGTGGGGCCAGATGGGTTTAGGCCTCCAGCCAGAGATGAGGTACAGCTCTGATGGGCCTGGGCAGTGACCATCCCCTTTGATTCCTGTGCCAAAATCGTCCGAGTCTCCGATCAAGATTCAAGAACAATAACAATATTTGTTGTCATTTATTGAGCATTCTGTGGGAAGTGCTTTATATAGAGCATCTTATTTAATCCTTAAGACAAGCAAATAAGGCCACGTGGCAGAGACCTACTGTTATTCTCATTTCCAAATGAAACACCTTTGCTCAAAGAAAAAAAAAATCCCAGTGAACTCATCTAGGGTCACACAGCTAGGAAGCAACGGCCTGAGGTTCAGCCCCTGTCTGGCTTCATAGACTGAATCTGCTTCCTGAGTCATCTTTTAAAGAGGAAAAAAAATGCAAATGGCTCTCCCTTTGAATGGCTTTTTAAAGTCCTTCTTTTCTTTCTAAGAGACATTAAAGAAAAACAAACCCAAACCACTTCCCAGAAGCATTGGGTACCTCTCTCCTGCCATCCCCTCCCACCCCTGATGCCGGAGATAACGGGATTTGTGTCTGAAGGCGGAGGAGGGGGGGGTCTTCATTTTTGTTGGGAACCTTCCAGCTCTCTTATTAGTTTAGAAATTAATGAAGATTATGAAGATTTCCTTTCAACTCTGTAGAAGCAGGCTTCATCTAGCTAGCCCTCCTGTTTGGTCCTGTAGCAAAAGAATAGGAGACTGAGTCCTGGACTTGAGGACCCTGGGGGATGGTCTGGATTGATGGACAGATCCCCTTGTGCATGCACGTGTGTGCGTGTGGACACACACACACACACACACACACACACACACAACACACACACACCCATTTCCCCGTAGCAAGACTGTTTTAGGGAATCCAAGCACGTCTTCTGGGCCCTTTGCCTACTCTCGTCTTTCGACTCAGGACCACCTGCTTGGTTGGCCAGAAGCATTTCCTTGGCAGGGACATTGGGCTGTGTTCACTGTTCTGCCCTGGACAGAGAGGTGCAGTGAGCCTTCTCTGCACCTAGGCCCGCCAATTCCCCAAGTAGAGGCAGGAGTGGAGGGGAGGCGGGGGTCTAAGGAGTTCCTTGATGTGGGGAGCAGGGGGCTGTTCCTCCTCTGTCTTTGGGCCTAATACCCCTTCCTCCAAGCCCATTTCCAAGAAGTGGCCACTTTGTCCCCATTTAGTTGGAAGTGATTCCCCATCTCAGGGACAACTCAGCCCTCCTCTTCAGACTGAGAAGAAATGATATGATGAAGCACCAAGGTGCAGCCTGTGTTCTAGAATCCCAGCCTTTTACTTGGCCGGCTGCCAGGTGGGGCTGGGGGCTCTGAGCCTTCCAGAGACAACACAGAACCCTGGAACTGAGCCCAATGAACTTGCCAAGGAGACCTGAATGGAAGACCACCAGCTTCTCTTAGATTTGGGGAGGGACCCAGGGACATGGCTAACTGATTCCAGCTCCCATATGGAGGGAAGAAACCAGAAGCAGACTGGCAGCATTGGCTGCTGGTTCTAACTTGGGGTTCCCAGCAGTAGGTTTGCTTGGGGTGGGGTCTGGAATTTTTTTTTTTATGATTAAGGGGGTTTAATCCAAGAGATACAAGGTTGGTTCAACATATACAAATCAATAAATGTAATTCATCATGTAAATAGAATTAAGGTCACAAATCATATGATCATCTCAGTAGATGCAGAAAGGGCATTTGATAAAATTTAATGTCCATTCATATTAAAAATGCTGGAGAAACTAGGGATAGAAGGAACTTACCTCATAAAAAGACTATATATGACAAAATATATAGAAAGGGAACTTTCTAGGTATGTGTAATATGTCAAAATATACTATACTATACTATCATATGTATTTATTTATCTTTTTTCTTTTTAAATTAATTTTTATTGTAGGTTGTTCAAAACATTACATAGTTCTTGATATATCATATTTCACACTTTGATTCAAGTGAGATATGAACTCCCATTTTTACCCCATATACAGATTGCAGAATCACATCAGTTGCACAACCATTGATTTACATATTGCCATTCTGGTGTCTGTTGTATTCTGCTGCCTTTCCTATGCTCTACTATCCCCCCTCCCACCTCCCCTCCCCTCTTCTCTCTCTACCCCCTCTACTGTAATTCATTTCTCCCCCTTATATTTTTTCCCCTTTAGGGGCTGGAATTTAACACCTTGCCACCAGGGAAGCTGCCAGTCCTGGAGGGGCGGGGGCTGTGGGGGAGGACTTCTTTTTTTGTCTCTCACACCCAGCATAGCACTTCCATAGCCCTGCAGCAGATGGGCAGATGTGGGCGATGAAACGCGTGAGGTGTGCAGGAAGAAGCAGAAGCTGGGAGGGTGCAAGATATCATGTGTCTCTTTTAGAAAGAGGAGGAAAAATCTTCCTGCTTCCCAGTGGAGAGGGAGAGGGCTGGTCAGCAAGTCCCTGAGACAGCTCATCGTACCAGCCAAGACCCAGCATCAGGACCAGACAGAGCAAGGTTCAACCCCCCTGCTCTGCACCCTGTAGCAAAAGCTAACATTTACTGATTTTTCTATAATGGGTTTTTCATGCGTACTCTGATTCAAGCCCTTTGCAAATCATGTGAAAGGAGGTGCCACTTCAATTCACATGTGACTCAGGTGAGATTCTGAGAGGTAGAATAATTTGCCTAAGGCTGCACAGCTAGTGGAGAGAAAGCTGGGCTTCAAACCGAGGGTGGTGTTTTAATAAGCTTGGTTGCTGCTGGGATCAAAAGGAACTGACAAGAACAGTTAGAAGAGGAAAGGTTTATTGGGGAGCTCATGATTTCAGAGGTCGCAGTCCAAAGATGGCTGACTTGATTCCTCGGAGCTTGAGATGAAGCTGAATATCATGGCGGAAGATATCGGGAGGTGGAGGAAAGTGGAGGAAAGTGACTTGCGACATGGCCATCATGAAGCAGAGAGAGAAAGTCTAAGCTTAGCTCACAAAATATAATCTCAAAGGCATGTCCCCCATGACCACCTCCTCTAACCACACCCTACCTGCCTATAGTCACAATGCAGTTAATCCCTATCAGGGGATTAATACATTGATTAGGCTAAGGCTCTCAGAATCCAACATTTCACCACTAAACTTTCTTGCATTGAATCACACGTGAGCTTTTGGGGGACACCTCATATGTAAGCCATAACAGATAGTCAGACTCCAAAGATTCTGTTCTTCACTTTACAACGAGTGCAGCAGTTTATAAAATCTTCTGGCTTCTTGGCCATCTGAATTTGGGGAAGTCACCTAACTCCTCTGTCCTTAGTGTTCTGCACCTGGGAAATGGGAGACCGAACGTTGTTTTCCCAGGTTTCTAAGGAGGATTAAATGAAATGACATTGGTAAAGATTTTAGCCAGTGAATGGCTTATAATAAGATCATCACTCATTCATTTAATAAATATTTATTGAACACCTGTTATATGCCAGGTACCATGCTAGATATACAAGCTAGCTTTACCAAAAGGATGCAAGAAAATAGTCTCAAATAATTTCAGCTAGTGATGTGTGTTAAAAAGAAAACACAATGGGTCAGGAGGGCGACTGTAGAACCTTGAGGACCTACCTCAGCTGGAAGTGGAAGGTCTCATTGAAGAAGTTGCAGTGAGTCTAATTCCCAGAGGGAGGGGAGGTGAAAGAACGTGAGTCTTCTAGTTTAAGGGAAGAGCAAGTTCAAGGCCTGAAGCTGGGACCAGAAAGAAGGCTGGCGTGACGGGAGCAGAGCAAGTAAGCTGGTAGTAGACAGGACTGAGCCCAGCATGGGTCTGGGTAGCCCATGGGGCAGGGCAGTGGACAGTGTGGGAAGTCCTTTGGAGGACTTGGATCAAGAGAGCATAATGCCACCTGATTCATTTATTTATCTTACATGCAGCTTTTGCTGCTGTGTGGGGAATAGAATTGGGGGGCAAGGATTGACGCCAGGAGATCAGGATTATAGGGAGAGGCGGGCAGGCTAGAGCCAGAAGAGAGTAGTAAAACCACACTTCTCTAAATGCACACTTTGGTTTCAGATGGTTTTCTTATTTTTAAAAATTTTAATTAATTTTTTTATTTATATGTGACAGCAGAATGCATTACAATTCTTATTACACATATAGAGCACATTTTTTCCTATCTCTAGTTGTATACCAAGTATGTTCACACCAATTCCTGTCTTTATACATGTACTTTGGATAATAATGTCCCTCACATTTCATCATCATTTCTAACCCCATACCCCCTCCCTTCCCCTCCCACCCCCTGCTCTATCTAGAGTTTGTCTATTCCCCCCATTCTCCTGCTCCCTATCCCACTATGAATCGACCTCCTTATATCAGAAAAAACATTCAACATTTGGTTTTTGGGGATTGGCTAACTTCACTTATCATTATCTTCTCTAACTCCATCATTTACCTGCAAATACCATGATTTTATTCTCTTTTATTGCTGAGTAAAATTCCAATGTGGATATATGCCACATTTAAAAAAATCCATTCATCTATTGAAGGGCATCTAGGTTGGTTCCACAGTTTAGCTATTGTGTTATGCAACCTAGTGGTAGTTTTCACAGAAGTACTAAGCCTTACTCAGGGCTCCAGCTTTCCAAAAGTGAAGTGTAGGCTCTCTGCCTGACACTGTGGGCATGTTTCTTCTGCCATCTTGACATGGAGCAATGTCCACTGATATTAACAGTTTCTTTTTAGCTATGAGATTTTATACCTTTTTGAGGAAGGGTTGGGATATAACTGCATATCTCTATTTTATGACGTCAGTCTGGATTTCTGTATGGAACTGGGATAGATAAACTGTTTTTTGGTAATTGTCTAGATAAAAAAAATTATTTTTGTGGGCCTCCTACCTCTTGTCACAAGTACTCAGCTCTGCTGCTGTAAAGCAAAAGCTGCCATAAGCAATGCATGAATGAATGTATATTCTGTATTCCAATAAAACTTTATTTATAAAACATTATTACAAAAACAGGGAGTAGGCCAGATTTGACCCCCCTCACGGTTTGCCAACCTCAGTTAAGGAATATAATTTATGCACATGACCCAAATAATTTTTTCCTATAAAATCACTTGAAGACATTTTCCTCACTCTTTTGTAAAAATAGAGTGCATCTTCCATATCTGTGCTTATCTGAAAGGCAACAGAATATAACAGACACTAGTATGGCAATATGTAAATCAATGGATGTGCAACTGATGTGATTTTGCAATCTGTATACGGGGTAAAAATGGGAGTTCATATCCCACTTGAATCAAAGTGTGAAATATGATATATCTAGAACTATGTAATGTTTTGAACAGCCAACAATACAAATTATTTTTTTAAAAAAAGAAAATTAGTGTTTTTCAAATCTTAAGGATTCTTTTGGAGGTAATTCAAGGGACTAGAGGAGGTGAGGGTGGAGGGCCTAGGGACCCCGCTTCTTCTTAAGCCAGGAGCCCTTCTTTGATCCATGTTTTCAATGTTCATTTTTAAAATTGGTATTCTTCAGAAGAGTTTGAGCAAAAGTACTTGGGAGCGAGAAAAACCAACCTGAAAACCATCAATACTGTCCAAGTGGTTGAAGATCATCTCTCCCTCCACATGTTTATTACAGAGGCACTTGTTACATAGATGGTCATAGAGAGGTTCACAGAGATTTTCTAACTGGATGGCAGGGGGCAAGGGAGAGGAGTAGAGGGAGAGTCTGCTTTTTGAAGCGGAGGCAGCTAGGCGGTAGGTCATGCTCAGTCTTGGAGAGGTGGTACCATACAGTGGCTTGGACTTTATATTCAGTTAGAGTTGAGTTTCCACTCAGTCACCTATAGACTAGAGTAGTGATTGATTTAACTCTCTGATGATCTATTTCCCCAACTGGAGAACTGGGATGATAGCACTTCCCTTCCCAAGCTGTTGGGTGGATTAAATGAATTGATTTGTGCAATTGGCCTCATACATGGATAGATGCTTAAAAAAAATATTGGTTTCCCTCTCCCTTCTCCCTCTTTGTTCTGTTCTAAGGGGTGTGGGATGAGTTCAAAGGCTCCTTTCTCCATCTCTTTTGTGTTGACCCCAATCTCCCCATCCCAATCCTTTTTCTCTTCTCAGGATGTGGCCAGGTTCTTCGAGTCCCAAAGGGTCAGATTTTGTTGGAGAGTTACCCCTTAAATGCTCACTGCGAGTGGACCATTCATGCCAAACCTGGGTTTATCATCCAACTGAGGTAAGGGTTGGGGTCACAATTGAGAAGCATCAAGGAGACCATAGTGGCATGGACCAAGTTCACCATTAACACTTTACTCTTCACCCCTGAAAAATACCTCCCTCTTTTCTTCCAGGGTAGCAGAGTGGCTGCATCACCCCTAAGATTTCTACTTAGTTTTTCCCTTCTCTAGTTGTGGTGAGGCCGGAGGTGATTGAGATTCCTGATCCTGTAGGGTACAACATTCAACAAACATTTTCTGGGGGGATGAATGTACCCTGAGTTCCCGCAGGCCAGCTCTGCCATCCGGGAGGAGCAACATGGTTCCCTGAATTGGAAGGACCCAGCAAAACCTTCTCCATCCTTATCAAAGCAGGCCTTGGTAGCTGGTGTCCCACACCATGAGGACCTGGGGATTGGGAGTGAGCTGATTAATTGGGCTTTCTCAGAGGAGGGCTGGTTCTAGGAGGAACTTAGGGGGTCACAGTCTTCTGCTTAAGGGGCTCAGGACTGGGTCTCCCAGGATGCTAAGGCAGGTGTTAAATGCTGCATATTAACATTTCAGCAGCTGAGAGACCAAGATAGATGTTCTCTCAGAGCCTCTAAAAAGCTTCTCCAAGATCCAGGAGAAGATCCAAAAAGAAATAGCCCCCAAAATAAAATGTTGAAGGATTAAGAAGCACATTACCAGCCCAGGAGAGAGGCCTGATTTCTTTCCATATTTAAACTTGGGCCTTCTGGCCCCAAGTAATGATAATCATGAAAACACTTGGAAGCATATACACAATATTTAGCTTAAAAGCTCATCAGTCATTCCCTTTCTGTCACCTGCCAGGCTACCACAAAATCTATTTTCTTGCCTGTAAAATAATTTCGGGGCCACCCATCTCCCTCTGTCCCCAGAGCCCCCCTTCTACTCAGACCACGTGTCTCACTGGGATTCTGTCCAGGCTCCTGACTGGGGTTCCTGCTTCTGCTTCTGCCTGCTACCGTCTCCTCCTCTCAGAGTGGCTAGAGTGGTCTTTAAAGGTCCTAAATTCCAACAGCACCTTCGTGTTGAAACCTTCTAGCAGCTTCCTGTTGAGCTTGGAATCAAATCTGAACCCCTCACCAGGCAGCATGCTACTGTCCCCTTCACTCAAGGATGTCCCCTGGCGGTATCCTGAATTCTCCTTCAGTTCTTCATGCCAAGTGCACTCACAGATTCCCCCGCTGGACCACTCTTAGGCAGGACATTTACAGGTCTAGCTTCATCGCATTGCTTCCTCTCTACTAGGGTCTACTAAGTCCCTTGGAAAGGTTTTCCTTGACCACAGTGTCAGAGATGAGACTCTCACTTCATGCTCTTATCTGGTTCATTGTATTCATGGCGCTTAGCATTCACTGAATTTGCCTTTTTTGTTTGTTTGTTTGTTTGTTTTTTCTGCTCTCTCATTGCTTATTGTCTGTCTTCCAAAGCAGAGATCCATCTCCATAAGGGCAGGTCTTGAAGAGGCCCCAGGATCTTAGCACTGCCCAGGGCCCACCTGTTTCTTCTGTCATCTTCTCCACCCACAGGTTTGTCATGTTGAGCCTGGAGTTTGACTACATGTGCCAGTACAACTATGTGGAGGTCCGTGATGGAGACAGCTGCGACAGCCCCATCATCAAGCTTTTCTGTGGCAACGAGCGGCCGGCTCCCATCAGGAGCATGGGCTCCTCGCTCCATATCCTCTTCCATTCGGATGGCTCCAAGAATTTTGATGGCTTCCATGCCATCTACGAGGAGATCACAGGTAAAGACCACAGAGACAACTGTGTAGCGTTTTATGGTTTGCTCCAGTAAAATCTGCTCCAGGTAAGTCCTTTCTCCCTGCACAGACTTATTAAAACCTAGCATGTTGCATTCTTGGAAGCAACCTACACACTGAGAAAAAAAAAGGGAGAGAGAGAAATGGCAAGGCGTATTTTGGAACCAGAACTAGAAATTTTTATCTTCTTCATATAAATAATGTGGGTAGAGCACAGAGAGACTGTATAATGTGTCCAGGTCACACAGCTATAATGGTGCAATCAGCAATTTGTACGCAAGCAGTTTGACGCTACAGCTTACGGGGGTGGGGGGTCACTATGGTAAAGAATATTGTCCTTGGATCCTTGGCAGATCAAGCCGTGTGACTTTGGGAAAATTCTTCTCTCTCTCTCTGGGCTTCTGTTTCCTAATTATTGTTAAGGAGATGGTAATAGATGCTGGTCCTTAAGAAGACTCTAGAATAGAGGAAGTGGTTAGCACAGTGTAATGCACAGTAAGCACCAGTAGCTGCCAACCCAAGTGTACCCTTGGCCTCCATTAGTCATCTGTAAAATAGGTCTCGAAAGTCTTAAACTAATCTGACAAACTTGATGAGGAGCTCAAGCCTGACTTTAAATCCTGCTCTTTTTGGCGTATTTGGAAGTAGGATTTGGCCAAGATGAAGTACTCAGTCCTAAGGAATCAGCCTGGTTCTCATTGTTCTGAGATCAGATTGCAGCCGGTTTTACAAAATAAGCTCAGGCTCAAAGGTTAAGTTTTTAAAAATACTGAATAATAATAAAAACAAACTAGCGATGGCCTTCTCCTCATCATGGCTCCCTTAGGATGAAAGTTCTGATGTGAGTCTTAGGTAAGCGGGGGTGGGTGGGGTGGGGGAGTGGGGTGGTGGTGGAAGGGGGTGGGGTGGGGGGTAGTGGTAGTGGTGGTAGAGTCAGGGTTTCTGCAGTCCCCTCCATTCATCTGCCTGTCCCTTAGCAGGATGCCCACAGCAGCTCTCAGCAGTTGTTCTTGTCTCCAGTCCATGCCGGGCCCCATGGGGCTGTGCAGGGCCTGGGAGTTCCAGATGATTTGCTGCTGTGGGTGGTCGGTCCTTGTCCCTGATGACACCCTGCTGGTCCCCTGTGAGGTGGTCTGTCAGGCAGAGCCAGCTTTAAGGGAGGTTGGTTGGGGGCAGTGGTGGCTCACCAACCTGTGTGCCTGTGATGGAGGGAGGGTCTCCCTCTTATGAAATGGTCTCCTCGACTCCCTGCTCCCCTAAGAATCTAGGGAACACTGGCCTGCCCTGGCAAAGAGCCAGCACCATTTCTGCTCCTCACATACTCCATTTGTCAGTTTATATCCATTATTGCCTCTGGCTAGGGTCACCTGTCTCAAACCTGCATATCACAACCCATGCTTCAGAATCCCTATCACCTTGTCCATCCTTGGCTAAACCCTTTCTCTTGCTTCAGTGAGCTGTGACTTTGCCCTTTTATGACCACTCTGTAGCACTTTCTGTTCTTTTTTGATAATACACTAACTGCACCATGCTTTGGGTTACAATTGTATATTTTTCTTTACATCACCTTGACCTGGTAAATAGAATCTCCTATTTGTCTTTGTGTCTCTCTGGTACCTTTCACAGAGCAAGCTCTCAGTACAGATTTGTTCCACTGAATCGAGGGATGCATTTCTTCTGTCAACGTAGGAATGGTGATAACACACGCATAGGGGTTTTCAATGTCTTTTTGTAGAAAATATAGTCCTTAAGGTGCTCTGTAAAGAGCAGGTTATGAGGTCAGATAAGCTTGGGGAAGACTGAATGTTATGTGCATTCTTAGAACTTCATAATGCATAGGGCATTAAACTGAGAGGTTCTACAGCAAAGCAGTTTGGTTAATTACCATTAATGCCAGGAGCAGTTCCCCAGTACATGTGAGGCCAGAACCTTTATTGAGTTGAACTTATATCAACATCACAAGGACTAATGGCTACAGAACATATGTTTGGAGATTCTCAAGTACACCTTTAATGGTGTCATAAAGATTATCTTCCAGTGACTGTCTCTTTTTTTTTAAGGGTGATCTAAAGCTACCCAAGGATGCTTACCCATCCAAGAGATGCAAAGCATGATTCTGCTTTCATTTATTTAATGCTCCAGTTTATTTTTTTGGTACCAGGTATTGAACCCAAGAGTGCTTAACCACTGAGCCCCATTCCCAGCCCCTTTTGGATTTTATCTTGAGACAGGGTCTTGCTAAGTTGCTGAGGCTGGTTTTGAACTTGGGGATCCTCCTGCCTCAGCCTCCTTAGTCACTGGGGTTTGCAGGCTTGAGCCACAGAACCCAGTGCTCCTGTTTATTTTTTGTCTTATGCCCCTCAGACTAGCGTCGCCTTCTGGGGGCCTCAGAAAGATCGAATAATATCAGCAACCTCTGACATGTAACGAGTACCTACGTGTTTTAGGCATTAGCAGGTCAGGGTAACATGAATTCCGTATAAGGAATAGAAAACCACCAAGACGTCAAGAAGCCTCCAGGCCTGGAGAGGAGGCACTTAGGGATGTACAGTGGCACTTAGGACGCCTTATGTCTTACAGCGTGCTCCTCGTCCCCTTGTTTCCATGACGGCACCTGCCTCCCTGACAAAGCTGGATCTTATAAGTGTGCCTGCCTGGCAGGCTACACCGGGCAGCGCTGTGAAAACCGTGAGTATGCCTCCTGGGTGGAGCTGAGGACCCTCGTGGGTGGGCCTGGGAGGGCTTTGGGGCTCTCGGGGTTGCTGTTTCTTGGTGTCTAGGACTCTCTGTCCAAGATGGCGCAGGGTGTGGATACAACTGAGTGGCCTCAGAAGGGCAGGGCTGCTGGAGTACCAACGTTTGCCCCTTGACATTTCTAGCCCAAACCTATTGCAAATACCTCTCAAAAAAGACACAGCAGTCTCACATACTATTCAGAGCTCAGGAACACCGAGGAAACAGTCAGCTGTAGAAAGCCACCTTTGTCAGCTCTCCTGTGGTTCAGGGTTTGAGCTCCCTGTCCATCCTAAGGTCTGGAGTTTCGAATTGTCCTCCAGGGCACCATTCATGGGTCCGATGTGGTGTGGGATAGTCTGAAACCCTACATGGAGCATGGTCAATATGTAAGGTGACCACAAGCTCCAGTTTTCTGTGGACAGTCTGTCTCAGTGTGTGCATTTTGTCTAAATATAATAAGATCCTCACTCACACTTAAAGCTTCCTGAATTGGGCGGCAAATAACATGGGTATCCTATAAGGATGAGATGAGGTTTGTTGAGGCACAAACTAATGTTTTCTGAAGGACTGCTGTGCATTGGGAGTGTGGAGAGGCAGGGAAAGAGGACGCCTTGTCTTTCTCTGAAGCAGATTCTCCCGAGTTGGTGAGACCTGTTTCAACCTCCTTTAGTAGTTCTTGGGCAGGTCTGGAAAGAAAGGGGGTGCAGGGGGTGGGACATAAGAGAGGAGGATCCAGCTGGTTATATCCAGGACAGCTCTCCTTGTTCTCAACCATTCAAGCCCTGGCCCAACCTTCTGCCTGAGCCAAATTCACCCCTTCCCTTTCCCCTTCCCCTCCCTTCCTCTTTGTTCTAGGATAAAACCTAGGGTCTCCAGCATATTAAGGATGCAATTTACCACTGACCTATACTCCCAGCTCCTGAGTCATGTCATGACTGTAACATTGAACCACTCAAGTTCTCTAGTCTTATAGCTGTGCAATAATAACCCCCAGTCATCCAAACAGCAAAAACCAACTCAAGAAAATAATGCACTTCCAAAACATGAAATCAGCATGTGATTTTCCTCCACTATTAGACCCAAGAAGAGAGAAGAGAGACTTGAATGTGCTGAGTGTGAACAAGCCTCTGACAGATCTAATCCTTATCCTTAGGATGTGTCATGCTGACGGCTGCATGTGGTAGCACCATGAATGTGTGGTCCCAAGGACTGTGACATTTTATCCCAGTAACCAGAAATAATTGGTTGGGGTATCTGATAACTAAAACCGTGTGTATGTCCTGTGTGCTAATAGAAGTTTGAGACCCAAAATTGTCATGCACTGAAACCATCACCCTGGGATGAGAGGTGCAGAACAAGAAAAGTCAAAATTTGGGGAAGAGCTGAAGGAGTACAGTTTCTACCCTGGGCAGGGTTCCTCCAAGCAGATCCTGAGACGAGAATGAGTGTACAAGTGAGGTTTCAAGGTCAAGCTCCCTAGAGAAGCTCATAAGGGAGGGGACAAGGAATCAGGAAGGGAATGAAGCTAAGTAAGTGTCAGGTTTCAGGTGAAATACCAGCCCCAGTGTTGAGTGGTAGTGAAATCTGGAATATAAAGGAAGTGCAGGCTAGGGGACTGGGCTGTCCTGTCCACACAACAGTGAGTCATTGGCTAAATTCCATGGGGAACTAGGGGACATGAACTGGGCCCGCTGGCTTTCTGTGCAGGTGGATAATGTGGTTCTCATCCCTGTGGGCAGTTCTCTGAAAGTAGCAGGTGCAGACAATATTGCAGAATGGGGAGGGGTCCCTGACTATGCCACTGAGTTCTGCTGAAAGCATCCCTTGCTCTGGAGTGGCATGGCAGGTTTGAGTGGGACTCTGGGAGAGGCTTAGAAAATGATGCTCCATGGTCCCCGCCTCATTTGAGGCTGCTGTGTTGTGTGCAGGCAAATCAAGGAACCAAGGCTTTCTCTTTACATCAAGAAATTGTATGTGGTGTTATTCTTCTCATGGCAGTGCTGGACCTTGACCCTTTAGATTCAAAGGGACATGGTGGCAGCTAGAGTAGCTTAAAGGGAATGTTTAATGAATTCAAGGAACTGACTGCACAATATGAGGGCTTTGATAAACAGGTAAAATTGCAAAGAAGTGAAACATCACCAAATAAGACCAGATGCCTTTAAGAAGCTGTTTTAATTCTTCCCAAAGTTATGATTAAAATGTGCCTGGATAGCGTGTGAATCAAATATGGATTTCTCAGCATGATTATTCCACCAAGAAAAAATAAACATCATGAAAAATGAATGTAAAATAAGGCATTTGGTACTGATTTGTAACTTGATTCATACAGTATCTGAAATCACTTTAAAACACCAGCATAGATGGGCAAGAGAATTCTCCCCTGCCAGTTTATATATATATAGTTCAAAAACCATAATTCCTCAGCACGGCGCAGTTACAGCTGGGTGAAGATATTCACAGTGGAAATCTGATATGTCATTTGCTAGCATCCTTATGGGGGTCTGAATGTTTATTATTTTCTATAAGATGCAGGTTTATTTTTTTTCTGTTAGGAAGTTTGGCATGAGTTCTAATGCACTCTGTGGGGGAAACATCACAAAAATTAGCTGTGGCAGTTTACCTTATAATTTTTGAACAGATCTTCGTCATTTTTTTTCAGAGCAATCTGTCAGTTAGAAAAGCAGAAAAGAGAAAAAATATTAATTCTGTTTTCCTCATGAGGATATCAATGTACTGGAACAATCTCTCTAGAAGGAATTTTTTCAAAGTGAAGAAGAAACCCAAGCACTCTCAGATTCCCCCAAACTCTCAAATGCTCAAATTGGACTAGGCAATTATTTTTAAAAATTAGTTTTAAGAGCACCGAGCTCAGGATGCACAAGATTTCTGTCTTTGATTTATGTGATATCAAACTTGATAAGAGGAAACCACTTCTAGATGCTGCACTCAAGTCTTTGTGGAAAATTAGATGCTCCTTTTTGCATATGAAAGATTCAAAGCAGAGGATGCAAGATGCCATTCCTCATCAGATCCAAAACCAGAAGTGAGAATTGCACATTTCCCATGTAATTCATCATGTCTCATGGTGGCTCTTGCAGTGTGGCTTGGTAGGACTCCAGGTGATTGAGTGGTGAGCTCTGGTGACCACTGTGTCCCATGATCAAGTCATTTCAAAGGTCTTTCCTTCCTGATATGGCTCATCAGTCTCTCTATTCTCAGGAAAGTCCTTGATATAAACTAACTTTATACATGTGCATGTTCTTAAGTAGGGTCCAATAGAAATAGGTTTTCTACCTCCTTGCAGAAGAAACCAAAGGTCAAATAATACAGAGGTGTGTGAAATAAAAAGAGAATACTATTTTCCCTGACCAATCCTGGTTTCCAGGGAAACCACTGGTAGAAACTGTGAACTTCTTTCTATGTTGCTCCAACCTATGATTTCATATATCCTTATTTTAAGCCAGTGGTTCTAAGCCAGGGGTGATTTTGCCCTTCATCTCCACCCCTGGGTGGCACTTGGCAATGCCTTAATCAATGCTGGTGGTTATAATTGTGGGGGTAAAGGAGACAATGCTGGCTTCTAAAAGGTGGAGGCCAGTATGCTGCTAAACATCCTACATGAACCAAGACAGCCCCACCACAGTTATCTAGCCCAGAGCCAGTGGTGCCAAGGTCAAGAGACCATTTTACCAAAGTGCATTCAAGAATACATACAATCATTCAACTCACTTTCAATACCCATGTCATGGATATTTTTTCCAGATGGGTCCATGAAACGATTCCTGAGTATTCATTGTATGCATGAATGCGCTATCAAATATTCATCACATTCTTATGATGGATTGATGGATTTGATATTGTTTAAATTTTTTTTTGCTATTATGATGAGAACTGCAATGGATATCTCTACATGTGAACAAAAAATTTTTGTAAGATAAATTTCTAGATGTTGAACTGTTGGTTCAAAGGGTACATGTATTTATTTATTTGTTCTTTTTAGATATACTTGATAATAGAATGTATTTGACATTATACATACATGAAGTACAATTTTCCATTCTTGTGGTTGTACATAATATGGAGTTACACTGGTCATGTGTTCGAATATGAACATAGGAATATTATGTCTGATTCATTCTACTTTCATTCCAATTCTCATTTCCTCTTCCTTCCTCCATTCCCCTTTGTCTAATCCTATAAACTTCTATTCTCTCTTCCCACCCTGTTTTATTGTGTGTTAGCATCTGCATATCAGAGTGAACATTTTGGCCTTTGGTTTTGGGGATTGGCTTATTTCACTTAGCATGATAGTTTTCAATTCATTTACCACAAATGCCATAATTTAATTCTTTATGATTGAATAATATTTCATTGTGTACATAAACCACACTTTCTTTATCCATTCATCTGGTGAAGGGCACCTAGGTTGGTTCCATAGCTTGGTTATTGTGAATTGAGCTGCTATAAACATTGATGTGGCTTCACCATTATAGTATGCTTCCTTTAGGTCCTTTAGGTATATGCTGAGGAGTGGTATAACTGGGTCGAATGGTGGTTCCATTCCAGGCTTTCTGAGAATCTCCATACTGCTTTCCAGAGTGGTTTTACCAATTTGCAGTTCCATTAGCAGTGTACGAGTGGGGGTACTTGTATTTAAAGATTTGAGAATGATTGCCAAGAAGGTCATGAAAAGGTTTTACCAATCTACGAGATGAGCCATTCATTATAAGCACCAGACCTAGAAATAAGAATTTGGATCTGCATTTCAGAAACAAAGGTCTACTCTTGTCAAAATGGAAATGGGTGTGTTTTCAGGGGGCTCCACTGGTCTGAGGAGAGAGAGTTCTTGTTCAGACTTTGGGAAGTGGTGGATTAAAGGAGAAACAATCAGCAAGGTTTGGCCTCGTCCCAGTGGTCAAGAGGGTGTGAAAGGCCTGGGACACTCATCAAGGGCTATTACACCCCCACCCCCCAACCTCAGATTCCCTAAAATGTTTTCCAAGGAGGTAAAACTTTCCTCTGCTCTTGAGTGACCTCCTCAGAACCCTGACAAGGGGAGTGGTCCTTCCTTAGCCTTGAGGCCAGACTTACCCCCTGCCAACACCCTCAGTGACCTCTAGCCTCCCTGGGCCACCATGTAAGAAACTGAGACCCCTTCTTTCCTCTGAAGTTTCCTGTTTCTTTGTATGGAACACAACGACAAAATAAGTCCTCAAGAAAATGGTCAGAGTCTTGTTTTGAAAAAGTGGAGAGCAAGGGATTCATCGCCTGCTCCAGTTTCCATGTTGTCTTTGTTCCTCTGGCCCAGTTGACGAGGCCGGGCTTTCCCCTGTGCATCCTAATGAAGGACGATGAAACGGGCTAAATCTTGGGGGCACAATGCTCACACTGCAGGCTCTGACGCGCCTTTGAACAAAACAAACCGGGCTCCACCAATTAAGGGAAAATGGTGAATCTGGATTCATTTGGGTTTGGAGACCCAGAAGGTTTCCCACTGGCCTGTCCCAAGGACTGAGAAGAAAGGAGGCCAGAATGAGAGGCACACTGTCTCCTTCTGCTTCAAAGAGGTGCCCCACATTTCTCATTGGAATAAGTGTTTGGGAACTTTGAGATTTTCATGGAAACATTAATGCTGATGCAAGTGAGATTGTTTGGAGACCCCTAGTGGGTAGCAATCATCTCTTCCCCGACTGACAGGTAAATAAGGTGCTGTGTGCTCACTGGATTAATGCAGACGGTTCTGACATTTTTCCAATAAGGTATTGAAAAACTGCCTTTGTCTCAGGTCCAAAGACCTCTCTTAGCCTCAGTATCTGGAAGACAGGTCCATCTCTGACTTCTGCTAGATGGTGCTTGGAATGTGTAGTCAGAAAGATCTTGGATTGACACTGAATCTGAAATTGACCAGCCAGATGGTCTTAAACAAGTCATTTAACTTCCATGAGCCTCAATTTTCCCATTTACAAAGTTTAGCAAAATAATACCAAATACCTCTTAGGGTGTTTGTGGGACCCACAAAAGGCAGAGTTGAGGAATAAGAGCTGTGAATCTTATGACTGCTTCTGGCCCTGTCTTAAAGTTGTTTGAAATTCTGGCAGATAGCAGAGGATTCTCCAGATAAGGCATTATGGCAACAACACTAGTTTCTACAAGGTGATGATTATGAAAAAGTGGAGAGCAAGGGATTCATCACCTGCTCCAGTGGTTTAAGAAAATTCCCTAAAGACTTTCTGAGTTTCCTCTTGAGTTGACCTTCACGAGTCGTTGCTGGACCCTTAATATTGCTACCACTGCATCAGCCCACAGGCAAGAAAGACCTGGTTTTAAAAGGACAAGTAGATGTTGCTGGTGTTATTGTCATAAGAAATCCTGGGTCCCAGGGGTAGATATGCCCATTGAGTGTGATGACTGGGGAGCCTTTGCCACCAGGATAGCCTGGAGAGGGGATTTTCAGACATGATAAATGCAAGAATGTCATGAAGGAACTGGATTTGGGTACTCCGAGGAAGGTCACCCAAAGCATTGTGTTATATGACCAGCCTCTGTTCTCTCATGGGGTTTTGGTAGTCATCATTTAACACACGGTGGGATGTGTGCCTGTCCCTGTGGTTATTTTGGAGACCTGGGTTTTAGAGTATCAGTTTTGTTAGAGGTATGGGGAAGAAAAAGGAAATGAATAACCTGGCATAAGAGGGTATAAGAGTTATGAGTGTAATTCTATGGAGAATGGTCTCAGGGATCCATAGTTATTATTCACAAGCACTTAATGATCCAGAGCCTTGAGACTGGAGGAGCCCCAGGAAGACAATTAGCTGATAGACTGCTGACTTCGTACACAGTATCTGGGGCTCCCACCCACTCATTCTTCCTAACAAGGCAATGAACCTCTGAACTCCTTTTGGTATATTCAGAGGGACACCATCCATTTGGATTTAGATCCAAAACATAAGAACTGTTACTGAACACAGTAGAAGCTGCCCTTTAACAATTGTCAAGGTGTGTGTGTGTGTATGTGTGTGTGTGTGTGTATGTGTGTAGCTCAGAGGGAAAGTTTTCTTTTTTTTGGATCAATGCTTGTTCCTAAGTCTACACAGACCAAGTGACATCTAAGTTATGAACTCTGCTGGGCTGCAGAGACTCTGTGGCCTCTTAACCAAAGCATTGCTGTTGGATGCAGGGTAAGGTGCTTGAGGTTGTCTTGTCAAGGGTGCATTTGGCTAGTCAGTGAGTATTTTAGCATAGCAGCATTTCTCCCAAGAATGCAGAAAAGGCCATGTAAACTGTTCTCTAGCCTGCATGCCTCTCAGAGCATGAGAGGGAGCCCCCTGGAGCATGGAAGGGCCAGAGCCTCCATAATTCTACTCAGTTTTGTGTTCATCTGCTGCTCCTGGTCAAGGCCTTCTTGGCTTTGCTTTAGCAGATGAGGTCACTGAGGCACGGCTTAATGGAGGAAGCCGATTTTAATTGGGTCCCAGTTTAAGAGGTAATCCATTAGAGCTGGGAGGGGCTGTGTGCCCACCTCAGGCTCGGAAGAGGGCACAAGTTGTAGATGAAGGATGAGAGCATTGCAGAATTAACTTCTGATGGAAACAAACATCCTGCTTTAGTTGTTTTTTGCCACTGTGACTGTAAGACCAAGCCAGCTCAATTGTAGAAGAGAAGAAGTTTATTTGGGGGCTCACAATTTCAGAAGTCTCGGTCCATAGACAGCCAGCTCCATTTCTACAGGCTTGAGGTGAGGCAGAATAACATGGCGGAAGAGTGTGGTGGAAGGAAGCAGGTCACATGATGACCAGAAAGGCAGTGGGGGGGGGAGAGATATCACCATTTGCCAATACAAATATATACCCCAAAGCCAAGTTCCAAATACCCCACCTCCTCCAGCCACACCCCACCTGCCTTCATTCACCGCCCAGTTAATCCCATCAGGGAATTAATTCATGGATTGGGTTATGACTCTCACAACCCAATCATCTCTCCTTTGAACCTTCTTTAATTTCTCTCACACTTGAGCTTTTGGGGGACACCTCACATCCAAACCATAACACATTCCAGTCATCACTGACCCTGAGATGAACCCCAGCCCTTTGACAGAGGCTAGGGATCCCCCAGTTTTCCTTAAAGGCTCCTGCCTCCTGGATCCTTCACTACTTCTCTCTCTCTTGCTCCAGAAGGCAAAAGCTTCCTTTTCTTTAAGAACAGGATGTTCTTGCTGGTATCCATGTACAAAGAACAGCAATAGTCATTATTCTCTCCATTCCTAATATAGACCAGGCTCCGTGCTTCATGGGACATTGCCTGCTCATTTTGTCAACTTCCTGCATGGTAGGTACTTCTGTCATCTCCACTGTACAGATGCATCCAGCCAAACACTTCTGAGTGTCCATGAAGTGTACCAGGCCCTGGGGAAACATGGCAGAGCTGCATGGCCTATATTTTCTCTGCCTTTGGGCAAAGCCATAAAACTAGCCTAATCTGAGCCTAGTTTTAGTAGAGGAAAGGGTCACATGTTGCATAGTTTCTGGCTACAACTTCCTGAAGTGAAGGCCTTTGGTGGTGGCAACAGGGGTGGTGAGGATTACTGAGTGCATCTTGTAAGCCAGACATTCAGAAGAATCTCCTCAAAGGACTTGGATGTGCCCAGCAGCCAAGGAACCTCAAATTGAAACAGAGTTGTGTAGCTCAGGCCATTTTTTTTAGTTGTAGATGGACCCAATGCTTTTATTTGTTTATTTATTTTTATGTGGTGATGAAGATTGAACCCAGTGCCTCACGCGTGCCAGGCAAGCGCCCTACCACTGAGCCACAACCATTTCCATAGCAAACATTTCTTATATTTCAAAATGTTAACTATGATTACCACAGAGGGACATTTCTTCCGGTAGTTTAGAGTTGCCCTCTACCCTGGAGCTGACTCAGAAACCTTCTGAGATTTGAAGAAACCCCAGGATCACTATTATTACCAAGCAAATGTAGTAGGTGGAGAACCACTAGGTTTCTAACACTCAGGTATGTTACCTATCCTACCCATTCACTCTGTCAAACAGGGTTGTGCCAGGTTGACTGGGACCAAGGAATAAAATGACTAGAGCTTTCTGAAAAGTTGTCAAAGTTGACCTATCTCTTAGGCACAGGCAGTGTTAGCTATCCAATTAAATAGGCCATCCAAACACAGGAAAAGTAGTGATCAAAAGACACAGTGTACCAGAGGCCCAAGACAATCCTGATTAAGATCAAATAGCTAATTGTAAGCCTCAGCCTCCAAATTGCTGCGGGATGAATAAATAGCAGTGTGTGCAATCCAAGCATAATTTCACATGGGTAGTGTCTCATTCACACCCGCAAAGGGCTGGAAAGCATCACAGAGGCAGGATGCCATTGGCTGGAAAGGGATGAAAAGAGATTTCAGTGCAGACGACATCATCAGTGGGTGTCATTATTCCTCGTTGGTGAAGACCTTCTTGTGAGTAAAAAGTATTTGGTTTTGTCTAGATACAATTTGAACTCAAATATAATTTGAACAGGAGAAAGTGAGGAAGAGTTAAAAGGCCATCTGAAGGTTGTCTCTGAGCACTGGCCTCACGTTCAATCAGGTTTCCAGAAAGGACAAAGCCCCAATGAGAAAGTTAATGCCTTTTCCAAACAGAACCAAAATTCTGTCACAAGTGGTTCCCTTGATTTGGGTGATGAGTGAGAATGAGTAGATCCCAAGAGTATGCTAAGAATAGAGACGAATGTCCCTCCGTCCCCAGCCCCTGCCACCAGCTCCATCATGGGGTGATGGGCTCTGTTGACTTTGGCCCTGTTTCCCTAGCTAATTCTCAGATAATCTTACAGCTCCGAAACTCAGCTCTTTCTAAAAAAGCAGAATAGAATCCTGACTTACTTTTTCCGCTCAGCTGGTTATCAGGCTGACATAAATATTTCATCAATATACAATTTGCCCACAGAAATGTATGCTTTTTACTCACAGTTTCGTAAATCGCTGCTAAACCATTTCCAAAGTCCAAGAGGACATCAGCAATCATAACTAGGTTAAAATTATTTAGAAGTAGAAATAGGACAATCCCAAAGAGAAGACCAGCAGATGGAATAGAGATTGAAAGAAAGCAAACACAGGCCCCTTTAGAGTTGCAAAGATTGTTAATTTTATTCTGACCTCTCCCTTGCTCTCCTGTGTCTAAGGGTGAGTACTGGGGAAACGCTGAACATTTCTTTTTTGTAAGTTACAGAAATATTAATATGCTTTGTTACTAGATATTTCTAAAAACTAGATCATTCCCCTTCTCATACAAAAAAAAAAAGTGACTGGTCTTGTTTATGCTCACACTATTCCAGTGGGTGCCAGCTCAACTGGCTCCTGCCCTCATGTTTCTTCAACCCTGCCTGAGACCTTCTCCAGCTGGGAAGATCCTCTGGCCTATGGGCATCCTGGAGGCGTGTAGAGTTAGTACTTTTCCCATCATCCTTCAACAAAGGGTTGATGGTGCTCCATAGGTGAGAACTGGTATCTTGCTCCTTGAGTGGGATAACAATGAGGCATGTCCCATTGTTTCCCAGAGTTGCTAAATGGCACTGATTCGCAGTTGCTCCCCAGTGATAACTTGCTTGATAACTTAAGAAATTCATGGTCTTTATTTTCCCTAGTCCAATGTTGGCCCTTCCTGGGATTGCCACCAAGATAAACTGCTTGTACTCAAAACCTAGTCTCACATGCTACTTCTGGGGGAACTTAACCTCAGACACCTCTCTGAAAGTGTATTTCTTGAAGAGTTAACTTTGTAGAGCCTCGAGAGCTCTGTTAGCCCTGGTTCTCCAGAGAAGTACAACCAATAGGAGATTCATCTATGTATTCGCTCACCTGATTATGGAGGCTGAGAACCCCCATAACCGAGACACAGGAGAGCTAGTAATTTGAAGGCTCTAATGTAGAGAGTCAGTGGTGTAGTTTCCAGTTCAGGCATGAAGGCCTGGGAATCAGGAGTCCTGAGGACCAAGTGTGGATATCCTGCTCAGCCAGCCAAGCAGAGAGAGAACACAATGTTCCCTTCCTCCATCTCATTCCTTTGTTCTATTCAGGCCCTCAGTGGATTGCATGCTGCCTACCCACATTGGAGAGGGTAAGCCCTGTACTCATTATACCAATTCAAACACTGGTCTCTTCTGGAAACATCTTGGGAGACACGTCCAGATATAATGCTTAGGCAGGTGTTGGGGAGCCCAGGATCTAGTCATGTTCTCCCAGAAGATCAGTGATCACATTCAGCTAAATCACTATTTGGTGGCTTCTCTAAAGTTTTAGATAAATCTTTGATCAATGATGAATAACATAAATTTTAAGGGTTAGCCTTATCTGAAGGTTTCTCAAAATATGAATCATTTGCATTTCTGATTAAAAAACAGTGTTAGACTCAGGAATTTATTTATAATCTGTATACACCCCCACCACACACACACACACACACACACAAACACACACACACACACACACACACCTCTTCTCTAGGGTCAGGGAGTGAGTGGAGATACCATGGATGTTTGGAGAGAAGCCAATAATAAAGATTTGTTTGAATGCTCATTTAGCCCTTTTAGACAGCAATTGGAGCATGGCTGCTTCCATCACGAAGAAGCATCTCTCTTCTAATTGTCTCATCTTTGGCTGTATGCCCTGATGTACTGGCCACACTGCCATAGCTTCACCATGTGCCCTGGTTGAGGGGTGATCTCTGTCTAGTGACTCAGGGAGAACACAAATGTGATAAAAACTGGGAACTCCAATTCCAACAAGGCCCCCGTGGTTAATCTCAGCAGAAGCGTCTAGATTAGAACCTGGTTCCACTTCACCTGGCTTCCTATCTATAGATAAGTGGTTTTCTGTCACACCACACAGCAGGATCAGACAGTTCAATCAATCACACCAAGGGACATCTTCATTGCAACCAAGGCCACAGTCAAATTTCACGCTTGACTAGTATTTGCTGAGACCCCCCCTTACCCTATTTTAATTTATTTAAGGACCCTGTGATCACCTTTATTTTATTCCTGGGTTAGGGTCCTATCTTCTGATGTACTTTTAGAAGCACAGGTAAGAAAGGCACTAGTAAGGATAAATTAATGCTAATGAAAAACATTATGTACATTCCCCACCCCCACCCTGTGGGTTCTCTCTTTTTTGTGTGTGTGTGTCAGAGTGAGTTGAGTCAGCCTGAGGAAATAAAACTGGATTTCTTATAATAACATTCCTTAAAATTCTAATTAAACCATGAGGAATTTATTTGATTAAGATTTGTTTTTTTGGACCAGGGATTGAACCCAGGGTGCTCAACCACTGAGCCACATCCCCAGCCTGTTTTATCTTTTTATTTTAAGACAAGGTCTCACTAAGTTGCTTAGGGCCTCACTAAGTTGCTGAAGCTGACTTTGAATTTGTGATCCTCCTGCCTCAGCCTCCTGAGCTGCTGGGATTACAGGTGTGCACCACCGTACCTGGCTGATTGAGAAATATTGTCTGGTAAGATTCTGATCTGAGGAATAAGTTGCTGGAAGTAAAGTATCCAACCATTTTTGTCTATAACTGCTTACAGGAGGCCAAGGAAAGCCTTGAGATATCTAAAGTACTTTAGTGTAATCATCCTGGACTGATGTCACTTGTATTTCTGGGTTTAAATGAAAAAGTCCTATGTTCAAGATAAAGAAAAACCTCTTCCCATGTCCTGTTCTGCCGGGAATAGAGGAGGTACTCATTAAACATTTCATGTGAAGGCAAAGGGATCAGTCAAATCAATAGGCAGCAGCACCTCCCCAGTCCTTCTCTGAAAGGTGAACCTGTTGGCTTCCAAAAGGCAAAGCAGCAACTGGATTCTTTAGTTCCTAAGAGGTTATAAACAGCTCCTGTCTCCAAATATGATCTTACAGCTTGCAGACCTAAGTAAAAGGAGAAAACAAATATGCCTTGCGGGTGGGGGGCTAGTGTATCATATTAACATTTTAGATTCATTTAGGAAAATGTATCACTTTTATGGACGGGAATATACTGATGAACAGAGACATCATGGAAAAAGAGGTCTATTGTCTTTCCACAGCCAGAAGGTGGGTCCACTCCCTGGGTTAGGGATGAAAAATGTGGACTTCCTTTTGTCACATTCAATATTACTTTTCTGACTAGAGGGTACAGAAAAGCTAAATTATTTGTGTGCCCTGAAGAACCACTTTTCCTGAAGACATCTGCATGTTGATCTGACAGGCCTTCTGAGGTCTCCATCGCCATGTCCCCTGCTCACCGACCTCTGGACCTAGCCTTCTCACTTGGTGCCTTTGTAACAGGTATTGCCTCTCACTGTTCCATTCAGGGGAGTAAAAGATAACATTTTATTTGCTTTAAATCATCTTAAATCCAACTCTAAGCCCCATAATTCAGGGAATCATGAGAGATTCAATTTCAATTATTGTTGAATCGTCTTTGGTACCCCAGGATTGTGAAAAGAGTCTTGAACATGGACCATGCCAAATCCTCAAGGAGACTCCTCTGATGGTAGATTCTGGTCTGCACTGTTTGGTCTGAGGAATCTCATTGCCTCAGATCACCTATTCCCTTCAGGTACAGCAGATTGGCTGCTGTGGGGCTGGGCTGGAGCCCAGGAGCAAGCATGGAAGCTGGGGGCTGTCTTAAGGACCAGCCTGTAGCTGCCTGGCCCAACAGCCTTCTTAAGGCTTCGTCACCACCCAGGAATGCTGAAAGGCATGTAGGCTCCATATTGGCGCTGAGCCCACTGCCTCTCTGGGGCCTCATCACAGACACCTGTGCCATGGAGAAGAAACCTGAGAGGCCCTGATGCCCAGCTAAGAAATTAACAGATAGGTATTGGGTTAGTTTCTCCCTCAAACAGAACCTGAGTCAAGCCTATGGGCCCAGGTGATTCACTAAAGGGATTACTCCTGTGATTAACCAGCAAGGAGTGGAAGAGTCAAGATAAGTAAGAGGAAGACATCAAGCAAGAATATTTTCAAGTAATCTTCTACACAGCCCATCCCCCATGGGGGTTCTGGGAATTTAAATCAAACCTCAAAGAACAGGGATTGCATTCTTCTATTTCCACATATTGGCTACAGGTGAGCCTGGGGTGGGCCTGGGAGGAGGACAGAACTCTAGGTATTTTTTTAGTCCCCCCCCATCTGGATAATCAGATGGCCATGCCCAAGGACACCCTCTGAAGGCTGTAGGCCCCAGCTATCACATGTCAAAGGTGAGGGATGTGTGACTTGTGAGTATGAGGGGACGTGGCTGGGACACCAGTAATGGTCATGACAAGAGCCATCACAAAACCTTCACGTAGTAGTCATGTGTGAAATCACATGGGAAGTGAACTCAGAGAACTTCCTCATTCTATGGCCCTGGGAAAGAAAAGAGGGAGAGAGAAGGCTTTCTTGAAATGCTTATTTGAAACAAGACCCCAGAGAAATGTACCTCTGATGACTGCTGTTGTTCATGCAGTGGCATGTGGGGGCATGCTAAACTTAGTGTGTTAATGTCCCCAGGCTGAGTTCCAAAAGTAACAGGGCAATGTGCTATTTATTACTAATCATGCAATCTTTTATTTCACAAAGCAGGAGTTTGGTGCTCCTTCAGGGCCAAGGTTGCAGATATTTTAAATTCTCAATTGGCTTTGCCTGAAAATATCCATCCAGCTGAGGAGAAATGAAACCTAAAGTCCTTGAAAAATCAAACAGAAAGAATCATGAATCTGTTCAATGGGGAGATACAAAAGTTTCTAAAAAGAGAACACATAGGGGCGAAAAAATCATTTTGAAACCTAACCGCAGGGAGGAGCTCTGATGAGATGAAGATAGTCTATGTACCCACCAGGTAGATGTCAACTGGGAGAGAGAGAAGGAAGGATGGAGAAAGTTTTAGAATTCTCTTCAAAAAAACATCACAAGGGAGTATGCAAGCTTTGGAAAGTACAGAAAATGAAAGAGAAAGAATAACCCTCGCGGGTTGTTTGATATAGGAACATAATTTTAAGGCTTTATTGTGTAAGATTAAACAAAATAAATGAACAGACACCCTGGTTGGTACCCAGAAGTCTGAATCAACACAGTTTTGGATGTTCATCACGGGTAAACATTACCAAAAGCCCAGGAATTAGAGCGGAAGGCTGTGTTGTGCTTGAATAGGTCTAATAATGAGCTATTAAGATTTCTCTCTGGAGTGCTCTTTAAGGTGTATTAAATTTGGGGAACTGGCTTTTAAAGACATTGAGTGCTTTGTAAACAAAGGCAAATGAGGGAAAAGGAAACTTTGTGTTATTTCTGTGACTCCTCAAAACCAGCCCAGCCAGGTAAGTGTTATTATTTTATTTTATAGTTAAGAAAAGCAATGGTTGGGGAGGTTAAATGGTTCCCAGCTCTTAGTTTCTTAAGTACAAGATTGAAAAACTTTCACTCTTTGTTCCTTCTACCCCTAACAAATATTTATTAAGTGCCTGCTGTTGTAGACTCTGGGGAACCAGATGAATATTTGAACTCATATCTATCTGATCCTAGAGGCCAGTATTTTTTCTACCAGAATCTAGTTACAAGACTTATTTAAGAGATTTCATGCGAAATTGTATAATGTGATTATACAAAATATTAAAGAGATTTGCATGGACTGAGAGACAGTTGGACCAAAAAACAAGGCACAAAACACTTATGCTAGATTTAGATGTTTAATGGACAGCACTCAAAAATATTTTGTTTGATTTTTTAAAACAATAATAACCGGGGCTTGGGTTGTGGCTCAGCGGTAGAGTGCTTGCCTAGTATGTGTGAGGCCCTGGGTTCAATCCTCCACATCACCTAAAAATAAATAAATAAATAAATAAATAAATAAAATAAAGGTATTTTGTCCAACTGTAACTAAAAAATAAAATATTTAAAAAAAAATAAAAACAGAAACAACAACAAAAATAATAAAAAAACAAACTTTTATGATTTTACTTTATGATTGTAAAACTTGATAAAAGTATAAAGAAGCAAAATCAGTAAAGATAATGACTACAATTGTTATTTTATTTTAATTTTCACTTTTTGGGGGACTAGAGATTTAACCTAGAGGTGCTTTACCACTGAGCTACATTGCTAGCCACCGCTCCTCTTCCCTTTTTAAAAATTTTGAGACAGCGTCTTGCTAAGTTATTTTGGGCCTCACTAAGTTGCTGAGCCAATGATCCTCCTGCCTCAGCCTTCTGAGTCTCTGGGATTACACGTGTGTGCCATCATGCCCAGCAATGACTTCAAATATCGGAAAGTATGGTTTTCAAGTCCCTTGGTCTGTCTCCACTTTGGTTGCTTTAAAACATTCCCATATATCTATTTTTTCACTTTTGTCTGTTTTGGGGCTTTATGAATCTGTAGGACAAATTCTTCCATGAGTACAGGAAAGTTTTCATCTATTATCTCCTAGCACATTGTTTCTGACCATTGTCATCTCTCTTCCTCCTCCTCCATCATCTTCTTCCTCTTCCCCTTCTTCTCCTTCTCTTCCTCCTTCTCTTTTTCTTTTTCTTCTTCCTCCCTCCTGCTCTCCCTCCCTCCCTCTCCCCCCACCTCCTTCTCCTCCCCACCTCCCTCTCCCCCCACCTCCCTCTCCCCTCTGACTCCTTTCCTGGAATGTTAATTATGTATTTCTTTACCTTCTCACTGTGTCCTATGAACCTCTTAGATTTTCGAGTACATTTTCACCTTCCTGTCTCTTTCAACTTCATTCTGAAAGTTTTCTTATAAGCTATCTTTCAGTTCTATTTAGTTTGCTATTAAATCCATCCACTGAGTTCTGTTACTAAATTTTTCAGTTTTTTTATTTTTTTCTTAGGTTATTTTTTTTCAGCATTCCTGGTTTTCTGCTGAAGTTCTCAATCTTGTCTTTTATTTCTGGAATGTATCAGTGGAGTTATTTATTTTTTACATTTTTAATTCATTTTTTAATTTATATATGACAGCGGAATGCATTACCATTCTTATTACACATATAGAGCACCATTTTTCATATCCCTGGTTGTATACAAAGTATATTCTTAAGTAGTGTCAGATGATCACTTTGCTGGACCCTTTATAAATCTGATTCTGTTGTCTATATTTCCCTTGATTTTCAGCCGTAGTCTTGCCTTCTGTCTTTGTCAGTTGGGGCTGCTACAAGACAATACCATAGACTGAGTGATTTAAACAACAAACATTTATTTCTCACAGTTCTGGAGGCTGGGCAGTCCAAGATCAAGGCGCTGGAAGATTCACTGTCTGGTGAGGGCTGCTTTCTGGTTCATAGAGGGCTGTCTTCTTGCTGTATCCTCACATGGAGGAGGAGGGAGAGAGAACTCTCTGAGTTGCCTTCAATAAGGGCAAAAATCTCACACACCAGGGCTCAATCCTCACGACCTGATCACTTCCCAAAGACTCCCTCTCCCTAATACCATGATATCAGGGCTTAGGATTTCGACATATGAATTTGAGGGGGAAACAAGTATTCAGTCCCCTGAACACTCCATTGGATCCTAACATAGAAGCATTACTTGCTCTATCCTAATGATGACATTCCACAAGCAATAACTTAAAACCAAATAATAGTTGTCATAGTTCTCCATTCTAAGATATTGAATTTAAGTTGTACAGAAATTTCCATGTGAAAACTACACTTATGATCTGATTTCAAAAATGTCAAGTTATAAAATTGTTTGCATTTAAGAATTGCAGATGTTTAGTGGCATCCTTTTCCCTTGAACAGAGGTATTTGTGTATTCCAAGTTAATTTCTCTTTAAGTCTTCTTTTATAGCCTCCTGAGTAAGAGAAACAAAGGACCTGGATTGTCCTAAATCTTTATCTCCAAGGGCTCAAGAACTTTCCCAAATTCCTAGTATTTAAGCCCACATTAAATACTCTGTGTGTGTGTGTGTGTGTGTGTGTGTGTGTGTGTATGTGTTTCATGAGAACCCTGCTGTGGCAGCCCAGGGCATGAGAGACTAGCAAACCATGAAAGAGCTTTCTTTCAAGGGGAAGACAACCCCACTATCAGGCTCACCTATCAAAACCATCAGTAGAAAAGATTTATCTTTTGCTGAGGCTGATGTAGCTTTAGTCTCGTTCATTTTCTCCCAGTATTCCAGGAATGGCCTTAAATATCACCCAATCTTTTTTGACCACGAGCTGTAGTAAAGCTCAAAACAAACGAGGACCTACGCTTGAACTGCATAAATCATAGCCACTCAATAGGCAACTAGCCACAGATTCAAACACTTGCCAGAGCCAGGTAGCCTGGTGAAGAATGCAGCTCCCAGGTGAGCAGAGAGCCATTTCTCAGCTCCAGGTGATTGTCACTCTGGGGGAGGCAGGCTGGGAGACTGAAGATCTGAATTGTGTGAGAACCCAGTGAGACCTATTTTTGTATGAATTCTCCCAAGTTTTATGTTGGCAACAAGTTCCATTATTTTAAATGTACAGGCAGGATACACTACGTTTTTTATTGTGGTCTCTGAGCTCCAGTGGTCACCCTCTGGGATATATGTTCAGACTGAACGCATCTCCTAAAAGAAGCTGGCACCATCACGGAGGTGACATGTACTGCTTCCTCTCCCTCTCCCTCCCATCAGAGAGGGATTCCTGAAAATATAAGTACTAGGGTTTTCTGAGACCACTTGAAGCATAAAAAAGCCACATTGCCCTCTTTATACCATTTTAGTATTTTAAACAGTCTTGCTCAGTGAGGTCCCTTTTTTAACACTTAAAAATAGGAGTTTTGGATTCACTCACCAGGGAAATCACTCATATTACATAATCCCCCAAAGCACACAGAGTGTTATTGATCATCTGCCACATGGGCTATGGATAATCCTAGAGGAGACAAACCAGTCAGTTGGCTAATTGCAGCAATCTTGCCAAGTTGCACCCGGTAAAGTTGTTTATTTTTAATTCTTGAATGTTTTAAAAGCGCTATTTGAAAGAAGATTCTTTTCTTGCCTGGAGGCAAGCAAGTTAAGTTGCTTGGAAGATAATTGGGACAGTTATGGGAAGGAAAGTACGTCAAATGCATAACTGCATTACCCAAGAACTGTTTTATAGGAATGAGCCTGTGTCTTAGAAGAAATGATTAAAAAGAAACCAGGGAAACTGATAGATTAGTGCCCAAATTCAGTTGAATTCTTTGGAGGACTCATTCTCTTTCCTTAGACAGGTCATATTCAGTATTGTGCCATAATCTGTATGAGAAAAATATGTTACCTATTTAACAGAATTTTTCCAGATTAAATCTAAAATCCTGTTCAGTGCTCAGAATGGCTGGGGATGCCATTTTTACTTTAAGTCATTAAGAATATTAAGTATACAGATAAAAAGTTACATTTGGGCATCAGGGGGAATTTTTAATATTTTTGCAATGATATTGTCCTCTAGTAGTTTTAACTAAAACTTGAAACACTTTTTTTCTTGATATGAAATATAAGATTTAAATTTATTTCATATATGTATTCTTGTTAAGCAGTTCTACTTTTTGTATACAACATAAATAGGAAACTGAACAGTCTAATTTAATTGCTCAAGCAATAGGAAATGAGGGAGATAATACAACACTGAAAACTAATAATGCCTGTATCCTGATCATAAAATCTAGGTGAAATATTTTTCTTGTCCTGTCTTGCCCAGCTCCTATAATTTGAAAAAAAAAAAAAAGAACGATATCATGTAAGAGTCAGATTTGTGTCAAAGTTGTTTACATTTAGAATGAAATATTTCTCCATCTGAGAATAAATCATTAAAACAAGGAAAGACGTGTCTAATACATGCATTTGCTATTATGAGATTTCTCTTGGTAATTCTTTTGCGCACACTGTTAGCAGGCTTGATATCACTGTATTTTTAATTCAATGAAATAATGAAAAGATTCTATTCTAAAGTTAAATGACTCAGACTTTTAACAGTTCTTCTTTTCTCTTGTTTTTCACTTTTAGTCCTTGAAGAAAGAAACTGCTCAGATCTTGGGGGACCAGTCAATGGGTACAAGAAAATAACAGGAGGTCCTGGACTGCTCAATGGGCGATCTGTAAAAATCGGCACTGTGGTGTCATTCTTTTGTAATAACTCCTATGTTCTTAGTGGCAATGAGAAGAGAACTTGCCAACAGAATGGAGAGTGGTCAGGGAAACAGCTCATCTGCATAAAAGGTAACTTATGGGTATGTCAGGATTCTATAGGGGTAGATGGAGCTACTGTGCTTTTTGATAGCTTTAATACATTCTTTTAAGCCCCTATGTGTGTGTTGGAGGGTGGGGGGTCCCTTCCTCTCTTAAGTTTTCTCCTGAACTACATTATCTCTTAGATTGGAAACCATCCCTAAAAATATTTGCTTCTTTTTTTCTGGACTTAGGGAGGACATGCTTACTGTAATCACAGCATCTTGAGGTGATGGAGGAGAGTGATATAGTTAACAGAACAGTTCAGGAAAAACAATAGGGCTGAGGTTTATATATGCAGATCCAAGGTGAAAACTGAATGGACTCATCTTCCCTGGCTGCCTATGATGGGAGAAGTGAGACCCGTTAAGATGTTTCAAGACTAACATAGTAGATCTTTGAACACTCAACAGACAGCTGTAGGAACTAAATGGATAGTTCAGGAAAGGAGAGAGGGAGTTTCTTGAAAGAGAGATAATTGCATGAAGCAGGTAGAATTGGGGCCTGTCTGGAAGGCTGGGGAGGATTTGAGGATGTAAATGGGAGTCGGGATGACATTTCAGATGGAAGACAGAAGGAAATTACAGAGGTGTAACTTACCAGGCATTGGTAAATGCAAAGGAAGGCAACCCAGGTAGTAAACTGCAAAATGTAAGTTGGAGGCAGAGAAATGAAATGTTATAGAGAGCGGTTGCAACCATTTCTATTGCAGTGGGGGTGCATAGTTTCTAGCTGCTTCTGGTTAGCGGCACCTCTGTTTTGGGGGACAGTCACAATGATCTGGCTGTTTACTGGGAAGAAAAGCGGGTTCTTGTCCTAGATTATCCAGATAATTGCCTCTGTCCTCTACTTTCCCTTCTGGGTGTTTGTCAACAACCTGAATCATGGGAAAAGGAATGAAAGGGAATGATTTGTGAAAGGAATAAATCACTTTAGACTTTAGCCAGAAATGACTTTCATCCCCACCAGCATAGATTTCTGATGTTTTATTTCATTAAGTATGGGAACGGTGTTACATATGTCCTTGGAGATTTTTGTCAACTCTTACAAATTAATACAACTAAAGTACTCTAAGTCACTAATTAGACAAATGTTGGCTGCTCTTGATTGGGAAAGTGAGATGGGAAGGACTCCTTTTCACTCGTGGAAAAATAAAAAAAAGGAGACTTCAGAAAAATTAAACTGAGCTTTGAGTTGTCTTCTAGAGATTTTTTGGGGTCCTTAATAGCAGAGAAAGGACTTGGAAAAAATCAATTACACAAGACTTATCTATGATTGACATTGCTGCCTGGTTTTAAATGAGAACCTTCTCATTCCCAGTATGGGCAATATATTAGGACTCCATTTGAATTTTATTCCATTCTGATCAAGTGTGCTAATGCTAGATGCATAAGCAGATAGTCCTATCTTTTAATCGTCAAGGCCCCAAATCACCTAGGTGGAGGAGTTTTTCAGAGGCATCAGAGTTCTTCAGAGAAAGCTGTCCATTTAGGAGAGAGGCAGCATGCTTTTTTTGCTAAACGAACTGTTCGAGCTTTGCTGACATGTCTTGCTTCTGAGTCTGGGGAATGAGCACGTGGTATCCAGAAAGGGGGTTAGGGATGAATCTGAACTGAGCCATGTGAACAGTGAGTCTGAAAACAGATGATGCGACCCTGTCTGCTTTTTTTTTTTTTTTCCAGCCTGCCGAGAGCCAAAGGTCTCAGACCTGGTGAGAAGGAGAGTTCTTCCAATGCAGGTCCAGTCAAGGTGAGACTCTGTCAGGAAGGGTAATGGAGATTTCCTCTCCTATTTCCTTTCTCTACTTTGTGTTGGGGTTTCTTAGGGACATTTAGTGCTAAATGGTCATGAAAGAATAGGGCTTGTTCCATGGAAGCTCATTAGCCAGCTGCCTTTGGCCAAGAGGTAGCAAAGGTTGGAAGATGGACAAATTTTATTGGATCATGGGAAAGTAGATGATTGGTGAGAAACAAGACACTCAGATGGTCTTTGAGGAACTGGGTTGTCATACTTGAGTCTTCCCTAAATTACTATGTGTGAATTGTGGCAGCTTCTAGGCGCTGGCATCAGGAAGAACACCTTCCTACACCCCAGCTGGCAGTCAGAGGTTCTTGTAATGGAGAGAGGAGATGGTGGAGTCCAGAAACTAGAGATGCATGGCCAGTCGCCATCAGGAATGTGAGCTCTGAAGACCACATTGGGGTGCAGGGGCAGTAGGCCCAGTTCTATTCACCTCTTTTTCACTGTGTCTGCTCCAATAAGGAAGGCTTCCTCTCTCTCTCTCCAAGCACAGTTCTGCTGTACAACTTTATTCTTGTGCCTCCTTTGGTCTGGAAACTTCTTCCACAGGATCCCATCGAGGCTCGCTGCCTCCCTTCTTTCAGTTCTCTGCTCAGTTTTTACCTGACAGAGAGACCTCCCTTGGCTGCCCTTTTAAAACTATCAAGTTTACCACCCCAGGCTGCCCTCCGACTCTTTTACCTGGTGTTCTCTGGCCATTTTCATCTTAGCTCCCACTCTACCGGTTGTCTTGGTTTACGTGTTCAATTTCTGTCTCCCCATTCCAAATACAGAAGTTACAAGTACAGGAGCATTGTCTGCTTTGTTCTAGTGCCTGAGACAGTGCCTGCCATGTAGAAGACACTCAATAAATATTTACTGAATGAAAACATTGGAGTGACTAACAGTCAAGGGTTCCTGAGCTGGTTCTGCCCCTCTTTAGTTCTACGTATGCCTAGGAAAGTTCCTAAGCTTGCTGAGCCTTTTATTTTTTTCCTTCTCTTGAAATGCAGGAATAATTATAGCAGTCTCTGGGAATTGTTGTAAGGATTAAATCCAACATGAATAGCTAACACTTATTGCATGTTTTCTGTGTACAGCTGCTCTTCTGAGTACTTCACATGTCTAGGCTCATTTAATTCTCACTATAGCCTCTGAGGAAGGCATTATTCTTTTTATTACAGATTTTTATTACCATTTTTATTATAGATGGGTAAACTAAGGCTCAGAGAAGTAAAGTAACTTGCCCCAGGTCACACTGCTAGAAGTGGCAAAACCAGGACATTAACTCAGCATCTGGCTCCAGGGTCTGCTCCCTTATGCACTAGACTAACCCTTAGCAAAACACCTTGCACATACAAGCACCTGTTAAAGGCAGCTATTGTCAGGGTTAGTAATAATGAGTTCGAGTGACCAGGCTCGCCCTGGAGTGTTCCTTGGTGAGGATGCCCGTCAGCATCTGACCCTTCCTCTTTCTCTCTCAAGTCTTTTCCTTTTAGGCAAGACATTTCCTTTGGAATGGTGGCAAATGGAATTCAAACTCAGCCCTGTCTTCAGGTCTCTGTGATTCCCTGGGCTGGACTCTCCAATAAGTGGAATCCCCCTGTTCTTTCCAAAGAGACATCTCGAGGAGGAACCCCTCTCAAAAAAAACGCAGTTTTTAAGACAATTTTAATGGGAGGTTAGGTGGCAACGTGCCTGCTGTCTCATGTAAATGAGAAGCAAACCTGAAATTCGGTTTTTCAGTACCTTTCTGGAAGGCAGGCTGCTGAAGTGGAGGGTGGGGGTTCTACTTATCTCCAACAGCCAGGCTCACCTGGGGAGCCCCCAAAGGCAGTGTGAACCTTCAGTGGCCTAGAGATAAACTTGTTTGCAAGCGCAGAAGCTCCCAGAATTACAGACCTGGTTAGAACCATGATAGGAATATTTGTTGAGTGAAATCAATATAGGTGGAATATTTGCTCAGATCCAAGTTCTATAGAGATGCATGAAATAATTTCTTACAGTGATATCAAATTGATGTGGTTGCGACACCACATGGAAGTCATGACAGCTAAGCATGGTGGTCTCAGGAACCATCTTCCTTTCCTGTGTGCCTGTGAGCACTCTCACTTACCTATCTGGGCTTCCCTTCTCCATTCATCAAATGGGAATGAAGACATTGATTCCTAAAGGAATTTCAGTTTGTCACTCAGTGGGCACCAATATAAAATGAACACAAAGCAGAACAATGTGTGTATATCTCCCCCAAGAACCCCAGAGTGGTCTCTGGGGCCTTCACCTTCAGGGATCATTTAATATCCCTTTCCACATTTACACACAACACTTAATATTTCTCCCAATCAATGTACCCTGAGAGAAATTTCTATTCTGTGAGGTGAACTAATTACATCTGCTAATTGCTAAAGCAAGCTACTGTATCAACACAGTTTAGTTCAAGTCAATTCCTAATATTGCCCCATTATGATAATGTTTGCAGGGGAAAAAAAAAGTACGCCTGCATTCTCTCATTCAAATTAACTCCCTTTTCTATTTAGTTTCACAATTAAATTTGTTTGTGTGCCTGTGTAGTGTCTTTGCATAGCAGCTATTATGTCAGATGTAGTTCTCTTTGGTTAAAATCCGAGGCAGTTGGAAGCATGCCAGAAATGGAAATGGAGGAATCAAAAGATTGCGGCATACGTACGAGAGAATTTGCTCAGTGGTAGAGGTGAAGGGTACTCTGTGTGTGTGTGTGTGTGTGTGTGTGTGTGTGTGTGTGTGTATGAGAGAGAGAGAGAGAAGAGAAAGGAAGCAAAAGAACAGAGATATAGAGACAGAGACAGGATATTTTCCTCTTCTTCTGTAAACACATATCTACATGGGACCTGGCATGGGTGCTAAAGGGACCAGGATGACAGTCTCTTTCTCTGGCCCCATGTGCTCTGACCAAGGGAGACGCCATTACACCAGCTCTATTCATCGGCCTTCAGCAAGGAGAAGCTGCAGGGTGCCCCTACCAAGAAGCCAGCCCTTCCCTTTGGAGACCTGCCCGCTGGGTACCAGCACCTGCACACCCAGCTCCAGTATGAGTGCCTCTCACCCTTCTACCGCCGCCTGGGCAGCAGCCGGAGGATGTGTCTGAGGACCGGGAAGTGGAGTGGGCGGGCCCCATCTTGCATCCCTAGTGAATCAAGGCTCATCTTTGAGTGACCGTATCTTTCAGTTTCCAAAGCGGCCTGTGTAAAGCCATTCACGTTGTTGTCTGCAGAGAGTCCCATTGTCCAAAGGAGTGGACTTGCATGGTTTTCCCTAGTTTGTTGATACCTGGAACCCCTTTGTTAGAAGTGTCTTCATTTGGCTTGAACTTACTTCCCAGGAGAAGCGGATTCATGAACTTCTAGGGGCATACTTTCTGTGGATAACTCTATCATGTTTACTGGGAGAAGAGGAAGAGAGCAGGATCTAAACAGCAAGTGGGGAGGGGGTTAGAGGTGCTAGGCAGCCTCTAGTTACGTCATCTTGGCTACCCTAAGCTCCATTTCACAGCCACCCTGCGGTGATTTTAATTAGGTAATTGTTATTAATTAATAAAATATCAATTACCTCCTCTGTTAAGATGGTGATTACTGAGATAATAAATGGAAGTGTCTAGAACAGGACCCAGCTCCTTTCTCCATTCTCTCTTTGTGAAAGGAGAACAGCATAGTTTAGATCATGGCGTTCACGTGTATCATGACAGTCATGATATTTTTGAGGGTCTGCATACATCATCTCATTCAGTCTTCTGGAACCCTATGAGACCATTAATATTGCTCTATCCATTTTACAGGTGAGGAAACTGAGACTCTAAAAGATTAAGTCACTTGACCCAAGTCCTATTGATAGTAAGTGCCTGGGATCATAATCTTGGTTTCATTTTACTATAAAACCTCCAATTTTAACCTTCGACTTTATAACCAACTGTGTTTAGATCAATATTTAAAGGGAGAAGAAATCCAGGTGAGATGGCTTAGTGGTCATTGGACCCATGGGACCACCTTTCCAGTTGGTGCTCTCCTGGCAGAGAGATGCATTCCCCTTTGGATGGAAATATCTAAGTTGGTATTACTGAACTGGTGCTTTCTCCATAGTCTGTGGGAAAATCGAGAACGTCACTTCTCTGAAGACCCAAGGGACACGCTGGCCATGGCAAGCAGCCATCTACAGGAGGACCAGTGGGGTGCACGATGGGGGCCTGCACAAGGGCGCATGGTTTCTGGTCTGCAGCAGCGCCCTGGTGAACGAGCGCACCATGGTGGTGGCCATCCACTGTGTTACTGACCCGGGGAAGGTCACCGTCATCAAGACAGCAGATCTCAAATGCGTCTTGGGGAAGTTTTACCGGGATGATGACTGGGATGAGAAGACCATCCAAAGCTTACAGGTGAGAGAGGAGGGCTCAACTTGGAAACCAGGGCTTTGACTAAACCAGTTCTAAGCACAGGAGAGCAGGACCATGTCAGCCCTGTCAACTTAGCATGTCAGTACCAGTCCCGGGCCTGGCACATACCAGGGGCATTTAGAAAGGCCATCCTGTCCTTCCCCACTTTGCTTCTTTTAAAAGTAAAAGACAACCTCCATATATCATCATGGTTATCAAAAGTCAATTACTGGGCTGGGGATGTGGCTCAGCAGTAGAGGGCTCACCTACCACGTGTGAGGCTCTGAGTTCAATCCTCAGCGCCACATAAAAATAAATAAATAAAATAAAGGTATTGTGTACAATTACAACTAGAAAATAAATATTTAAAAAAAGAATTCAATTACTTCCAAGTAAAATACACATATAATTTGTCTAGTAGCTCATAATAAATTAAAAGTTAGTGAAATTATTTGTTTAATACCTGCTTGGCCTAAAACCATCTTTTCCATAAACATTCTATGTCACGAGACCCTCACAGACTAGCACAGAGTCAAGTTCAAAGTAGATTAACAAATAGTTCGAGGATAAAAGAGAGTTAATCACCCAATGCATTTGGGCACTACCTGGTAGGCTTTGAGGACATAGACAAATCCTATCCAAGACATTTCTCATCAATTTACAGAATGCTTTTCTCTTTCCTGCGTCCCTCCCTGCCTTCTATTCACCCATCTATCTGTCCATTCATCCATCTATCTATCCACCTACCCATCTGTCCAACCATCCATCCATCTCTCGTCCTATCCTTCTATCTATCTATCCATCTATTTGGGGGATACAACAGTTTGCCCTTTACTGAAACTAGTGGGAGAGAGACCCATATATCATGATGAGTGTGACATGAGTTTCTCACGGAAATGTGCTCAAACACAGTTCCAGTAACAGAACATGATGATGCTGATGTATATTTTCTTCATTAGTTACTTACCACCATTAAAAAATTAAGATGTTTCAATTAAAGATCTGAAGTCCATGCTCTGGCAAATGTAGAATGCTGGCCCATTTCTGTACGGCAGCGATCAGCTGGAATGAAGTGGCCTCTGCCCATTTATTTTATTTATTTTTAATTTATTATTCATTTATACATACTGGAGATTGAATCCAGTGATATTTTACCACAAAAATACATTCTCAGTCCTTTTCATTTTTTATTTTGGGACAGGTCTTGCTAAATGGCTGAGGCTGACCTTGAATTTGCAATCCTCCTGACTCAGCCTCCTGAGTCACTGGGATCACAGGTCGCTGCACCCAGCTTTCTGTCCACTTTAGATAGGGTGTGTGTGTGCTCCCGTTCTCTGTAGCTTCACCTGAATACTCCACTTATTTAATGTCATCTAACAGACTCCAGTAGTCATTTCAGTTTGCAGTCCTGGAAACAGAGCAATTACTTTTTAAGATTTCTTGAGCAAAGTATGTCAAATAATGGTACCTGGTTTTTGAACAATTCTCCCAATAATTTAGCCCCCAAACTTGACTGTCCTTGTTCACCATGGAGCTGGATGCTCACCATTGCTATCCATTCCTTGTATTGATAGATTTCTGCCATCATTCTGCATCCCAACTACGACCCCATACTGCTGGATGCTGACATCGCCATCTTGAAGCTCCTGGACAAGGCCCGCATCAGCACCCATATCCAGCCCATCTGCCTCACTGCCACTAGGGACCTCAGCATCTCCTTCCAGGAGTCCCACCTCACTGTGGCTGGCTGGAACATCTTGGCAGATGTGAGGAGCCCTGGCTTCAAGAACGACACGCTGCGCTCTGGGGTGGTCAGGGTGGTGGACTCACTGCTGTGTGAGGAGCAGCATGAAGACCACGGCATCCCCGTGAGTGTCACCCACAACATGTTCTGTGCCAGCCAGGACTCCAGTGCCCCTTCGGACATCTGCATGGCGGAGACCGGGGGCATTGCAGCTATGTCCTTCCCCGGCCGGGCATCACCTGAGCCATGCTGACATCTGGTGGGGCTGGTCAGCTGGAGCTATGATAAATCTTGTAGTCAGAGCCTCTCCACAGCGTTTACCAAGGTGCTGCCTTTCAAAGACTGGATTGAGAGGAACATGAAGTGAGCCAGCTGCAGGCCTGTTGGGGAGCTTTTCCACGCACCTGTCTGTACCTGGGCTACAGGACTCAGTGTGGATCTGAAGTGTGGATTTTGCCCATGAACTTGGCTCTGCCAGGGCTTCTGATTTCATGGACATAACTCAGTGGGGGGTGAGTAGAGCTCAGTTTCTGGTAGCCACTGCCTTCTTCCTGCCTGCTTGGAAACCACTGGGAAGATCCTAGAGCTTTCAAGACCTGAGTTTCTTCAAAGAACACCTTCTGGTTTGACTGGCCTTCCCCACCTTTCAGTGAGGTGAATGTCATGGTCACCTCTGGTTGAGGGTTGACCTGAGGAGTTCTGGGCTTCACAAAGCCTCTGTGAAGGCTGCAGCCAAACCAAGTTCCAAAGAGCTGCCTACAGGACATCTGGCACGGCTGAGTTAGGATGTGGCACATGCTTTGTCCCTTGCTACAGTGCAGTCTGGTCCTTTTCTTTTCCAATCTCCTGTACACATTTCAATAAAACAAGGGTTGGCTTCTGACCTACAAAACAGGTGTGCTGTGCTCTCATTCCTGCGTACTGTGTCTCTGGGCTACGTGTGTCAGAGCCATGTCTCCCTGTAGTCCTTTAATATAGAACTAAGGGTACCAAATAATGTGTGTGCCAAAGACCACGCTGTCTTTTCAAGACCAACTCTTGGAGCTTGGTGAGTCATAGATTAGGAGAAAAAAGACAGAGGTGCCATCGGGTGACACAAACAGGAAAACACCAGGGACTAGCTGACTTCCATGTGCCCTTGGTTCTCATGTTCTAGATCCAGTCTAAAACCCTTCTTTGTAAATAAAATAAATCTTTGTTGTTTGTTTTAGAGTAGTTGGATTGAAGCCACATGTTCGCTTACATCAGATTTAGGTTTGCCAAGGACCTGTAGCCTCCCTGTTTTCCATAATACATGGGTGTTTCCTCCTCAGCCCCAGACCTGCTTCCCACTGGATAAGGGAGGAAAAAGTTGAATTCAATCCTGTAGATTCTTTATGTGATCCTCCCATTAACACCTTCTTTGGGGGGTGACTTACTCTTTTATCTTTTCTCCTTGTTATGATTTGGATCTTAAATGTCCCCTCAAAGGCTCATGTGTTAGAGGCTTGGTCCCCTACATCTGGTGTATTGGGAAGAGGCAGGAACATTTGGATTTGGGGTCTAATTAGAGAAAACAGGTCACCAGGGTCATGACTTTGAAGAATGTATTTTGTCTCTGGCCCTTTCCTTCCCTTCTCTCCTCCTGGCTACCATAAAGTACAAAATTTTACTCCACAATGTCATTCCGCCATGATATTCTGCTTCACCACAGGCCCATAGCCATTGGATCAGTTGACTATGGACTGAAAACCTGAACCAAAATAAATTTTTCCTCTTTAAGCTAATTTCCTCAGGCTTTTTGTCACAGTAACAGAAAGCTAAGTAGCACACTCCTCCTTTCCATTTTTCTCTTCTACAAGATGGTGACTTGGAAGCTCAAGTGCCTTTGAACATTGGGACCATCGAGGGGACTCCTGACTTCATGATGGTTCCTGGGTGCATGTGGCATATCTTTCCCATCCTGGGCATTTTGTTGATATTTAGTGTTAGGATCTATAACTAGCTTAACTTGTACTGTGTTCTCCTGCTTCTATGGGAGCTCAGAGGAGGTGCTGATTGACTTCCATGGGGGCTCAGAGGAGGTGCTGATTGGCATCTCCTTAGCTCTGTAGGGACTGGCACTCCTGAGATATGGTGGTGATTCCTATTTGATCCTGGCTTGGATTACTTGGCCTCATGGCCACAGAGATGATTTCTATGGTGATTGCGCAGCTAGACTCTTAGTGACCCTTTCTTCCTCCCTTGGGGGTTTGTGGGAACTTTTCAGTCTTTTCTGTACCACATGAGAATGGGGAACCCAGACTTGTTACACGGCATCTGAGGATATGTTCTCTGCCTGTAGATCCAAACAGGAATTTTACTGTTCTTTTTACTTGTCTCAGAGAACTTCAGCCTCAAGGACTTTGGCCCCAAGGTTGGAATAGCGGACATATTTGCCTCCCAAACTGCCTCCCTTTCTTTGTTTATACATAACCCCTCAGTCAGAAGGGAATTACTTCTACTTTGTCTTTTGGTTGGTGTTCCTAGGGCTTTCTCTGAGTCACACTCTCTTCCTTTCACCACCCCCACCTCCATCTTGACGGCTTCATACAAGAGCAATACATTATCCATTGTTGAGTACAAATTATCCAATACTTAATGGCTTAAAACAAAAAATATTTATCTTCTCACAGTTTTTGTGGAATTAGACAGAGGCTTGATCTGAGGTTGCAGTCAAGTGAATCTTTGATTGAGGCAGGAAGATTTGATTCTACGGATATTTATCAGGTCACCCAAAGACTTTGTTCTAAGCCCAGAAGACCTGGGCCTTGAAAGGTGTAATGGAAGTTGAATTAAAGAGATCTGAATTCAAATTCCTGTCTTTTAACATTTTTTTTCCTCAGTGATCTTGGGCAAATTGCTTAAGCCTCCCTCCCTGCCCTTCAGCAGATGTTAAATCGGCATGATAAGGTCCTGGTATTTTATCTTGGTAGCTGCATGATAGGGAGATACTGTAGAAACCAATGGACTCATACATGGAGTTGTGGTTGGGATCCTAAATATCTCCCAAAGGCCCACATGTTAAATGCTTGGCCACCAGCCTACAGCACTGTTGGGAGGTGGTGTGGGAGGACCTCAGGTCATTGAAGGCAATATTGGAATCCTGGCCCCTCCTCTCCTCTCTCTGTTTCCCAGCTTTCATACCACTGTGAAGTGAGCAGCTTTCTCTGCCATGTGTTCATGCCGTGATGTGCCATACTGTCATGACCAAAGCAACAGGGCAAACTGATCATGACTAAAACCTCTGATACGGGAGCCAAAATAAATCTTTCCTCCTTAGGGGCCATCTGTCTCAGGTATTTTGTCAGAATGATGGAAAACTGACTAACACACATGGCATGTGGTTGGGTTCCCACAATACTGGCAGGGCCTGAGTTATCCAGCTGAGCACAGCACCCCAAAGCCTCCACATCTGCCTCCATGGACACTGCACACATGGGGGTCCATTCTCACATTCTCCTGCCTGACTGTTCTGACTCCCCACCTAACCATCATGCTCCCCACTTTTTTTGACACCTCCTTCACTTGCATAGCATCATTTTTCCATTCTTGCCTTACCACTCAGTTCTGGTTCGCAGAACTGTCATCTCTGCCATGACTTGGATGTTCTTAGATGCTTCTTCTGGCCCCAAATCCTGGGAATGTGATTAATATCCCCATAGCCATTTGCAATGACCCCTAGATCTTCCTACCCCAGCCATGAGTATTGTATCTCATAAGACTCAAGTCAGAACAAAACAACCAGATAATGGGCCAGTCCCTTGGCTGTGTCTGAATGCTGTTGGAATGTTCTCCATCTCTCTTTATAACACCCACCTTGCATTCTAGGATAGGACTCACAGCTGGAAATCTGGTGTGGACATCAGCCAGAGGTTTGTCAGTCAACCAGAACTCTTAAGAGTCACAGAGAGTAAGGGATTATACTCACCACATAACACCAGGCACTTGTGGAGAAGACTTTGCTCCAGGTTGGTCCTGAATCCACCAGGCCAGCAGTTGGGAATGAAAACTGGATGTGAACTTGACACAGCAAGGACAAACTAGAACCTGTGAGGACAAACAGAAACCCATGTGTGTCTCTTGCTGCCCCCAACCTCATTGGTGTGAGTGACTTGCAGGAGAAGTTGGTATCCTTAGCATGTGGCCGAATGCTCACCTGATTCAAATTCCTAAAAGCCAGAACAGGATGCTGGAAAAGCTGTGGGTTTTGTTGCTGTCCCATCCCAGCAGAGGGAGTGACATGGAGTGACAATGTGTATGAACTGCCTTGGTGTTGGATGAGCTCTACCAACTTCCAGAGTGTGAAAACAGCGGTTATTTCACTTTCCATTCCAAATCTCATGAGAGTTTTTCTTGTTTTCTCCCCACCCCTAATCCAGAACCATATTGGGGAGGAAATTTTTCAGCATAGGTCCAGTGTCCCTAAGTTGACATGGAAGAAATCTTGCAAGTGCTGGGGAAGTGCTTGTCCACTGAGGAGGCCTTTGGGGAGATTCAGAGAATCTGAATAGGTGCCATCAGGAGACACAACAGAAAATACCAGGGACTAGCTGCTTGTGCTTCATCTAGAAGAGTTTGTTTATAATTCCTCTTGTGGCTGTTTTGTTTGCATATTACACTTGTGGCCCCTGACCAGTGACATTCTATCAGCTAGGCTCTGGTGTTTAGGTGTCCATGGCAGGCCTCGTTAGGCTGTGGTGTTCTCCTCTTGAAGGTAAATACTTTAGCACATATTAGTATCCATTTGCAAACCTTCATTCATGCCAATATCCCTCTGGGTCATTCTGTGACCGGGATTGATCAAGACATAAAGAATACCACTTTCATATATTGTGTAACCACGATGCAAACTTTACGAATACCAGTTCTCTCCCTTTCCAGGGATTTAACATGAGTCACTGCTCCTTCTCTGTCAATTACAGCTTTGGTCTCAGTCTTCTATTAAGATGGCCAATTCTAGAAGTACCCCTACTTTCTGACAGCTTCCAATCCAGAACTGAGCCCCACTCCTCCTTCAAACCTCCCCCAAATCATTTAGAAGTCAAAATCCTGTAAGTTGTTTCCAAGACACTTTTGATGATATCCCTCTCAGTTCTCTGTGACACACACTGTCCCTCACTGTACGGACTGAGAAGCTCATTCAACCTCAGGAGTTTCTAGTGGTCTTTGGATGGAGGCTGTGTACATATATATGTGCATAAATGTCCTCCCTAAATCATGTAGATTTTACTTATATTTTGTGTCCCATATGATACAATTTAAATGACACCTAAAATTTAGATACACTACAATTTAAGCAAGACCTTCACTTTCCTTGGGAATGGATAGGTTTTATACCTGAGGTGGTCTTTATCTTTAATGGGTAGTAGAGGAACCAACTCGCATTGTATTCATAAATGACAACAGAATCAAGAGGAAGGGACTAAAAAGACAGAATCTTTAGTCCACTTTTTATTTGCAGTGTCTCCCAAAGACTCAACCTGTCACAGTACAGTTAAAACTTCAAATCTCCAGACGAGTGGCAGACAGAAAGGTAGTGTAAGTAAGGATAAAACTCGGGAAATTAAGCATAAAGGGGACTGTGTTGGATAGGGACTAATCATTCTTCACCATGAAACCTTCATTACAGTGACAGGTCAGGCCTGTCAGTCAAGGCAAGGCCCATCAAAGTGGGAGGCCATTGGTGGTGGATTTCACATGCTAATATTAATAATGTGGCTTCTTATTGTTCATTTGTGAACATTCAGCTGATGTTGTCAGGACAATGAAAAAATGGAAATGGAATTCTAAAAGGAGTTCAGGAGGACTGTATTGGACATATGGCAGCAATCAGAAAACCCAGCCTGAGCTCAAGTCTAAGCTCTGTCACTACCCCACAGTGTCAATCCCCCAGTTGGTCCTCATCTGCAAATGGAGTGCAATGATGTGATGCTCCAGCAGGACCATGCACCTGGTAGCCAAGCCTGTGAGCAGTACCTGGCCCACATACTCTGCTGGCTGCTGTGTGTGGTACTCTCCAGGAGGGGAAGACAAGAGTTCAAGAGCCAGCTATAAGAAATATTATGAGGTGTAGAGAGAGAAAAGAGAGTTCTAGAATGTTGTTCAGGTCCAAGCCTGTAGAAATAAGCTTGGAGTGCAGTTAGCCATAGGAAAGGATGGGCACAGAAAAATGGGGACCAAGGGATAAAAGAACCAAGAACATTAAGAGCAAGGGTGGATTGTGTGAGAGTCCTCTGGATACACTTCTGAGACAAAGAGAAAGGGCCTATGTGACTTTTAAAATACATTTTCCTATCTGCACTTGAGTGGGATTGGGCAAAGGTGGTACAGGTTGAACTTATCAAAAAGGACCAGGCTCAGCTGAACAAGTAGGATATTTGCAGCCTTTAATCCTCCCTCATAGTACAGTATCCATTATACCATGGAGTTGTGAGTTTAGGGTTTGAATATGAATCTTCCCAGTCCTTTTGGATTTAAGGATTTTCATGTTGTCAAATTCATCATCTGCTCAAAACTTAATGACCTTCAACATTGACTTTATGTATCAGAATGTTAGTTGATAAAAACTTCTCCCATCCTGAATTTAACCAAGAATTGTGATTTCATTGACATTCCACCTGTTTGTCACTCACTCATCAAAAAAATTGAGTGCTTCTGTGCACCAAGGACTGGGGACATTGAAGGTGGCCAACAACATAAGCAGGTGCTTGCAATCAGTCACATAATTCCAGATTTAGTGCTGAGTTAGAAAGCATGGTAAGTACTGGGGAGAAAAGTAGAGTATGCCTAAAGAATGTATCCCAGGGGAACTGACTTAATCTGAAGGGAATGCACATGGTTTGTTCCCTGAAGAGGTGATGGCTGGGTTGGGGAGTTAACTACTAGCAAGGATGTGAAGTGAGGAAGAATATTCCAGACAGAGGGAAGAGCATGTGCAAAGATCTTGAGAAGGAGGGCTCCTTGCATGTCTGAGGATTATCTAGAAAACCAGTATGGCAGGGGCTGGGGTTGTGGCTCAGCAGTAGAGCACTTGCCTAGTGTGTGTGAAGCCCTGGGTTCAATCCTCAGCACCACATAAAAATAAATAAATAAATAAATAAATAAATAAATAAATAAATAAATAAAACAAAGATATTGTGTCCAACTACAACTAAAAACTAAATATTCAAAAAAAGAAAGAAAGAAAACTAATAAGGCTGTGGGGTAAAATGTGACCTCCTCAGTGGACTGAGGTTGGAGATGGAGCCACTGGTGAAGAGCCAGGTTTGAAGCTGGGAAAACCAGATGAGAAGGCACTGCTAGGACCATACTGTGCATATCAAACCCTGTGAATTCCTAGAATGTCACTAGGAATTATTAGTGAGGCCATCAAGTCATCAAGGATAGCCCTTGGCTTTGACCTTGGGTTTTGCTATTTTCTAAACTGGAACATGAATGAAGACCACCAAGACTCCTTGCATCGACCCAAATGCATGTTGTTCTAACAGGGAATTATCTTGAATGAAGCAGAGAGGAGAGACAGGAAGAAAGCCAAGGGTCAATGTCAGATGCAAAGTAAGACACTTATCTTCACTCCTGCCTGCATTTTTTTCTCCTTCTTTAGGATCCTGTGAAAATTTTGAGTGAAATACTTTGAATCCCTAGGGCTTGGGGAAGTTTATCTTTTCAGCGCTGTTGGAAAGATGAGAACATTTTGGAGTGGTTTGGTAGCAATTTGTGGTCTCTCTTTGCTTTTCTTGGCAGAAGGGCTTGCTTTCCCTGGCAGAGCTCTGCCTGGATGTGCAGCGGAGGCCCAGCATTTTAAGAAGACTGTCTCAATGGCTAAGTTTTTAGGGCTCACTTCACGTTTGTATCCCAATTCACTCAGTGTTTATCCAGTGGCTTGGGCTAGGTTTGATGGAGACCTTTGTCAATTAAAAAAAAAGGAATCAGTAGATAAAATTAGGGAACAGCTTCTCAGGTGAAGAATAAAATAAAAGACTGAATTATTGGGGGACACAAAAACTGTTGTTATATTCCTGCACTTAGGGCTTCTAGAACCAGGTGATTTCACACAAAAGAGAAAGAATGCTATTGATCTTTAAATATGCCCAGTTCAGGAAAAGGTGTTTAATTTCAGTGGAAAGGGAGTCAGAGCATTACAAATAAAATACTGTTCAGGTGCTAATAAATGATACTTTGAAGTGAATTGGGATAAGTTCCTACTTACTGGGATAAATTCCTATTTACATAACTCTTTACTGTAGTTATGTAAATACAAGCTTCAATTCTTCAGCCTTTGATTTAAAAAGAATCTCTGATTCTATAATCTCAATTTAGAACTAAATTGACTGGCTTCTCCCTCTGTTTTTTATTAAAGAAAATAACTTTATAAGGATGATCCTTTTGGGATTGGATACATAATCTCTCTGGATATCACCAAGTCATCTTATAAAGAAGTGAACAGAGAAAGAACAAGGATCATGTCATTGGTTTTTCTGAGGTCAACAGAGCCTGGTTTGGGTCCTTGATTCAGTCTTCTATCCAAATATCCTAGCATTTAACAGTGAGCTATTGTCAAGCAAAGGAATCCCCCCCCAAGATAAACCATCCACCCTTTTGTTCATCATGAGGATGTCACTAACTAATACTGTGATGTTCCCATGGGACAAAGGGAAGAGGAAGGAAGGATGCTAAACCAATAATGGTTGCTATGATGAGGAGGAAATAGGGGTACTTATTAAAATGCCAGCAACAACACTCATCCCACATTATATAAGAATTAAGCTACTGTAAAAAAGACACTCTAATTCAAAATGTTGTGGTTTTTTTATGGCGGGCTTAAAGAATTTGCGTTAACCCTGACATCAAACCTCAAGCCATCTTGTACTAGAAATGTTGACGTATGGAATGATCGGCTGAGAACTCACAATTCATCTTTTCCCATTGTCTCCTCTCCTCCCTCATCTAAACCGAGTAAATGAAACAAATCCACACTCTATTAGAATTAATCAGCCACTAAGCGTAACAATCGAATGTTTTAATGTTCTGGAGCTCTCTGCTTAATGAAATGGTTTCTGCCTGAAGAGATTATATTTAGACCAAGTTCTCAGTCTGAATTGAGATTTCTATGAAGTAACATCTCTCTTTTTTTTCATCACTTAGAAAGTGGGGTAAAAATAGAACATCCTTACTTTTCTTTTGCTAATGCATCTTAACAAGAAAAGAGTGAATGAACTCACCTTATATCTTAAAGCTCCAAACACACATGACATGGATGATTTCCTTTATTCCTATTCAGTGACCACAAGCAGACAAATGGGTACAGGCTGGCTAATGCCTAGCTGTACTATGTGGTTGTGAGCAAAGCAGCGCCACCAGTCATCTGAGAGAAGGTGGTGGTAGCCAGGAAGCTGACATAGTGAAGGTGGTGGTGAGTATCACATGTACCAGGAACTGTACTAAATGCCTTGGGTGACATTGCCTTATTTAGTTCTTTTAGGATCCCAGTGGATAGGGTCATTACTGTACTCACGGATGCCCAGAGGATCAAATGACGTATTCAAGGTACTTCAAAATGGAAAGAGAGAATGATGAGGTCAGCTTGAATCTCATTGTTCCACACATGGTTACGCTGGTTGTTCTCAGGGTGGTCTAATTCTGAAAATCATATTATAACTTCTGTGTCCACCTGAGCATCCTGAATATGATGATGATGGTGTCACCACTTAAAATTCTCCTACTCATTATCATTCTGAACTCTTTTCTCTTTCTAAATCCTTTTCACTTTCAGCTTAATTTCAGACATATCCAGATTCTCTCTTGCATGCTCTTGGCTTCAGAGCTAATGCTATCTGAGAACAGTTCAGTATCTTTCCTCTAAAACAGCAACACTGTACTATAATTTTCATTCATGTATTTCATGCATCCCAAAATGGTTTCAGATATTTTAAAATTAACATACTTGCGTCAATTGTCTTAGATGAAAGGGCTCCTACAGTTCCCTCTGTTAGGGGTGGGGTGGGGAAATGTGTCTAGTCTTGTAGTCCAGGTGACCAGGTGACTTATAGATTCTCAATTATTTGGGAAGGCCAGAGCACAGATCTTTAGTATGCCCAAACTATATGTTAGGTCCCATGATGTCTGTTTTACAGATGTAAGTTTCAAAGCTATAAGAATTATTTCCATTTTACAGAGGAGGGAGTTTAGGATCAATGGGATTTGGTGATCCATTCAATGTCAATTGTGCAGGAGTTGGGATTCAATATTGAACTGCTTAGACTCCAAAGCCCAGGCTTGCTTTACCAGGACACCTGCTGGGATGGAAACTGGGAAAAGACTTAATTTGCTCCCTGGGTGGTTCTGACTTTGCAAAGAACCACAAACATGGATGTCTTAACTAATGAGCTGATGGTGGGTGATTTTCTCATTACTGAGTTCTGGAGAATGACTGTCATCTTGAAGAGCAAGGCAGAAGAAACAGTAATTGCAGCTAGAGGGAAAAGTCAAATTTGTATTTCTCAGACATTACAAATGACAGTCCCTTCTGAGCGGGTAACCCTGGGGTCACTTGGCCGTTAACTTCTCTCTCTAGGTCATTTTCTTCTGATAAATTTTGAACATTGAAACATTTCTCCTCTGTTGTCATCACAAGGGGGGAAATGGTCTTATTTATCAGCCTTTTATGGGAAAGCAGTGTAGGGCTTTTCCCCCTTGCTATATTAGGAGTCCCCCAAATCCTTCCCCTTTAGAGTTTCAATAAGCAATCTCAAGCCATCTGAGGGAGAACCAAGGCAGGGCATGGATTTGAAACAATGGAAGAAGAGAAAGATTTTGTCTCCTTTTTGGTTTAACTAGGTTCCCATAATAATTGGAGAAGAATACTGAGAATTACAGAATTTATAACTGCAACTTTAGACACCACCTAGTCACTTCTTCCGTGGTCTAAATAAACCCTTTTCTGATCTCTGGTAGGTGTTCTGACCAAGTCTGTTTCTCTGCCAGAGAACCCCATGGTGGAGAGGTTCCTGCATGTTATGGGGCCAACCTCTTCCAATATTATTATCATTGTAGGTTACACAGTGGAGAGGTTAAAAGCAAGGTCCTGAAGGAAGGTGGCCTGCACTTGAACCCTGGTCTCTGCTATTGGCCCTGGAGTCCCCTTCCCACTGTTTCCCATCCTGGTGTATTTCCAGCAAGGGGAGTTTGCAAGGGCTGCCTGTGGATTGTTTCAATGGGTTTTCTGTCCTTCAGCCTCCAGCTGGGTTTGACCAGTAGGGAACCCCGGAGGGCAAAGAACAGGAGGTAACTGGGATTATGGTACTTGCAGGTTCCCTTCCACTGGGTTGCTTTGGCCATTAAAGTCTCAGCTCATGTTATAAGATTTCTGCATGCAGGACCCCTCTGAGTTCCTATAACTTCCCTTCAGGTCCAGGCTGGGTACTGGGGCTCACTGTTAACAAATCAGGAAGTCTGCCCTATCCCGTAGGGTTTCCCCACATCTTTTTCATACTCTTCTAAATGGTCATTTTATTACATTTACCACAATTGAATAGATTATCTTTTCTTATCTGGGATCCTGATTGATAAACCACTATTTGTGTGGCGTTGATCAAATTTCTTAATCTCCCTTGGCCTCAGTTTTCTCCTCTGTAAACTGGGATAATAAGTTTGTTCTCTGTAGGTCACTCTAAGAGTCAAACAGGGTGAAGTATATAAGGTTCATTGTACACATAGGGAGCATTCAGTGAATGTTATAGTAATACTACAAATCCACAAAGTGGCTTACACACTACTTTAGCTCTATAGAACTTCCTCCTCCTCCTCTCTTCCTACCCCCCACCCCCACCCCTTTCTTCTTCTCCTCTCCTTCCTCAGAAATTGAATTCAAAGTTGCTTAACCACTGGGCCACATCCTCAGCCCTTTTTATGATTTATTTTGAGACAGGGTCTCATCACCAAGTTGCTTAGGGCTTCACTAACTTGCTGAGGGTGGCTTTGATCTTATGATCCTCCTGCCTCAGCCTCCCAAGATGCTGGGATTATAGGCATGCACCATCCCTTAGAACTTTTAACTTGGGTTGGGTGTTAAGTCAACAATCAAAAAGACAAAAAAGAAAAAGTTCCCTAAGGTCAAAATTCATTTTTAAAATCCTATCAGATTAGAGTATATTGACTTTTTGGTATTCAGTCCTGTGGAGTAGTTCTTATTCAAGCTGATGTTTGAGAACCAGTGAGCTAGATTTAGGTAAATCTGTGTGCAAATGTCAGAACACCTTACCTCTTCCGCTTTTGCCATAAGTGTTCCTAGAGGAGACTAAGAGAGGCTAGAAAGCTCAAAAGCGCAAAGGTGGCCTCTTACTGTTGTCACATCCACTTACTGCTGGCTGGGAGACTCAAAGTTTATTGTGGGGATTGGAAGGAGACAGCAGGGTCATACTTCAGGTAGGAAGGCTAGTGGCTAGATAAGTGGTAGATAAGTTGGGTGCATGCTGCAGTGCCCATGTGTCCAGGGTGGCCTTCATTGAGCACTCTTGTCATGCCAGGCAACATATTAGCTAAACATTTCCCATGTTATTCTGTTAAATCCTCATGACAACAATTGTTATCTTCTCCAGTTTCAGAATGAGGAAGCTGAGAATCTGAAATGCCCAGACTAATGTGACACAGAGTCTAATCCATGGCAGGGGGTGATTTAAGGCAGGTCTGTCTAACCCAGAGCTGAGTCTTACCCAGCGGCTTACCCTTCATGGCTTACCCTTCATGTTCCGTGGGCACGTAAGAAGAAAGGTCTGTGTTGTTTTTATAGCATTGCATATTAGTTGTCTAGAATAACACACAAGTGTTGGACTGAAAAGATTTTAACAGCTTGTATATGAAGACAAGAAGTTCAGCTTGGTAGCATATCTTTCTGAGTTTTCTCTTTTCAAAGGCTAAATACCAACTTGCTCCAACTATTTTTTTGGAGTCCTATTTTTGGACTCTTCTCTAATATACTGAAGGCTTCTAGTCTAACCATTCCTGACTTTAACTGCATCATAGAATTGATCACCTGGGGATATTTTGAAAAACAACCAAGCCAGAATCCCTCTGATGGTGTAGAAATCTCTAACAGGAGGCCTTAGCCTTGTTACATATCTAAAAACTCTCTAAGAATATTTTAATGGGCAGCTAGTTTTGGAAATCACTGCTCCAGTCTGTGTTAAAAATGAGCTGGTGTGAACGATGGCAGGAGCCCTCTGGGACCAAGAAAGAATTTCTTCTTAGCCAGAGTTGTTTGTGGTGTAGTCCATATGATTTAATAAACCAGGTCCCCCAGGGCAGCTGAATGCAAATGTCTCTTCCATGTAGGAGGTGATGTCAGGGTTCCCAAACACTGTCATCTATAGAGAAGGTTGCAAGCTGAAATTTCTACTCCCATCTATATCTGAATTTCCTCAAACATGGAAAATGTAATTGAGTGGGTTTCAACCAGATGTTTTAAAAATTGAAAACAGCTTCAACTTCTTCCTTTTCTGTCCTTTTCCTTACCCGGGGTTTACGTGGCCTTAGGAGTCTTGCTGTGGGCAGGGAGTACTAATGAATGGCACCGCTCTGCCCTTTGCTGATGCAGATACTGAAGGATTACACGGAGTGGCTCACTCAGGCTCAATTTAAAGGGGTGCTGGCCACAGAGTAGTGCTGCTGGGGTCATTAATATCTAGGCCTCCTGGGAGAGATCCTCAGGGCTTTGTTCTCCAGCTGCCACCTCAGCAGAAAGGGAAGGAAAATCCCTAAATGGTGAAGGGAGAATGACAGAATGCACACGTGACAACTTCAGATACAAAGTCACACATCTATAGGATTTATGGGAAGGCAACTGTCAAGCATAATAACCAAGGTGCAAGAAGCCCTTTTCATTTACAAATTATTTTTAAGAAACACATTGACTAAACAATACCTAAATTCTTTGGGAGAGGAAAGTACCCAAAATTAAATGCTCCAGGATAAAGGATAAAGATGTGGTTAAAGCACTCTTTTCCCCCTTGAAAGACAATGCAGAGTTTGAAGAATTCTGAAAAGTCTGAGAGTGAATGTGATGCAGAAATAAAAGAGAAGAGGGGAGGAAAGATGGAGGAAGATTTTTGGACCCAGATTATGGGAAGGGAGGTGAAGAAAAGAGGTACATGGAGAGAGAGATTTATTTTTAACATCTGTAAAGCTTCTCCCCCTCCTTTTCTTGTTATTTCCCTCACTTGTCTATTCATCCTTGGATGTTTTGCCCAAGAAAATGGATGACCTGCGGGCTTCTTTTCTTATTTGGCTAATTTATGACCAGAGGCTAAGGGGCGGAATGGCAGAGGAGGGGACCGCGTCTCGAGATGGGGGCTGGGGGTGGCGGTTAAAGGAGTCGCTTGAGGCTGCGGCGCCCTGATGTCAGCTCTAGATGAAAATAGAGAGGGATCGCCTGTAAATCCTCAGCTCTGGCGGGGCTAAACCTTGCAATCCCTCCCCAGCAGGCACCGAGCCAGGGCGCAGAGGCCTCCACCACCTCCCCCTGCACGCACACACCGGCACACGCGCTCACGCACGCACACACTCCCCCGCACAGACATTCACTGTTCTCCCCCCTGCCACCACTCTCGGTGCCCGCCACTCGGCACGCCAGCCTGCCCTGCAGCAAAGCACAGGTGGCAGCGGTGGCGGCAGGGGCGCAGCGTTGTTGCGCGCACTCCTGTAGCCCCCGGGGACAGCGCTGTTTTTGGGAAAGCATTCTCTGAACCCTCCAAACACCCCAGCTACTGCAACCTGCAGCGGGGAGCGCCGGAGGCGCGCAGTGGAGAGCTAGGACGTGGATTAGCGCCCGCAGGAGCCTCCGGCGCGCGTTGAGGCGCTAAAGGGCTTACCAGGGAGGGGGGTGGAAGGGCGGAGAGAGGCTCCCCCTTAAATACCGCTCCCCCGCACACAGGAGCTCACCCCAGCGCCGGCTCGCTCCCTCGCTAGCTGCTGCCGACTGTGCTGAAGAGGAGGGGGCGTTCCCCAGATCATGGCATCCACTGAAGGGTGAGAGGGCCTTTATCCTGGAAGGGAAGTGGGAGCCGCTCGCCGGGTGGTGCCCCCCTATCAGGGTTGGGGACCGAGAGATATCAGCGCCGGGCCTCTGAGATGGTGGCTGAGCCGTGGCTTGGCTGTAGGTGGGATGATGGGGAGGGGGTTGATTTTCTTTCGTGGAGCTTGCTGCTTAATAACGCTTTGAGGAAGCAGGGAACAGAGGGTTGTTTTAATTAACAGGAATAAGATATGATGGAGTGTGAAAAAGTAAGAAGAAAAAAATCTCTTGGGGTTACTTTTGAGATTTAAAAACAATGAGTGGTCGGCCTCGGTGTGAGCAGACACTGGCTGGACAGGCAGCGGACGAACGCCACTGGGGAGCGCCACAGGGGCTGGAAGGTAGGGACCTGCCGGAATGAATGAGCTGGACTGGGACTAGGGCCGGGCGAGGATCAGCCCGCGGCCTTGAACTCCAGATTTGCAGTCTCGGTGGAGGTGCTGGGACCCCTCGGATCACTCCTTGTCTCTGGATACCGGAATCTCCCTGGCCAACTCTAAGGAAGAGTGGAAAGATTTGGGTGATTCCCAGGGAAGGCGGGAAAACCTGTGGTTTGGGGCAGAGCAGGAGTCCCCAGACTCTCTCCGGATCAATGTTGGTTATTCTATTCTGCCTGCAGCCCTGGAGTCTCCCCTTGTCTCCTGACGTTACATGTGCCTGGAGGAAGCTTCCAATGATAAATAAGGGCAGTTGTCTTTCCTGTGACATAGATGGGGCTGCAAGGGACAGAAGGGCCTGTTAACTACACGTCAAAGGAAGGGTCTTGAATCTTTATCTCCCAGGAAACTTTTGAGGTTTGCTGGAGTCCAAGTGGGAATAAACAAACTAGTTGGGGAACTCAGCCCTTGGATTAATTAAAAAAAATGGTACCAGCCACTTGCAAGAGATCACTGATTCCATATTATGTAAAAAGAAAATATCAGGGGCTCCTTTGGACCCAAGTAGAAAAGACATTGGTGCTGGTCCTTTTCAGAGTTTCTGTAATAAATCTAACCAACTTGACAATCTTATTTTGGGCAATGGATCTCTGAGCAGAAGTGAAAAGCTGGTGTCCGAAGACAGATCTCTAGACTCCAATGAAGAGAAAATATTTCTAAAACTGTCAGTCGGTGTCCAGGGGAAGGAATTCACCCTTTTTCAGTCCTTTGGAGTTCTTCCAAAGGGGTCTGGCATCTTGCATGGCATGGCATTTTTTTCTTTCTTTTTTATCTAAAGGTTTAACAGCATGGATGATTTCTCCTTCTCCTTCTCCTCCTCCTCCTCCTCCTCCTCCTCCTCCTCCTCCTCATTATTATTATTATTGTTGTTATCATCATCATCATTATTATTTTGCTAAAAAGATGCTTTGGAAAGACACCTGTGTACAAGAAGGCTGGATCTTGTGCTAAAACATATTTCTAGAATTAAATATTAAGAGCCTGTATCATTCAACATCAGTGCCTCCCCATGTTTAATTTAAAAGGTTTTCATATTAGAAAAGCTGTGAAGGCATTTCTGGCTGCCTCCAGGGCCCCTCTAGACTTACCCCTGCTTCTAAAGGTGAGGTTGGAAAATACCTGGGATGATATTGGTAGTAGGTGGGTGATGGTAGTCTTCTGAATCCTGCTCTCTTCTGGTTTTGATGGCCAGATAGAAGAGATAGAGGTTAAGATAACAACAAAACTCCCCAAACTAAGGGTGATTATCTCACCTATGTCTTAAATGAGAGCTGTCAAATGATTGTACATTAAATATAGAGCAGAAGAGATTTTTAGCCTTAAAAATGATATATAACAAATGTTATCTTTATGTGTTGTATGTATTTAAGAAAAGATTCGCTAAAAGTACTTGTATGTAAGAAGTGAAAGAATTGAAAAAAAAACGGAAAGGCTGGAAACAAATGTAGAAAGATCTATGATCCATTGTTATTTAAGAGCAGTAACTGATGGGCAGGAGACATTCTCAAAGTCCTTCTGCTTTACTCTAGGAGCATTTCCTGAGTCCTTCATGTTAGAACATACACCCTAGGATCTCTGGGAGTTGGGGAGGGGGACACAGACATAAACAGACTGGGAGCTGGCTTATAGAAGGTTGGTTCCAGCAGAGAACTTTCAGTACTAAATTGTTCTTGAGGAGTGATGCAATTCTTTCCTCCTCCTGATACATTTGGTTAATGTATTTGTAAAGGAAAATTCAGGAAGAATCCCTGGGCTGGTCTCCTTTGTTAGCTTTTGCACCCTAACAATATTAAAGCTGTTTCCTTGAAACACACATTGCTGAGAAGGATGCGAAAATAGCGATATAATTATACGCTTTCAATGTATGTATTTTCAGTTCAACTCTAACCCGGAATGCCTGGGGAATGGGGCAATATGGTAAGCTGACATTTCTGGTTAATGCTTAGGCGTTGATGTAGTTGCCATCAACAACATATGTTGATTACTAAATTTTAAAGACTTATTAGAACCAGTGACATCTAATGTTTATCACTCCACTTTCAAAGATCATTCTTGTACATCATCGGGTTTGATTCCTCTAATAATTCTATGAAGTAGGTAGTCCAAAGAAAATAGAATAAAACTATAAGGAATATAATGCTATATTTCCAGGAAGATTCTAGGATGTGGCAGAGCTTTGGAGTTATCATCTGGAATATTATCTTAAAATGTTTTCCTTAAGGAGTGTGTAGGCATGGCTGTGCTAATTATTGGCTTTCTATCAAATCTTTGGCATGCATGTCCTGTGAGTTGACTTTTAGAATGTTCTTTTTATAACTTGCACTTGTCTTTTGGGGAACATCCTCACCACTGTCTGGTAATTCAAGTTTTCTGATTATTTGGAATTGAGATTTTTTTTAGCATCTAGTGTCTATAAAAACTAACAGTGACTCTTTGATGGCACTAAGAAGTACTTTCCTACATAGCATGGTCTAATTTGATAGTTTAACTTTTTTTTTCTCCCTGAGTCCCCTGTCATGGTTAGAATTACTGAGATGGCTTTTAGGTCCCTGACCCAAATTGCAAAGAGATTACAAGTAGTTGGTGGCAGACAGGCTCAAGTCCTTTATTGACTGGGTCACGGTGGAGTGTTCAGATGCTGAAGAGAAAGGCATTTTAGAAATACATTCTTAGGAGTGGGGGACAGCTAGGTCACTACATATATCAGAGACTCAATGCGATCTGTCTTCTGATCAGCTCCCAGGAGCCAAGGGGTCAGGGCGAAAGACAGTCAGTCACGAGGGCTTGGGTTTAAGTTTGACTCAGAGAGCGAGTGAAACAGAAAACTGCTGATAGCAAAGACCCTGGTGGAAGAGACCCCTGAATTTATTATTTGGAGCAAAAGAAAACAAAATGTAACAGTTGCTTTCTCCCTTTTTCCTTGGGGAATGAAGTTGAGGTCAGCTGGGGGAAGAGCCCATGGAGTGGGATTATTTCGGGGGTGAGTAGAGGACATGGGGCTTCAGTTCTAGTGGGGTTTCCATATTGTATGTCTCAGGCTGCACTGCGATTTCATTTCTCATTTTAGAAATATAGAAATTGGTCTCCTTAGGTAAAACAGATATTAGTAGAGCTATAAGAAAGCCATTTCATGTTTACCAAGACAGTCTCTTGTGAGCAATCGAAAGCTTAATTATCAAGAAATAATTTCTAAATCCAAATGAAACTTGCAAAGTGTAAACACCAGGTTATTAAAAACCAAAACACATGTCTGCACATTAATATCAATGGTTGCTTCTTTTCCTCTTTTATGCAACACAATTAGATGTCTTCCTTTTGGCTTTAGCTTTGAGGGATGTGTAAGACAAGGAGAAGTCCTCTAGAGATGACACTTTGGCTGCAAAAATAAGCAACATTTAACATCTAAGTGTGAGATTTCTGGGTCAGTATGCCATAAATCCTACAGTTCCAGAAGTGCAAATCTCTTTCACAGTCTGAAGCTCAACACAGGTTGATTTCAATGAAAATTCCCTTCTGACATTTCCCTCATGGCTGTACACATACAATGCCCACATGTCTGTTTTCCTCCTTTTACAGGAAAACTAAATTGTTATCCATATCAAATTTTCTTCCCCAATGGACTGGCTTGCCTCTCAGAATGAACCAAATCTCCTCTTTATTTCAGTAACCTGCTATAATTATTTTAATCTAATAAAGCACTAATAATTTAAAATCCTCTAGCAATTGTAGACATCATTCTCAAGGTAAAAATTTAGTTTTGTTTGCATTTTAAGAACATGTCCTCACAGTCTGGAAAAATAATTAACAAAAGCCAGACATCATCTTCCTTGCAATTTTTGCTTTCATGCCCTTAACAGCTTGTTGGGGGCAGACAGGATGCTTCATAGAAAGCGTTTGTTTTAGAATCCAGATTATGGCAAATCTCTTTATTTACCAGGAGAGCAAGCTTGCTCTCCCCTCCCTCTGTCCTCCCCTCACCCTGAAATACTCCAAACGCCAAGTCCTTGGCATGAATTAATTAATTTAAAAATATTAATTAATTCTAATTTAAAAATATCTCATTGCTCCATCTCCATGTGCCCCATCATTGATTGGAGGCAGATGGCTGCATATTCACTAGTAGAATAGAAAAGAACTGGCATTGCATTATAAACCTGTCTGTTTGACTTTAAGTAATGGCAGAAAAGACAATGGATCAACAGTATTAATGGAGAACGAAGGGTAGACATTTAGTCTTTTAAAGAGAAGAACTCGTTTTCTTAATGCTCTGTGTGTGTGTGGGGGGGGTGTGTTTTCAAGGTGTTTTTCAACAATGTTGATATTTACTCATTTTTTCTTTCATTTATTTATTTAATGTCTCACTTAGATGTGCAGCTGTGACTGGTGCCTGCTGATCCACTGTCTGGTGTTTCGGTAACCTTGCCAGCTGCTGTGGATTATAGACTTGTTGAGCAAGAACTGTCCTTCGAAAATGGAAGGAAGGAAATGAATGCCATTTTGGCATATAGACTTGATCTGTGTCAATATGGTTCCTGTCTAGGATGGATGATGGCAAATGTTAAAGACCTTGAATGAAGTCCATGGGGACAGAGATGGAGACATTGTTCCCATACTCCACTGTATATTACGGACTTCATTTAAATTGTGGAGAGTGCTCTCTTCTGTTACATTTGGCCAGGAGGGCCATCTGTGACTGGCTGTTTGCAATTTGGCATTCCCATCAGGTTCTACTGCTACTCCTAATTCTCAGTCACTGTGCTCTAGGGATCCCATTGCTGGGGACAGAGTTGGAAGCCGGGGAGGGGGGGCACAGAAACATTCTTTTTTAAACATTTTAATTTAATTTATTTTTTTTGGCTTTCAGAGGATTTTGAAATGTTCAGATTTTTTACTAACTTAAAAATATTTTACCTAAAAAGAAATTCTGATTCTGAATTTTCTTAAAAATTGAGACAATTGATGACCAAGAACCTGCCTTTTTGTCTTAGTACCATTTATTGAGTAATTACACAGCCCAGGATCTTTAAAAGTACACTGCATGCATTAATTTATTTAGTCCCAGAAACAGTGTGAAACACTAAGTGCTATTATTAGTCCCATTTACAGGAATAGAAACCAAGGCACACACTGATTAAGTAGCTTACCCAAGATTTCACAGCCAGTGAGTGGCAAAGTCTGGCCTTTAATTCTGGATGCTGACTGTTGGGGTTATGCTTCTGACCACTGGCTGTGCCTTTTAGTTCCATGGGGCAGCATGTAGCTGAGGCTAAGGAATGGCTGTGTCTGGGGGCAGGGCACATACTTTCCAGGTTGCGCACTGTCATTGGGACCATTCCAGTTGTGTTATTTATTTAACCCACTATTTCTCCAAGGCAGATGTTCTGAGAGCTTGGATTCCATGCTTAGGGTATGCCACTGCCTGGTGGTTTTAGATTAAAGACTTATTCAAAACCCCATTTCTATGTAATGAAAGGTAATTCATTGCAACTGTTTCTTTGTATCCTTGTAACCACTTTTTGTTGTTTCCTTTATCTTTGCTGTGGGTTGTTCTTAATAGAGAGTTCTTTCATAATTATTGATTGTCAGGAAGCTAATAGCATTGTCTCATCTTGATGTAGTGTTTTTAAACAGGCCAGGGCCTGACCACATGGGCCAGTCTTTGGAATATTGACTTGTGGGTATGTGTTCTTGGTGGCATATGTGGCTGGGAATACAGCCACCCCTGGAACTTATGCTTTTGCAGTCTTCAAGTGCAGTTCTTTAGGGTTGTGATTTAACTTACCCATCCTTCTGAAACAGCTACTGACCCTGTCCTTCTGGGAGTTGGGCTGATATTGTTTTTTTTGTAACAGATGCAAACAGTGATGACCTAAGGATACCTTTTGAATGGAGGAAGAAATCTTTCAGAGGCCATATTTGTCTATTGAAGAGTAGCACAGTTTGCTGACCACCCAACAGGGGGCAGTAAAGGTGGGCACTGGTGGTCTGACATTTTTAGGGAATCCCAGGTTCCACAGCATTTTTTTAATAATTTTTTTTTGTTTTTTTCACCAAATATGTAATTTGGAAATAGTAAGATAATTGCAGTACATCAACAGTGTTCATTAATATCACCATGCACAGATATAAATAGGACCATTTATTTGAACTTATGCCAAGGATATGTGACAATACATATGTGACATCACTTAATTCTTGGAAAACTCCTAGGGGATATTATGCTCATTTTATAGATGGAGAGACTGAAACTTGGAGTCTATGTTTGATTTTGTGCCATCACTGGGTTCTTTACTTTTCTGTGCCATCTAATCCTGTGGTCCTTCATTCATATTGTGTAAGTTTTGCAATTTATCCTCATTTCCTGAAACTCTCACAGACCTTTCTTTTATTTTTGTTGTCTTTGCTCCAGTGAGTGCCTCCAATCATTTTGATCAGAGAAGGCAAGGTAGCCTGTCCTTGGTGAGAAAAGGGTATGAGGAATTGAAGAGGTGACATATAAGATGGAAAGCAATGGCTACAGAAGGAAGTTAATCTTTGAACAGAGATGGGCCATTGAAAAGAAAATACCACCAAAAAAGAAAAGAAAAGAAAAGAAAAAAAGGTGGAGTAAATTTAGGCAGCTGAGAGGGATTGTCATCGCTCAGTTTGTTGACTTCAAATCAGAGAACTTCAGATGGAAGGGTCAGCTGTGCATGAAGGAGAACAAGGAAAAAGAGGACAGATAAAACAAGAGATGCATTCTTCTCTATTAGTGTCAGGGAAAACCCACTGTTACAGACCAACCTGGTTTTTTGTTTTCACCTTGGTCTTGACTTAAAAGGACAGTTGGAATCTGACGGCCAGCTTCATTGAGAGAGTAGATGGAACTTAACATGAACTTGCATAGCTGGATATACCTGTGAAATGGATGGGCATTGACTGACAGCACTCACCTTCACACCCCAAAGGGAATGATGGTCCCCAGGGGATTGGTTTAGCTGTTATTTTTTTATACTTATATGCAACCCATATGGCCTAGAAAAAGTGTCAAAAATAAATATTGGTCTAATTTCTAAGAATGGATTAGAGAGTAATGCAATCATAGATGGAATCTATTTCCCCAGTGTCTTTCTGGAAATCAGAGTCATCAATCAGCACAGATTTGTAAAATCATTATGGAATTATAGCACTGAAAGAATCATTGTGTTTTAGATCATGATTAATTGCTAACATTTCAAATGAAGAGCTAATCGTTTGTAGGAGTTTATCCATCTGAGAACACTCAGATTTGGATCCTTTTTTGTAGAAATTAATACATTGGGCTTGGGGCATTATGGCTGGTTGGTCCCAGGAAACTTGATTCTGAAATGGAGACTTGAGTGTATGAAGTATCTTGACAGTTTATGCACTCGGCATAAAGTGCTGCGAAGGAGGGAAGGAAGCAGTGGTGGACAGTCGCAGCAAAGGTCACAATCCACCCACAGTAGGACCTGAAGCAAGGATGGTTCTTCAGATGGTGCCTGGTAGAGGAAAAGTGTGTGGCCTTTCTACCCTTGTGTTTACCAGCCATTGGATGCAGCTCTGCTCAGTCAGGGACCATGGCCCAAGTGAGTATAAGGCAAGGATTTGGAGAGAGTGTTCTTAAGAGCTGTCACTTACTAACACTCCCAGCCATGAAGCCAGTGATTCTTTCTGTCATAAGTGTGGAGGTTTGTGGTTCTAGGCAGCCTACCACACCATCCACAGACTCCAAATTCAATGTTTGCAAGACAACAAAATAAGGAATACAGTTGCCTTCCATCTGAATAGGAGGCCGCCACAAAGTTACCATCTGTAACAAGTACTATACCTTATGATTTAGAGGGTACAAAATTTCAGTTAGATGGCCTATTGTACAACCAGGGATTATAGTTAATAATAACATGTTATATAATTGAACATGCTAGAGAGTACATTTTAAGTGTTGTTTACACACACACACACACACACACACACACACAGTATTCAAGGTAATAGATATATTAATTATCTTGATTTGGCTATTCCACTGTATACATATATTGAAACATTGTGTTGTATATCAAAAATACATAGTTCTATACATTAATAATAAATAAGGCTATACCTTAAAATAATGGTGTTGTATAAAAAAATAAAAAGGGAAGTAAGATTCTTGTAGGCAAGAGGGGAAGAATTAGGGATTACCATCTTCCTCCAGTTTAGTTGTGACTCAAAGAGCAAATAAGGACAGGTGACAGAAGCCCTTCTTTCTGCTTCAGTCCTTCTGAGGATGCCTGGTCTAAAAGAGAAGATGGTTTTAACCTTAGTGAGTAAAGTCAACTCTTGATTTCTATCTGGTGTGGTGAAATTAATGGGAGGGGTCAGAAAGTCCAGGAGATAAATATGAGGGAATCAGACCATAGCTATTATTGATATTTCTGGTGTCCAAAGCACCTGTTTTTGTATTCCAGCTGTATTTATATTCCACTATTATTTTCTGTGGAGTCCTTACCTGGGAGGAAAGTGGGCAATGACTGGATGGCCCTTTCTGGAATATCCATTGTATTGTTCTGTGATTCGAGAAGTCAGGCATTCTGTCAGCCTCTGGCCAACGGCGCTCTCGCATGTTGACATTTCTCTGCTCTATTTCATTGGTAAATATTAAGGTATGTTCAGAGATGAAAGAACACTTTTGTACCTAATCCAAGGCCTTGTAGATCATACTTCTATACGTTCTTTCACCTCATTTTCTCTTGTCACTTTAGTCTGCTTTCTGAGACCAGGTCACTAGTTACCGTTGTTTGTGTTTTTATTAGCACAATATAATTCAAGAGGCCCAGGTAGAGAAATAGAAGATAAAGCAAGCCAACCAAAGTTTCATTAAAATTTCTTTTATTTCCTTTCTTTACCAGTTTTTAATAATTGAAATCTGTTATTGTTTTGGCAGATGAATATTGTGCTTTTTTCCAGTATTTGTATAATGATATTACTGATTATTTTCAATTGTATTTAGAAAATACATTTTGCACGTAGAATATAACTGTCAGCCAACTAAAAAACTCTAAAGGATTTGTTATTCACTGGAAAAAAATTGTTAACAAAAGTTTTAACCTTATGTCTTTTAGACCAGTGACTCTTCCCATAACACAAAACATGGCATTTTTAAAAATAAAAATATAAACCTATTACATTATGGAATGGCAGAAAGAAGTAAAAGACTGTCTCCTGCCATACGTAGTAGTGCACACTTGTAATTCCAGTGACTGTGGAAGTGGAGGTGGGAGGATTGCCAGCTCAAGGTCAACTCTGGCAACTAAGCAAGACCCTGTCTCAAAATAAAAAATAAAAACATAGGCTGGAAGTGTAAATCAGCGGTAGAATGTGCCTGAGTTCCATCCCCAGTACCACAGGTACCATGCACACACACAGTCTCCTACCAGATCCTCTTCTGAAATCCTGTTCTTGTTTTGTCTGCACTGTGAAACATTTTGCTATGCACATGTAAACATTGTAATCTCAATATGCAAATTGCATCTTCCAATAGACTACCCTAACATTTTGCCTTTCACT